>NC_089438.1:3574473-3911222 GCF_026210795.1 Rhizophagus irregularis
GTGTAATTTAATCAAAAAAAATGTTATTTAGCTTTTTTTATTGATTAAATTTGTTAAATAAATAAAATTAACTAAATAATCAGTTAATGGTTGGTTAACTATAACCAACTGATATCAGTTATGGTCATAACCAGTCATGACTGGTTAATAACTATGACTGTTGCCATTTCTAGTGTAAACATATCACATTTTTCTGTATTATACAATTCAAATTATTTATATAAAAGCTTAATAAATAAAAAATTGAACAGTCTAAAAAAGAAAAACTGTGAAAAAAAAATTGAAAAAAAATGATGTCTATAAAAAAAGACTGGAAAAAAATTGTTAAATTAAAAAAAAAATGGATATCTTACAAGAAGACCAAAAAAGTAATTAAGAAAAAATTACAGTTGATTTCAAAAAGGTAGAACTTGGAAATATTCGATAAAGCTTGATAAAAATGAAAATTATATGCTAATTTTGGAGTACTAGTAGTGTAAATTTGCTGATTCTCATCCAATATTTTGACTCTACAGCCCATACAGCCTTACCATTAAGTTTCTCATATAACCTGCTAATCAGCCATTTAAACCCATCCAATTATAAAGCTAAAATTCAAGTTAAATAATAAAGAGTATGTAAATATTTTTTTAATAAAATTATAGAAGTAGTCAATAACAAAGTTTAAATTTTTTTAATTAAACTGGTTATATTATATAAATTTTTTCATTTTAACTAAATTTAGGCTGGCATTATGAATCTGGCCAGAATAGGACCCAGAAATATATATAAAAGGGTCAGGTTTGAGTTTGCGTATTTTGAACTAAAAAAGTCATGAAAATCTTTCCTTTTTTAGATAATTTTTGATAATGCCAGTCAGACTTTTATTTCCTATTATAGTAACCGACTGGCATTATCATAATTCCGGCCCTGAAAAAATGCGTACAGCTCATAGTAAAAAATTTTTTTCATCACCTGACCCCTATATATATATTTCTGGGTCCTGCCAGAATTAATAAAATTTTGGCTAGGATTATGAATTATTGATTTGCAAACTTATCCTAATTTAATTAATTTTGGCTAACATTATATACATATATTGTATATTTAAAGAGAATATTGTATTGCAAAATTTTTTTTACCAATCTTAATGAAAAAATTTGCTTTCTTTTTTTGTGACATTGTCAATAACTGTTAAAAAGATATATTATAATTTTATTAAATTAATACTTTTGCAAAATAATAATTAAAATTAATAATAAATTTCCATTTATATATAAGGTATTTAAATAATAAATTTTCAAAAAATGTTTTTATACAAAATAAATAAAAATACATTTGCTATAATATTTTTTTAAAAGTTAACTTTATTTTAAAACCTTTTCTAATTTATATTATATATTTAAAAAATATATAAATATTATATAATTATATAATAAGAATTATTAAAATAAAAATCAAAAAAAAAGATAAATAAATAAAAAAGTAATAAAAATAACTTTATTAAACTACACCACTGATGCTCAACACCATAGTATGTATTTTCATGAAAACTATGGCTTAAACTAAGTAGTCACTCTAATTAAAATTATTCAATATCCCTGAAGTGGTCAGAAAAAGTTTACTTAATACTATTTTTTTTATATCACAGATGTTGCAAAATAAAAAAAAATTGAAAAACTAAGAAAAATATATGTGAAGTATATACTGTACTATAGCATTAAATATTGCAATATGAATTAATATTTTATTAATGGAAACATCTTAATTAGACTATTAATAATACAAAATAAAAAAATTATATAATAAATAAAAATAATTAATACATATAATGTCAGTGGTGTAATTTAATAAATTTATAATTTTTAAATTTAAAATACTAAAATAAAATTAAAAACAATTAAAATTAAATATTAAATAAAAATGAAATTATAAATTTAAGATAAAGATACTGGGTTTTTTTTCAAATATGTCACATGATGTGAAGGTATTTTTTAAAAAAATTTTTTGCAAACATATTTATTCAAAATGATCTTATTTAATCAAATTTTATTTGCAAATATTAAAATTTAAGTGACACATTTACAATTTTAAAGAAAAAATCACCGTATTTATTTTTAATGAAGTGATACAAATAAAAAAAACAATAACAATAAATAAAAAAGATAAGTAGATTACAATGATCAAGGAGAAAGATGCTAATAAAAAAATGAAATAACAATGGAATAATGGAAAGTAATAGAAGATGAAAGGGAGTAAAAAAGAGTAATGAGAAGTTTAGGAAACAAAAAGGAGAAATAGGACATGATGAGAGATAAAAAGTAGTGATGGGAGACGAAGAGTAGTGATGGGAGATGAAAAAAAGTGATGGGAGACGATGAGGAGTGATGGGAGGTAAAAAGGTGTGATGGGAGATGAAAAGAAGTGATGGGAGACGAAAAGAAGTGATGGAAGATGAAGAGGAGTGATGGGAGACGAAAAGAAGTGATGGAAGATGAAGAGGAGTGATGGGAGACGAAAAGAAGTGATGGGAGACAAAGAGGAGTGAAGAGGAGTGATGAGAGACGAAAAGAAATGATGGAAAGATGAAGAGGAGCGATGGGAGACGAAAAGGAGTGATGAGAGACAAAAAAGAAGTAAACAGGAGAGAAAAAGAGATAATGTAAAATGAAAGATGTAATAGAAAATAATGGGAGACGAACAAAAAATAAAAAAATGATCATGATAGGAGGTTGGGTAATGATAGGAAACCAAGTAAAAAAATAAAACCATAAAGTAAAAAAAAATGAAGTTAGTAAGAAACGAAATATAAGATAGAAACGAAATAAAAAATAAAAAAAATGAGTAACAAAACGTAAAGTGAAAACAACTGAACCTTAATTGCAGAACCGGAAGGACTAAAGGACCTAAAAATAATGAAATAGAGTTAGTAAGAAACAAAGTGTAAGCAGAATGTAAGGTAGAAATAAAAATATAAGAAAAGAAAAACACCTTGAGACCGAAAGAACCGAGGAAACCTATACTGAAAACGAGATTCGATAAACATGACACGATCATGTGGCCAATCTGCCAATCAAAAATATTAATTTGTCACGTGATCGAAGACCCAGGCGATGTTTAGAATAAATTAAAAAAGTATGCTAATATAAATCAAAAAAGAATTACCCTTAAAATAAATAAATCAAAAAAGAATACTATTAATTATATTAATTAAAAAAAGAAAATATAGTATTATAAAATAAAAATAAAAATTTAAAAAAAAATCTGAAACCATATATTAAGAATAAAATTAAAAAAAAATTAAATCAATTACATTAATAAAAATTTTCCCAATAAATTTTCCAAAAAAAAATTTCAAGCCAAAATTCTCAATATTCTTATTTAAAAAAATTATTTTCAATAAAATTTCCTATTAAAGGACTTTTAAACGAAATTCTCCATCAAAAACCTTTCAACCAACAAAATTGTCAAAAGAAACTCTTCTATTAAAGAAAAATTTTCCAATGAAATTCTTATCAAAAAAAAAAAAAAATATCCCCTATTAAAGAAAAATTTCTAATAGAAATCCTCCATCAAAAAACATTTTCCCTATTAAAAAAGATTCTTATTAAAAAAAATCTCAAAAAAATTACTACATCAAAAAAAACTTCCCTATTAGTATAACAAACAATAATTATTTTCTTGATGAAAAAAAATTCTTTACCGAAATTCTATATCAAAAAAAAAAATCTCCCCCGTTAAAAAATTTCTAACGAAATAATCTATCAAAAAAAATCTTTCCTATTCTCTAACGAAATTCTCCATCAAAAATATTTTCACCTAGTATTAAAAAAAATTCTCAAAAGAAATTCTTTATCAAAAAAAAAATCTCCCCGTTAAAAAATTTTCTAACAAAATTTATCAAAAAAAAAACCTTCCCTATTAAAAATTCTCTAATGAATTTTCTATAAAGAAATATTTTTTAATATATAAATACTTTTTTTTGTTATGAATTGTACGCCATATAAAATAGCATGATTTGCTTAATGTTACACACAAAATAATTTTAATATGAAAATGATCTGCATGTGACATTTCCAGTGACTGTTAATAACTGAACTAAAATGTAAGCGAAAATATTTACATGATATCATGCATACTTTGATATTATCGAATGAAGGCTGTATAGTAAAATTTGTTACCATATATAATAGAAAGTGTTATATAACTAGTACAAACCAAGGTTAAAGTATCACAAAATATAAATTCTTCAGGTAGCTGAATATGTTATTAAATTAAAAATTGTATATCCCGTTTGTTCATATGTAAATGATTCTGAGAATGGTTACCTTATTTTGACCCTGTTTTTGACGCTAAGGAGGAGCAAACGAAGCTAAATGGAAGAAAACCTGTAAAAAAAAAGTCGAACCGTGTTTTAAATAAATTCCATCTTTTTTCCGTAAAAGGCTCATATTTCCGGAATTAATAACCTAATATCACGGAATTTATCGAACCATTTACATTTTGGAGTTTTTACGATGACCCGATATATCCCAGATTTTGACCCAGATTGACCCGGATGTGTTTAACTCTGGCCAAATTATAATATCGGCCGGAATTAACCTAGTAGTTAAAAAATAGTAGAAATAAAAATACTAGAACTTAATAAAATTTTAAATACACAGTTTAATTTAATTATTTATTAAATTTATTTATAAAAAAACTATTCTTGTTGTTAAGTTCTTTAGATTAATTAGTTATATTTGTATTGTCATGTAAATTTTATATTAATTGTATGATCATTATTTGTAGATCAATTTTTTTGATATTACTAAAAAATTAAAAAATTCGAATAACTCGGAGTTAACTATGCTCAGGTCGAGTTAAGGGTTGAGTTATAAAAAATATGTAACCGGACCACTTATGAGACTTGCTCTCCAAACCCGACTCGAGTTGACCCTGTAGAAGCACTAGATCAAATTAAATTAACAAAGCAATATAAAATATATAAATTTGGTTTTTCAGAAAAGGTTATTATTATTATCATAAACTGAAGTGTTGTAGTTAATATTATTAATAAATTGGTCGCGTATGTGACTAATAAAATTTTTGCTTTATTTTAAGATTATACCACAGCATAGTACAACGTTCACATGCTTAGTTAATAGTAAATAATTGTATTACAGGATCAGACCTAAAAGAGATAAGTGACATGTTGTGTAATATTTAATATTCTACGCCCATTATTTTATGCAGATCTGAAAATGGGATTTTAGAAAATCTTTAAAAACAAAATATTTCAATGAATAATGAGAATTTTATGAATGAATTGGCGAGTATTTGGCGTGATATTCTTATCATTGTAAATATTGTTGATTTTCAAAACAAGCTAATAGTAAACGTAAAACAAGAGGGGCTCTTATTTTATTTTATTTTTTTTGAATTGAATTTAGTAATATAAAGGATTTACTTTTGATTAATAAAAATTTTTGAATGTTTCGCGTAACATAAATTGAAATTTTATACTTTCGTTGGTTTTAAAATTATTGAAACGAAATGATCAGCAATCATATGATATATTAGTAATCAAAATGGGATAATTTTATATAGAATCGAGCACGTTATATGCACAAATACACATTACCACTTTTATTAAAATTTACTCTAATACGTCAAATTTTTAGAGAAATATGTAAACACTCACTTTATTACTTTAAATAGATAAAGAGCAACCTTCATTGCATGAAATTCCTAATTTCCCTTAATATAGATTTTTTGTGGCTTTCTGTAATTCAAAAAAAGTTGTGATTTCAACAGCTAAAGGTAATAATATTTTAAATTCATTTCCTTGATCCTCACATCCAATCTTTTTGACTTTATTTGACACACATCAATACTGTAGAAGGCATTATTTTATTTTTATTATTTTTTTAAAAAATTTTTTATAAATCTAATTTTTTATGATCTAATTTTTATTTGTTTGTCGTAAAAAAAAATGATCCGCACTTTACAAATATAAATTTACCAATCAAATTATTTTATGATATAATTTTATGGAAATTCACAATCTTATTTTTAAAGATTTTTTATTATCATTCTTTTTATATTATTTATTAAAAAAAAAAAGTATAAAAAGAACTTTGATGTGGCGGGTTTGGTGTTATATTTAGTATTAATAAACGAATGAAATGTTGTTAACGTTAACATTTTGTCCTTTTTTGTATGCTGATCATTTTTCCATTGTTTAGTATTTTCAATAAAAATATCTATAAATGTAATCTTAACTATTGTTGACGTACAAAATTCTAAATCCAGCCCGTTAAAACAATATATAAATAATCATTTATTTTATTACAAAATAAATAAATAAAGTGTTAGTTACATCTTGTCATACTTTATTCTTTATTTAAATATTGATCATAAGGCATTTTTTTCACAATGTCTTCTGTGGGTCAATGCACGTAAAATTACCTAAAATCGGGTTCCTTCTAAATCATAATTAGCTTATAACGTAGGGAACAAATTAATTAGAATCATCTGATAGTAATCATTGAAAATTTATGGTATCTATATAAATTTTCCCATTTAATATTATCATTTTATTGTTATTTTATTATTTACACGATATTATTTTGACTTGTATAAAGTTTCTGACAAAATTGATCGACCATATAATTATGGTTTATGGCCTAGACCCTTCCCCTTTCTAATTATTATTGGTGCTACGGGATTAACCAAAGTAATATGTTAATGATTTGACGATCAATGTCAACTGACAGATAAATGATGCATGCATTGTACATAAATGGAAATTAGGCTTTGCTTCCGATTCACTCGAGGAAAATGGAATATTCATATAATTCGGATATGTTTATATAAATCCAAACATAAAGTTTTTTATATTAACTAATTTATACCTTGATTTGATCAAAAATGTTTAGTGCATAGCAGATCAATTAAAAATCATTATGAACTTTCAATGCATTCCTAGATTCGTCTTTCATTTGAGAAAAAAATGACAATGTGATAATATATTAGCATTTTTTAATGGTTAACTTGAATAAAGATAGATTTTAGATATATTCAATGGGTCCGTTCTTAGTTGAATGGTTGAGTTTGGAAAAATATTACTAATATAAGGATAGACGGCGGGTTTTTTTGATATTGATAATCAGTCCTATCATGTTACTAATAAATAATAAATAAATCTTCATTTTTTTCTTTTTTTAAAAAAAAAATCATTTTCATTACGCTCTTAAATGATATTTTGTCATAATTTTTTACAATGTCTTTGGATACATTTAGAAACGAGATCCTTTCAAACTCTGACGAGGGTCGAGTTCAAGTCAATCAAAGAGATTTAATTGATAAGATTTTAGCTCGGTAAATCGTTAACTCTTACGTAATACAATGACATTATTATTCACTGTTTAGCTAAAAAAAAAAAATTATCTTTTTAGATACTCTTGTAAATTTGTAATATTCCGAGAATTAATGCAAAATTCTGGTAAAATATTTATTCTTTATATATTCAATTCATAATTTATACAAAAAAAAAAAATTTAATTATTTTCGTTTACGTACTTTAATAAAGATGATGCGGAATCATCAAGTGCTAAAATTATTTTTGAAACCAATGGTAATAAGATTACAAGAATAATATTTAAAAATAATGGATTCGCTTTTAGACCTGAAGATTGGGAACGCTTAGTGAGAATTGCTGAAGGAAATCCTGATGAACAAAAGGTAAAATAATAATAATAATAATTTTATATTCATATCAACTTTTTTTTAATTAAATAATTTTTATCACTTTTATTGATAAAATTTCCTTTTTATAACATTAATAGATAGGAGCTTTTGGCGTAGGATTTTATTCATTGTTTGCTGTTACAGAAAATCCATTGTAAGTATTTTATTTTTCTCTTTTACTCACCGTAATAAATAATAATAACGTTAATATTTACTAGTGTTTCTTCTGGCGGACAAGGTATGGCTTTTTATTGGCGTGGAAAACAAATATTCACGAAACAAGGACCAATTGACGATGGTGATGACAAAGGTTGGACAACATTTTTGATGGACACTAGGGAACCTTTAGTGGTAAATATTGCTTAAACATAATTAAACATAATTATATATAAAATATATCATGATATTTATCCCCTTTTTTATCGTTAATTAGATACCGAATATTGAAGAACTCTCAAAGTTCTTGGTCAATTCATTGGTAAGTTAGTTATATAATATCGCTAACTGGTATTATTTAATTTTATTAATATTATATTTCTTCCATAACAATAATAGGGGTTTACGGATAACCTTAAAGAAATCTCAATGTATATTGATAATAAATTAGTAATAAAACTATCAAAGAAAATGCAAGATCCGGAATCGATTGATATTACATCTAGGTTTAATACATTTTCTTCAAAAAATATGTTTAATCTCACATCGGTAGATCTTAGATGTGTCCAACTAGACGTTGAAAGATTACTTCTACCAAAAAAAATAAATATAAAACATCTTCGCTCAGATGAGTATAATACGGAGGAAGCTTCTGCAATATTTAGAATTGCCAAAGGAAGTTTGAACGTTAAGATTAGTAAAGAATTTTCAGCAAAAATGGGACGAATAACTAAGAAAAGTCCACCAAATAATACATCCATCCAAATGATTTTTACTGAATTTGATGAACGTAATACATCCAAAGATTATTATAAGAATCTTTCTCCTATATTTGAAGATTTAATTTCATATCCTGAACAAGGAAAAATATATATTGGTTTCCCAACTAATCAAACAACCGGTTCTAGTTCTCACTTAGCAGCTCGTGTGATTCCTACTGTAAGTATATTTTAACTTATATAGACCATGATTTATTAAATGTTAGCATTATCTTAACATAATTATGCTCTTCTAGATGGAACGAGAGTTGATTGATTTTGCTGAACAAACATTAGCTGAATATAACATTGAAATGTTATGTCTAGGAGGAACATTGAGCAGAATTTTATACGAATATGAAATGGCTCAAATGTCGAACTTCTGTAATGAGATTATCAGTTCCAATATTGAAAACAATGAAGAATATGAAGAAACAAAACAGCCTAAAAAGCGTGCACCTGAGCCAAAAATGAAAAGATCGTTATATAGATGGCTTACAAAACGTTTCAAATCCAGTAATCATGCTAATTACACTCCAACCATGCAATTAACATCTTCTCACCGTCAATTGTTGGAAAAATGGGCAGCACATGCGATAACACACTTTACATACAATGCAAGTACTCCGAATGTACGAGTTTCCGAAATAGCAGAAAAACAATTTTTTAATTGTTTGGAACAGAACTTGCTTATTTTATCAACAAACGGTGTCCATCCAATAACTGATGTTCGCTTACCTAATCCAGAAATGGCAGGATTCATAAAGACAGTTCCACTTGTTCCAAAAAATTTGTTGGAACAATGTGAAACATTTTTTAATAAAGCCAAAGGTGCAAATTTTATAACAGAGTTAAGTTTTGAGGATGTTCTGGTTGAACTAAAAAGTCGAGCACTTTCTGAAGAAGAAATAATTAAACTTTTAAAATGGTGGATTTCTTATCTATCAAAGGGAAATCCATATGACACGCGGCTTTTAACATTTACACAATTCGGTGACAGTTCTCAAACACTAGATACAATTAAATTTTATTTGAATCCACACAAAATTTCCTCAGATATTGACATTCCATTTGAAGTAATACCATATATTATTTCTAAAAATTTCACTCAGCAAGAGCTTACGAATGGTTTGAAATGGAAAGAATTACCATTGGTTAATTGGGCAAACTTTATTGTCAATGATCCTGGATTAGAAACAGACCCTAAATTTGCTGAAAAAATTCATCATGTTTTGGCAAAAAATTTAGAAAGTATTCCACAACAAGATAAAGAAACTATTCGTCTATCATTTATTGCAAAAAGATGTATACCAACTAAATTTGGAATGAAATTTCCTAATGAATCTTATTTCGAAGATGTTAATCTATTTCCTAACTTGCCAACGATAAAATTTCAAAACTCCACATCGGGTATTCGATTTTTGATGGGACACTTTGGAGTTCGTAAGGTAATGATAATTCATTATGGATTTCCGATAATTTTAGAGAATTTTTTTTTAAAAACAATTAATTAAATTAATTATATAGATTGTAGAATTAAAACTCATTCTTGAACGACTTGTCAATCAAGAAGATTGTAACTTTGTTGGAGTTGTAAAATATCTTGCTTCAATATATGATGAACTCAAAGATAATGAAAAGAATATATTAAAAAACGAATCAATATGGCCTAAAGAAGATTTATTAGGTTCACAAACAACTAAAAAAATTCAACGTTTTGTTGCCAGAGATTTATATGTACCTATAAGATCACTTCGTGAACTTGGTTTATCTATAATTGATTGGAATGCAGAATGGTCTAATAGCTCAAAAGGAGGTAGTATAACTAACTATTATTTAATTTGTTTGTTTATCTTATCAAGTTATACATATTTAATTAATTAAAATTTATAGGAAAATTTTTAATTGAATTGGGTTTACAAGAATATCCCAAACTCGAAACAATTCTTAACCTGGCGGTATTTTCAAATGATCCTAAAATTCGAGAATTAGCTCTTAAATATTTTATTGATAATTATGATAAATATTCCGTACATTACAAACCTGCTGAAATTAATATTGCATTTTTACCTTGTTCAACATTCAATACTTACGCAAAACCTTCGGAGTGTTTTACTAATGATAGATGCATAATAATGAATTTCAAAGTTATACGTGAAGATTTACGTTCTAAAGCAGAAAAATTTGGTATTCAACAACATCCTAATCATGATAAACTCGTAAAGAGGTTAACTGAGAATCCACCACAAGGTGAAAATAACGCAATGAAAGTTTTTGAATATTTGTATTCACGACAACACGACTTTACCGATGCTGATTGGAATATTCTTAACAATTCCGAATTTATTCCAATAAAAAATGAGAACAAACATATAAAACCACGTGATTGTTTCTTTAAACTTAAGGATGAAAAGTAAGTACTCTTCAAATATAACTCTCTTTTTTTAATAAAAATTTTATAGATACTTTAACAACAATTATTATTGATTATTATTTAGATTGAATGAGTTTTTTCTTTGTGTTGATTTTGGAACAAAGGCCAATGAATTTCTGTCCAAATGTGGTGTTAAAAAGCAAACTTCAAATGATTTTGCCGAAATAAAAGTTGATCCATCACATAAATTATGGAAGTTATATGTAGAAAAATTTCCAGTCATCCTAGAAAACATTAATCCAAACCTTGAAAAAATTCTCAACTTGGCAGCTCCTCCTACCGATCTTAAATTACGTACAACGGCTCTTAAATATTTTATTGACAACTTTGATAGAAAATACGTTGGAGTTTACAATCCAGGAACGGTCAATATTGCATTTTTACCTTGCTCAAATTCCAATGCTTATGCAAGTCCTTCAGATTGCTTTATTAATGATGAATGTATGATAATGAATTTCCAAATTATACGTAAAGATTTACGTTCTAAAGCAGAAAAATTTGGTGTCCAACAAAATCCTGATTATAAAAAACTCACAGAAAAGTTAATTGAGAATCCACCACAAAATAAAAATGAGGCAAAAAAAGTTTTTGAATATTTGAATAAATTTAATTATAATTGGAATACACTTATAAATTCTCAATTTATTCCAATTCAAGATGAAAATAGTCCCAATAACAAATATATCAAGCCAAATGACTGTTTCTTTAAACTTAAAGATGATATGTATGTACTTTTTAAATACAAATATTTTTTTAACGAAAGTTGCATGTTTTTTAAAAATTATATATATATTTCTTCTTTTTTTTTTAGCTTGAATGAATTCTTTCTCTGTGTTGATTTTGGTACAAAGGCCAATAGATTCTTAGCTAAATGTGGCATTAAAGAACCATCATCATATGATTTTGCAGGATTATCAGTTGATCCATCACATAAATTGTGGAAGTTATATGTAGAAAAGTATCCTGTCATCCTAGAAAAAATTAATCCAAATCTCGAAAAAATTCTCAAACTGGCAGCCCCTCCCATTAATCCTAAATTACGTGCAATGGCTCTTAAATATTTTATTGACAATTTTAAAAAAAAATACGTTAAAAATTATAAACCAGAAGAAATCAATATTACATTTTTACCTTGCTCAAATTCCGATACTTGTGCAAAGCCCTCAGATTGCTTTATTAATGATGAATGTAAAATAATGGGATTCAAAATTATACGTGAAGATTTACGTTCTAAAGCAGTGGATTTTGGTATTCATCAAAATCCTAATTGTGCAAAACTTATAGAGAGGTTAACTGAGAATCCACCAAAAAGTGATGATGTGGCAAAAAAAGTTTTTGAATATTTGAATACACAACAAAAATGTTTTGTTAATTCTGATTGGAAGAAGCTTGAAAATTTGAAGTTTATTCCGATTCAATATGAAAGTCAACCTAATAAACTTTTTAATCCACGTGAATGCTTCTTTAAACTCAAAGAAGAAAGGTATGTACTTTTTGAAAATTTTTTTAATAAATATCTTTTGTTTTCTTAAAGAAAATATTTTCCCTTTTTTTAGCTTAAATAATTTCTTTCCATGTGTTGATCTTGGTACAAAGGCCAATGAATTTTTGGCTAAATGTGGCGTTAGAGAACCATCATCATATGATTTTGCCGAAATATCGGTTGATCCATCACATGAATTGTGGAAGTTATATGTAGAAAAATATCCAGTCATCCTAGAAAAAATTAATCCAAATCTCGAAAAAATTCTCAAACTGGCAACTCCTCCTACCAATCCTAAATTACATGCAATGGCTCTTAAATATTTTGTTGACAATTTTGATAAAAAATACGTTGAAAATTATAAACCAGAAGAAATCGATATTGCATTTTTACCTTGCTCAAATTCTAATTCTTATGCAAAGCATTCAGAATGTTTTATTAATGATGAATGTAAGATAATGGGATTCAATATTATACGTCAAGATTTACGTTCTAAGGCAGGAGATTTTGGAGTTCGTCAAAATCCTAATCGTGTAAAAATCATAAATAAGTTAATTGAGAACCCTCCAAAAAATGTAAATGTGGCAAAAAAAGTTTTTGAATATTTGAATACACAACAAAAAGGTTTTATTGATTCTGATTGGAAGATGCTTAAAGATTTAGAATTTATTCCAATTCAACATGACAAACTTATTAAACCACGTGACTGTTTTCTTAAACTCAAAGAAGAAAGGTATGTACTTTTAAAAAATTTTTTTTTTAATGAAAGTCTTTTATTTTATTTTATTTTATTTTTAAAAAAATATTTACTTTTTTTTCAGCTTAAATAATTTCTTTACATATATTGATTTTGGTACAAAGGCCAATGAATTTTTGGCTAAATGTGGCGTTAGAGAACCATCTTCAAATGATTTTGCCGAAATATCAGTTGATCCATCACATGAATTGTGGAATTTATATGTGGAAAAATATCCGATCATCCTAGAAAAAATTAATCCAAATCTCGTAAAAATTCTCAAACTGGCAACTCCTCCTACCAATCCTAAATTACATGCAATGGCTCTTAAATATTTTGTTGACAATTTTGATAAAAAATACGTTAAAAATTATAAACCAGAAGAAATCGATATTGCATTCTTACCTTGTTCAAATTCTAATTCTTATGCAAAGCATTCAGAATGTTTTATTAATGATGAATGTAAGATAATGGGATTCAATATTATACGTCAAGATTTACGTTCTAAAGCAGGAGATTTTGGAGTTCGTCAAAATCCTAATCGTGTAAAAATCATAAATAAGTTAATTGAGAACCCTCCAAAAAATGTAAATGTGGCAAAAAAAGTTTTTGAATATTTGAATACACAACAAAAGGGTTTTATTGATTCTGATTGGAAGATGCTTAAAGATTTAGAATTTATTCCAATTCAACATGACGAACTTATTAAACCACGTGACTGTTTCCTTAAACTCAAAGAAGAAAGGTATGTACTTTTTTAAAAAATTTTTTTTTAATGAATATCTTTTATTTTATTTTTTCTTTTTAAAAAAAAACTATTTCCCCTTTTTTTTAGCTTGAGTAATTTCTTTACATATGTTGATTTTGGTACAAAAGCCAATGAATTTTTGGCTAAATGTGGCGTTAGAGAACCATCTTCATATGATTTTGCCGAAATATCAGTTGATCCATCACATAAATTGTGGAATTTATATGTGGAAAAATATCCGATCATACTAGAAAAAATTAATCCAAATCTCGAAAAAATTCTCAACCTGGCAGCCCCTCCTACCAATTCTAAATTTCGTGTAATGGCAATTAAATATTTTATTGACAACTTTGATAAAAAATATGCTAAGGTTTATAAACCAGAAAAAATCAATATTGCATTTATACCTTGCTCAAATTTCGATGCTTGTACAAAGCCTTCGGATTGCTTTACTAATTATAGATGCATGATAATGAATTTTAAAATTATACATGAAGATTTACGTTCTAAAGCGGGAAAATTTGGTGTTTGTCAAAATCCTAATCGTGCAAAACTCATAAATAGGTTAATTGAGAGCCCACCAAGTAATACAAATGTGGCAAAAGAAGTTTTTGATTATTTGAATACACAACAAGAAAGTTTTACTGATTCCGATTGGAAGAAGCTTGAAAATGTAAAATTTATTCCTATTCAATCTGCTAACAAACTTGTTAGTCCACGTGACTGTTTTCTCAAACTCAAAGAGGAAAGGTATGTACTTTTTGAACGCAAATATTTTTAATGAATATCTTTTTTTTTAAATAGAAAAATATTTTCTTTTTTTTTAGTTTGGATAATTTCTTTCTATGGGTTGATTTTGGTACAAAGGCCAATGAATTTTTAGCCAAATGTGGCGTCAAAAAACCATCCTCGTATGATTTTTCCAAAATATCAGTTGATCCATCACATAAATTATGGAATTTATATTTAGAAAATTATTTGAAAATTTTAACAAAAATTAATCCCGACCTCAAAACAATTCTCAACCTGGCAGCAAAATCAAATTATCCTAAAATTCGGGAGTTAGCTTTCAAGTATTTTATTGATAATTTTTATAGTAAATATTCAAAGTTTTATAAACCAGAAGAAATCGATGTTGCATTTTTACCTTGCTCAAATTCTAATTTTTATGCAAAGCATTCGGAATGTTTTATTAATGATAAATGCAAGTCAATTGGATTCAAAATTATACGTGAAGATTTACGTTCTAAAGCAGGAGATTTTGGTGTTCGTCAAAATCCAAATCGTGAAGAACTCATAAATGGGTTAACTGAGAACCCACCAAAAAGTGTAAATGTGGCAAAAGAAGTCTTTGAATATTTGAATACACAACAAGAAGGTTTTACTGATTCTGATTGGAAGAAGCTTGAAAATGTCAAATTTATTCTGATTCAATCTACTAACAAATTTGTTAGTCCACGTGACTGTTTTCTCAAACTCAAAGAAGGAAGGTATGTACTTTTTGAACGCAAATATTTTTATTGAATATCTTTAAATATCTTTTTTTTAATAGAAAATATTTTCTTTTTTTTTTTAGTTTGGATAATTTCTTTCTATGGGTTGATTTTGGTACAAAGGCCAATGAATTTTTAGCCAAATGTGGCGTCAAAAAACCATCCTCGTATGATTTTTCCAAAATATCAGTTGATCCATCACATAAATTATGGAATTTATATTTAGAAAATTATTTGAAAATTTTAACAAAAATTAATCCCGACCTCAAAACAATTCTCAACCTGGCAGCAAAATCAAATTATCCTAAAATTCGGGAGTTAGCTTTCAAGTATTTTGATGATAATTTTTATAGTAAATATAAAAAGTTTTATAAACCAGAAGAAATCGATGTTGCATTTTTACCTTGCTCAAATTCTAATTTTTATGCAAAGCATTCGGAATGCTTCATTAATGATAAATGCAAATCAATTGGATTCAAAATTATACGTGAAGATTTACGCTCTAAAGCAAGAGATTTTGGTGTTCGTCAAAATCCTAATCGTGAAGAACTCATAAAAGGGTTAACTGAAAACCCACCAAAAAATGTAAATGTGGCAAAAGAAGCCTTTGAATATTTGAATACACAGCAAGGAGGTTTTACTGATTCTGATTGGAAGAAGCTTGAAAATGTCAAATTTATTCTGATTCAATCTACTAACAAATTTGTTAGTCCACGTGACTGTTTTCTCAAACTCAAAGAAGGAAGGTATGTACTTTTTGAACGCAAATATTTTTATTGAATATCTTTGAATATCTTTTTTTAATAGAAAATATTTTTTTTTTTTTAGTTTGGATAATTTCTTTCTATGGGTTGATTTTGGTACAAAGGCCAATGAATTTTTAGCCAAATGTGGCGTCAAAAAACCATCCTCGTATGATTTTTCCAAAATAACAGTTTATCCATCACATAAATTTTGGAATTTATATTTAGAAAATTATTTGAAAATTTTAACAAAAATTAATCCCAACCTTGAAACAATTCTCAACCTGGCAGCAAGTCCAATTTATCCTAAAATCCGGGAGATGTCTCTCAAATACTTTGTTGATAATTTTTATAGTAAATATTCAAAGTTTTATAAACCAGAAGAAATTGATATTGCATTTTTACCTTGCTCAAATTCTAATTCTTATGCAAAGCATTCGGAATGTTTTATTAATGATAAATGCAAGTCAATTGGATTCAAAATTATACGTGAAGATTTACGTTCTAAAGCAGGAGATTTTGGTGTTCGTCAAAATCCTAATCGTGTAGAACTCATAAATAGGTTAACTGAGAACCCACCAAAAAATTTAAATGTAGCAAAAGAAGTTTTTGATTATTTGAATACACAACAAGAAAGTTTTACTAATTCTGATTGGAAGAAGCTTAAAGATTTCAAATTTATTCCAATTCAACCTAACAAACTCGTTAAATCACGTGACTGTTTTCTTAAACTCAAAGAAGAAAGGTATGTACTATTTGAACACAAATATTTTTAATGAGTATCTTTTTTTTAATAGAAAAATATTTTTTTTTTTTTTTTAGTTTGAATAAATTCTTTCCATGTGTTGATTTTGGTACAAAGGCCAATGAATTTTTAGCCAAATGTGGCGTCAAAAAACCATCCTCGTATGATTTTTCCAAAATATCAATTGATCCATCACATAAATTATGGAATTTATATTTAGAAAATTATTTGAAAATTTTAACAAAAATTAATCCCGACCTTGAAACAATTCTTAACCTGGCAGCATATCCAATTTATTCTAAAATTCGGGAGTTATCTCTCAAATATTTTATTGACAATTTTTATAGTAAATATTCAAAGTTTTATAAACCAGAAGAAATCGATGTTGCATATTTACCTTGTTCAAATTCTAATTCTTATGCAAAGCATTCAGAATGTTTTATTAATGATAAATGTAAGATAATGGGATTCAATATTATACGTCAAGATTTACGTTCTAAGGCAGGAGAATTTGGTGTTCGTCAAAATCCTAATCGTGAAGAACTCATAAAAGGGTTAACTGAGAACCCACCAAAAAATAAAAATAAGGCCAAAGAAATTTTTGAATATTTGAATACACAACAAGAAAGTTTTACTGATTCTGATTGGAAGAAGCTTAAAGATTTCGAATTTATTCCAATTCAATATGAAAGTAAACTTAAAAAAAATATTAATGTCGACCTTATCAAACCACGTGACTGTTACCTTAAATTTAATGATAAAAGGCAAGTACCTTAATATATTTTTTTTACCTAATTATATATATGAATTTATTCATCTATTTATTTATTTATTTATTAGATTGAATGATTTCCTTCGGTGTGTTGATTTTGGAACAAATGCTAATAAATTTTTGGCCAAATGTGGTGTTAATTACGATTTATTATTTGAAGACGCTCACCGATTGCTGTTTAAATCATCACGTGAATTGTGGGATTTATGTAAAAAAAATACAAAAAATTATTTGCATATTTTGGAAAAAATTAACGATGTTTATAATAAGTTTCCAGAAAAAAAATTGAACAAAGATGATGTTCTAATTGCTATTAAAACTGATAGTGAAGGAAATAACAATTATTGTATAGCAACAGTAAAGGAAATTTACATAAATGATGATAAAGTATATCATAAAAATCTTAATCCATTTACACCACCTGAAAACTTGCGAGATTTTTATAAGGTATGTGTGTTTAAATTATTTATTCTTATAAATTTTTTTTTTTTTATTGTTCTTAATTTTTTATTCTTTTTTTTCAATTTTTTTTTTTTAGAAACTTGGATGTAGTTCGTTGCATGAATCTGTGACAAAATCCGTGGTTCCATATGGTCCTATTCGAAAAACTAAGTATTCACGACAATTACAAAGAATAATTAGAGAACGAGCGAGCTTACTCTACTTAAATAATTCTGAAGAACACATTAGAAAAGATGAAAAATGGCTTCAAAAGCTAAAAGTTAGAGAGATCGAATATATGGAAACGAGTTATAAGTTAGGATCCATTACAAAGAACGAAAGAAATGATATGACTACCAATATTTCTCAAAAAAGCACGATTTCATGGATTCTTTATGTGACACCTAATTCTAATCTAATTGATATTTCACAACAATTAGTCAATCACATTTTCACATCACATTATCAGAATATTCCTTATTTTAACACGATTTTAACAGCACCTTTATCAAACTTAAAAAATATGGGAATAATTCATCCAAAATTACAAAACGATCAACCACCACAAAGTACATCAAATACATTTTCATCAAAACATAATGAAGATATTTCTTCTGAGAATACACGAGATTTACGAAACTTTTTACAAGTTACCATAAAATCTCGCTATTCTAATTCAGAAAGTAATATTAATAGTATTAAAACTTGTATCGATGAAAATAAAATGAATTACTGTGAAACTATGCCTGGTAATAAGCAACACATAATTTTAAATAAGTTTACTATGAAATTTTTTTTAACTTGACTTATTCATTTTAGGTTATTCAATGCACTGTGTTGGAAATTTACAAAAGATTGAACTTTACGTCCCTACTGACGTCGATCAATCAGAAATCTTGTCTCAATCACGTATTGCCCCATTGAGCCAATTCATATATATGTTAAAAGATCTAGCGGATGTTTTTAAAGTTACACCAAAAGCTATTCACATATTTTATGATAATAGCGTAAACTCAATTGCATTTAATCGTGATGGAGCGTTATTTTTTAATTTAAAATTTTATCTTGAATTACACGAACAAAAATGTAAGACTAAACCAACGATTGACGCTATGACTTTTTGGTTCACGATATATTGTCATGTATTGGCACATAACTTTATTCAACTTCATAATTCCGAATTTGAAGTGAGTGTAAAAAAAAATTTTTTTTTTATTTTTTTTTTTTTAATATAATATTCCGTTTTAATATATATATATATATATTTTTCAATAGTATTATTATTCGTCATTCGCACAAACTTATATACCGGACTTCTTTGAATTAATGAGAAAACGTGAAATCAAGTTCAAAACTTTTAACGTTAAAACCTTTTGGAAAGATTTTAACCGAATTTTAAACCGAAATTAAAAGAAAAATCGAGGGGTAAGTTATTTATACAACAAATATTTCAACGAAAATGTCAATTAAAATTTTCGAATTTCCGCATTTTTTTTTTTAGTCTATTATTTTATGATTTTTTAGTTTTTATATAAATATACAGTATACTTTTATATAAGTATTTTCTAAATATTTTATTTTCTACTAAAATGTATATTTTATTTTATTTTGTTTTATTTTTTTTTATTTGATTGAATAAATATTCATATAAATAACAAATCGATAATTTGGTTATTGTTTGAGGAACAGTTTATACGTTAATGTAAATAACTAAGACTTTTATGCTTACTAATTGGTTTTTGATGGTACTTTTCAAACTGCTATTTTCCTGACGATATTTTTCACTCCCTTGTTTTTAGCTAATGGGATCATAATAATTTTATACAAAACTGTAAATAAATATCATCCTAAAATTTACTGTTCTTCACGATATGTGTGTTGGTATTGTAGAGGCTGAAATTAACTAGTGAAATTATTAATTTGGGGCGCAGCATTATATTTAATTTAAGTGTATAAATGTTTTAAATTTACTATTTACTATTTACTGCGTCCAAAATGACGTTAACTAACTCGTTAACTGCCTGTTAATTTTATTGGCTAATTTATTTTATTTAGGGGAATTGAGTTAATTGATAGTGTAACAATTTAGGATCAAAGTGATAAGTGTGACGAAGTTGCAATTTTTAACATTTTGGAGTTCATATAATTACAATTATAATTTATATTTTAATTTTGGAAATTATTATTTTATTTTTATTTAAATACTAGGTAACGGTAACTTTGATGCGTCCGAAGCGTCATAAATCACATAATCATATTTTAACTAAAAAATGTAACAAAAAAAAAATTAAATAATTTGTCGCTAAAATGTGTTGCTAAAAAAATTGGGTCGTTAAAAATTGTATTACTATTACACAACAAAAAGTGTAAATAAACACCATACTTCAATAAGTCACACAAGATCGGGCAATATGATTGGTAACTTGCATGTGCAGAACCCACTTGGAGTACGAATGGAAGTGTCCTACGCTTACGCTTCAGACAATAATATACGGAATTTTAGTGATTCGTAATTTTAGAAATTCTTTTTCCCTTAAACTTTTCATTTTCGTTTTATTTTCATTTATTAAAGAATTATTTTTGTAGCTTGATGTGGCAAACGTCTTTATCATCAAAGAACTTTCTGTGATTGCACGTGTCACGCCACAGCCTCCGATCTTGTGATACATCCAATCAGATCATGATAAATATCATAATAATATTAATCAAATCATTTAATCACAAAGCCACATTTCACAAATCATATGACCACAGCAATTGGCAAATATCACATGACTTATACATTGCCCAAAATGGTTAATAAACATATTAAATATAGGCCATTCTCAACTTCATTCACACCTTATTTCATTTTGAAGTCCATTTCCATAAGTCTTAATCCTTTTGAGGTGTGATGGAACTCTTTCCGCTGATCTTTCAGTCAAAAATTTCTGGAGACGGAAAAGTGTTATTAAAGAAAAATTTATTATACAAACACACAAAAATAACCACAAAAATGGAGTCGGCATACAATTTTACAGAATATAGATATAGGTTTATAAAAGAGAGTAAAATCTTTTCTTTTATGACTCTCGAGATTCAATATCGCATACGGGAAGAGTTTTGACGAGTGGAATAGAAGATACTTTTTTGGAGTCAATAAGGAAGTCAGTATTACGTCAAAAAATGACCATCAAAGATATAATATTAGGTTGTGCTAGTGCGTCTTATGACATATACACCGGCGAAATGAAAGACTTTTGAAAGAAAAGGAGGACTTGCAAAAATGGCTGTGACAGTCACGTAAAGAGGTCAAGTATACAAGTGATGAAATAGGAAAAAATTGGACGTGAAAGAACGAATTATATCCAAGAAACAAGGCTCCATCGAGCGCTTAAAAAATGTAATTGTTAAGGAAATGGGAGTGGGTGAAGAAGTTAAATGAGAAAATGCTTCGGACAAGGAAATCAATGGTTGGGCTGGGCAAATCGTAATCATCAAAAAAAAAAGAAAAAAGGAATTGATCGTAGATATTCTAGTTTTAATTGATGATCAAGACTCAGCCAATTGAAATAAGGCACGGGATATTTTTTTTACGATGTGCCGAAGTATTGAAAGGATGACGATATTTTTAGGGAGTTATCTAAGATAGGAAAAGTGTTTAGTATTAAAGTGAAGGTTCAATATAAATACAAGACTCTTAGAGCAAATATATTTTTGAACGACAATTTTGAGAGACAATTCAAAAAATAATTCTTTCAGTATTGGTATTAACAAACATTGGATCAGATGGTACGAGGGTGATAGTATGGTGAACGTAAGGAAAGAGAGAGATCTTTGGCAGTTAATTAGGGATATGAGTAGTGAAGAAATGGATTTGTGCAAAAAGAATGAATGAGTTTGTTAAGAAGATAGTGAATAAGGATTCTTGTGCTGGTAGGTTCGCTAAGATTCTTAAAATATCAGACAAATGGAAAATTATAGTATATTTTAAGGATCTAAAATCATCAATAAAGGAAGGATTAATGGAGAAGATTTGGAAAGTGAGAAACTTTAGAGAAATTTATAGGAAGGAGAAAAGGAAGAAGGATCATAAGGTAATGAGAAGAAAGACGGAAGAAGTTAAAAAGAGGGAAATACGGAAGAAGACGATGCAGTTTTTAAGAAGTCATATTTGGACACGCCACCACCCACAAGGGTTTATTCTGAGTTAAGTGGTATTAGTATGTATCAACATGTGGAAAGTCAAAATGACGGCAATGTGGAGTCTAAAGAGGCATTGACTGTGGATGTGATTAATAAACATAGGAGTGATGGAGTTGAGGATGAAGTTGTTCTATCAACGATAATGAGTAAAGGATTACAAAAGATAACATTACTACATATGAGTTCTCGTGAAAAGCATTAACGATTACAGAGAGGCGCAACAGAAGGAAGTAAAGAAAGTTCCTTATCAAAGGTTCGAGTCGCCACCATTGTCTTCATTAAGAGTCATTCAGGAGGTAGAGCCATATAATGTGATACAAAGATATACGATGCTTAATAATGAGACGGATACGAAGAATATAAATGAAAAGAGGGCGACTAAAAGTCTTATGGGTAAGAAATACACAAAAAGACTGGGAGTAGAAGAAATAAGTTTATCTGGTTAACCATAGTTGAAGTCACGTGAATAACGTTATAACATAAATTTTTGGGGTTAATAGGATACTAATAAAGGGAGTTAAAAAAAAATAATCTCCTTTCTCAAAGAGCTAAAGAAAAAAATTACTACAAACAACAAAACAAAAAAAACAAAACACAAAGCAGAAAAAATTTATCTAATATCCACCTATCCAACAGTTTACCAGCTGATTCTTAAAAGAAGAAAGATTAAAATTAGCAAATGGTAAATAAAAATGAAAAAAAAACAGAGAAACAGGAAAAACAAAAATTAACAGGTAGACAGAATAAAATAAACGATCAACCTTATTGTATTTTATTCTATTAGCGCTATTGACTCCTTATTAATTAGGAATTGTGAAGTTTAAGGAGTAAAAGGATAAATAAAAAATGTAAACTTACCACATTGTGAGAAAACTAACTGAAAAACTTAAGAAAAAATTAGAAAGTTAATAAGCTGAAATGAACGTGAAATAAATATAAAATCAAATTTTAATAATATTTTTTTGATATATAACAAAACGTTATTTAAAGTTTCGTTTATTATTTGTTTTTTTTTTTTTTGTAGGTTAAAGGAATGGAAAAAATGAAAAGGGACGGGAAATATAAAGGGAAAAGGAATGGGGAAGATGAAAGGAAAAGGTGAAAACGAAAGGTGAAGGTGAAGACGAAAGGGAAAACAACTACTAACCTTTTTGATGGGATGACCTAATCTTTATTCCTTAAAGTTTACAAAATTGTTTCCTACGAATAAAAAAAAAATATTAATAATGTTCACTAAACGGAAGTCCACTTCTAATTAATACCCACAATCCAGCATTCCGTTTCTCAGGTTGTCTTTAAAGTCGACTCTAGGAAAATACAAAGAAATATTAATATTGTTCAGAAGCTTAATATTGTTCCAAAACTGCGATTACCAGTAATGTTATAAAAAACTTGGCATGTATTTTGTTTCAAGAAAATCCAAAAAACCTAAATTTTTTAATTAATAGTAAAGAAGATAAAGAAGATAATTACTGGATCAGAATTAGTATACTTTGCTTATTCAATAATATTGACTTTCGTGAAATATTTTAATATATAAAATATATAAAATAATAAAGTTGTTTAAAAAAATACCATTAAAATAATTTTTACTTCACGATAGGTTCATTTACGAATCTTACAATTTCACAAGTTGATTAAAGAAAAAAACGGGATATTTTTTTAGCAGTTCTAAGAAAACACACTTACCAATAGTCAACATGATTCTTATTTACAGGTTAAGGAAAGGCCATTCTTATTCTATCTCCCAAACAAAAAAAAAATAATAGTAAATGAAAAAAAATTCTGAAAATGGTTCCTCTATCAACACCACTTTAAAGTATTGCTAATTATCACCGCTTGTCAGTGATTGTCATTTGCTAATGCTGGTGCAATCATGATGATCACGCACGTGGTGATTTTTTGACATTTTCACTGAAAATACAAAATAGTTGCTAGTGACATTTTTTGTTTTTAATAAAAAAATTATATATATAAAATTTTTTTTTGCATATATAAAAATATTTGACCTGATTCGGTATTAGTGATGTTGACTTAAATGTTAAAATTGTTATAATATTTATGATAATAGTTTTAGCTTGTTATTACAATTGTTAAAAGTTATAATAAAGTTTAAATGGTAATTTGTTAAGCTTAAAGCTAAAATTAATTTTTGTATACAATACCGCATTTGATTCCTAATAATATAATACAGAAATTTTTGAGTTTGTAATAAAATTAAATTTTTCATTAAATTTCTCGATAATTGATGAGATCGTATTCAGAATTTTTTGTTGATAAACCGGTAACAGATTTGTTCTAATATAAACCTAACTTATAACTCGATTTTAATCTTAAGCTTATTTACTATCTTTAAGCTTTATGTATTGAATCCGCAGCAAATTCCTCTACGCTTAGTGAGTTAATGAAAAAATGATATGTAAAACAAATGGTAAATAAATGATATAATAAAATGGGATGTAAAATAATTTGATAATCATAATTAAAATGAAATTAGTATGAAATATAAAGAATTTAGTAAAATACGTAATAATTATATTATTATTTCATTTTATTTTTATTGATTTAATTGGAATAAAGAAATTAGAAAGATATACATGATCTTTCAATCTCTCATGCTTTACATTGTAAGTTTACAAGAATAATTATAATCTTACTAATTAATAATTTAATTTGATTTGTTAAAAAAATACTGTGAATTGGAGATTCTTTTGTTGCGAAAGTACGACCTTAATATGGAGACATCCATATTTGGCGATTTTATTTATGATGATCAACTGAAATTTCTGCTGCGCCGTAAAAAAAGAACCATTTAAATATTGGGCTTTTTCGCTTTATAATTACAGTAATTTACAAGTTGATATTTCGTTCATATATTTGTTCGAACCAAAATTATAATGTCGCACTAAGTTTCAAGTTTAAACCTTATTTAGTCTAGATTCCAACTCGCTGAAATACATTTAGGCCACACAAATTCGAATTTTCGGTTCACTTCACCCGGCCGGGTCACTTTTTCAAATTTCAATAAAAAAAAGTTTATATATAAAAAATTTATCATGTGATCAGGACGTAATTTTATTGGCGGGTAAGTTTATCACGCGGCTGAAAACTTCTAGAGCGAAAATAAATTCCTCCCTTTTAAAAGTCAACCAATCAAATGTCACGATTTTATATATAAACTTTTTTTACTAATAAACAATAAACCCCGGGTCCCCGGGTTGATTTTAAATTTCAATGTTACGTGAACCGAAAAATTGAATTTGTGTGGCCTTATCTGTGTGTTTTGTTATTTATTTGAACATGCTTACACACCGTACAGTATATTACTTTGAAATTTTAATTCTATTTTTATTTGTATTTACACTTGTTTAATAACAAGCTTTTTAGAAAAATTGTAAATTTAAAATTCGCGATAAATACTATATACTACTATTAATTATTATTAATTACGGAAGAGGAGTGATCTAATAAATAACCAATATTATGTACATAGTATATGATTTTTTTAGCTTTATCATAAAAAAGATTCTTATTAAATGATGAAATTTTAGTCGGTTTAGAAATAATGATAATGTATTTAGTGTCATCTTTAAAAAATTGACAACATTATATAATTCTAGCAAGTGTTATATGAAAGAGAAAGATCGGTTATTTATTTAGTAAATTTATAAAAAAAAAACTAATTTTCAGTTCTTGACCAAAAAAAAAAAATAATAATAAAATGATTAAAAAGAGTTTATTTTTTCGGTATCAAAAAATAAAATAAAATAAAATAACAAATAATTAAAAATTTTATTTTCGATTTGAAAGAACCAACCAAAAATAAAAAATAAAATCAGGTTTGAAAAAAACCGAAAAAAAAATAAATTTGAAAAATAAAAATTTCAATTTAAAAAAAAAAACAAAAATTTCTTCTGCTACCGCATCATTCTAAAAGAAGAGACATAAATTTCATTAGCAAAAATCCAATCAAAAATTTCATTAACCGGAACTGATTTAGTCACGAAAATCTTCATAAATTGTATGACCCTGACAGCCAACCAAATTATTCTAACCATAATAAATATAGAATAGATCACCCATAAAAAAAACTGATTTGTTACCATGTTCACCATGTTATACATATGATTATCCACACCTTTTTCTAAAAAAATTGTTAACATGTCATATCAACAAAATAAGGTTTGTAAAGGATGTATTATTAGAGGAATCACCAAATTTAAATCATTGGAAAAGATTAGTGATGACATTAGAGCAACCTAGAACTTGGAGAGATTTGAACCATAACACAATGTATTATGTAGTACCTTAATAGTTTGTTATAATAAATAATAATATTAAAGTATATAAATAAGCTTTTTAATTTTTTTCCAATAAAGAAATAAATAAATATAAATGGTTTCACGATTAAAGTATAATTACCAACACAAAAAAAAGTTTCTAGTTAATAGCAAAAATTTCCAGGTTTAATTATATAACTTACTTATATTTTGTTCTATATATTTTTCATTCTAGGATAACGTAAATTTATAACTATTCATAATTACGAAAATAATCCTTGTTGATCAGGCGCAGGTATGTCACAGTTTCATGTTACACAAATCAAAAATTATTTAAATAACTATTCTAAACATCCGCAGCCCGATCTTAATCTTCAACCTGGCTTAAACCTAAAAAATGAATTTTAATTGTACTTAGTAAAAGAGTTCTATTCCTTTTCTTTTGGATGTTTTTTTTAAATAAAATAAAAAATTTAAATCAATTGGCTGGATAATTTAATGGCTATACAATAATCAATAATACGAATTACCTATAAAATTATTCAATGATCAGAAATGATCTAACAAAATGTAAATTTTATTTTATTGTTAAAAAAAACCTATTATTTTTAAAATTAAATCATATAATTTACTTTATTTATTATTAATTGTTAATGGAAACTAGTACAGGCCTGAGAATTTATTTCATTAAAATTAAAAAAAAGACTTCAATTTATATATTTATTTAGTTTATTTGTTTAAACAATACAAATGAAATTAACTATAGGGACAAAGTCCTACAGTCCTACTGCATACGGCAGTAAAATTCTAATTATCTATCAAAGTTTTTCCAATATTGCAAAACACTCATATTATCAACATATAAATCAACTTTATTATCATCAGCAAGAAGTATAATTACCACCGCTACAATTGTTACTAGTTCCAACTCGAACACGTTAAACGAATTTTCTATATTTGCTTTAAATTTATTTAACATATTTGTTCTTCACTATTGTTTACCATTTTCCTTAGTGTTTTTAATTTTCACCTACTAATTAATTTACTAATCACCATGCTTCAACCGCCAAATATCTAATTAGTGGATCAGCTCAGATCAGGCATCCGATCCAACTTGAACTAAAAATTTGGCCAGGTCATAATAGGTTTTTAACCTACTTTTGGGTTGGGTAACTTTATAATAAGATTAACATAATAAAATACAATGTAATTTTTACTTTGTTACATTTTTATAACAAACTACATACAATTCATTATATTTATTTTTTGTATAATTTTATAAATACTTTATTTAATCATAAAAAATATATTCCAATAAAATATCATACTGTAGTAATGTTAAAGAAAATAAATAGTAAATAATAAAGAAATTTATACCCAAGATCCCTTTCCTTTCTTTAATTCAGTTACTTTTATCTATAAAGTGAAAAATAAACTATTAAATAATATTATTAATAAAATAAATCATGCATAAAGTTAATGTATATAAATACCTAGGTCTAGTTTAGTAAAATCTATTGCTTCTATTGATTCTATAATATATAAAAAAAATAATTATATACATCAATAAAATATTTAAAGAATACTTTTGTAAAGTTAAATTAGGAAATTAATTACCTGAATATTCTCCAAATGAATTATCATCATCCTTGTTATCAATAGCATTTTTTGGTTCTGGAAGATTTTTAAAATCTAAAAGTCTACTTGTGTAAACTGCTTGAGGATTTGTAGTATATGAAAGAGTAGGTCCATTATATGATGATGATGATGATGTTAACTTCTCATTAATTTTATCTGCTTCTTCAATTTGCTTATTAATTTCATGATCACTATGATATTTACTTGAATAATATAAATTATGTAATAAATCATATAATTCATTAACTTTAGGTCGTTTAAAAGGATCTGCATCCCAACATTGTTTAATTATGTTTAGAATTAATTGAGGAATTTTATAATTTGATTTTGGCCTAAGTCCTTGACAAATGCTAATAGTTAAGAATTTATCATGAGCAATATCATGATAAGGAGGAAGCCCTGTACAGACTTCATATGCAATAATTCCAAATCCATATATATCACTTTCTTGAGTATATTCTTTTCCTCTTAAAACTTCTGGTGCTACATAGGGTAATACTCCATATAATTCTTTACATTCATTTTGAGATGGTTTTACATTTACTGGTCGACATAATCCTAAATCAGTAATTAAAGCATAATTGTCTTCTTTTAATATATTACCACAATGAAAATCACGATGAATTAACCCATTTTCATGAATATAATTGAGGTTTTCTGAAATATCTTTTAAAATATTCAACTTTTCATCCCATTTTGTTGAATTAAAACTATTATTTAAATGTTGTCTTAAACTACCATTTTTTACATATGCCATTACTATTATAAAATTTCTAGATTCTGGTTCTTTCGTAATGCCAAAACAGTGTGCTATATAACTTTCATGTGGAATCATAATATGGGTTTCAATCTAAAAAAGAATCCATAATAATAATAATTAATAGACAGTTTAACATTTATAATAGGACAATATCTTGAAATTACTATATATAAATAAGTAACTTACTTCTCTTAAAAAATCGGATGTAATATCTTGAGAATTATGTAAACATTTTAAAACAACTGGAAAATTCTCATATTCCCTAAACCATACTTTATTTCTTATCCATTTATTATTCTCAAAATCCCATTTATCTATAAATCCATCTTTCCAAATTGCTTTATAAATAGTTCCAAATCCTCCTTTTGCCAAGTATTCAACATTTTCAAATCTATCATATTCAATCCATTCTAAAACGTCATAATAATCTTCAGCTTTAAGTTGTACTTTTTGAATAAACTTGTCAACTTCATGATTTCCACTAGTCCAATTTTTAAAATTTTGTTGAAAATGTTTAGCATTACATGACCTACACCAAATATAATGAGTTTTAGGTTGCTTACATTCTTTGCATAAACCATAGTCTTTATAATGTATTTTTAATTCTTCATTTAATATTAACTTATCAATTAACAAACTTTGCTCTTCAGTTAGGTCTTCATGGTCAAAATCTTTTATTTGCTCAAATACATCATCATTGAGCATAAATTCTTCCATATTGGATTAATAAATGTGACTTCAATTTTATATCTAAACGGAGTAAATAAAAATTATTATTTTTTTTTTTTAAAAAAAGGGCGTATTTAAATGTATCACAGTTGCACAGCAGCGATTTACAAAATTATTTTTAATTTAGGCAAAAACAATCAAGCGTTCAAGAAGTCAGCTGATGATCACAGAAATCACTACTGATTATAAATTAACCAAAATACTTGTTTCACAAAAAAAAAACTGTGTCGATCATCAAACGCCAAAATTATTTTCATTATACTATATGTACTTCATTGAATTTTGAAAAATACAATACGTCAATCAATATCATTATCATATTAAAAATTATAATTAGAATCAATCACGTTAAAATTGTTTAGGTTGAAAAATTTTTAAAAAAATGCATTATCCAATTAGTTTTAGTTACTTAAAAATCTGTACAAAAAATTATAAAAAGAAGTAATTTCCATTTATTATTATGTGAAAAAAATTTATTTATATTAACATATAAATTCAATTATAATATAATCATTTTTTAAAAGTAAGTTATGTTTTATAAAAATTTCAATTTTTAAATATAAAATAATTATTATGACAAAACAATAAATTAAAATTTCAATTCTATTTTAACATCATTTTCTTAATAACATGTAATTTTATTGTTAAAAAAAAAAAATTGGTATTTAATGACATAAATATTTTTCTCAAAATTCAAAAAAATTTAATAATTTAATAATATCAAGAGTATTTACTGCTCAAAGATACTGTAAATTATCTTAAATAAAATCAAGCAAGTTGCCTTTAAAATAATTGACTATGTTTATTTAGTTTCCATTATCTATGAAAAATAATTACAAAAATTATTCCTATATTAATAAATAAAGTAAGAAAGAAAGCTATTTAAAAATATTTTTCTTAAGCAGATAGGAAGGTGGTCAGTAGAAAAGGGCAAAATCCAAAGTTTTGGTCAAAATTTTTTTATTTCCAATCATGGATACGTGAACAAAGTTAGAACAGTAAGATTTGATAAATAGCTAGTTTTTTTCCAAATATGTCACATGATGTACAGTACAAGTAATTTATTAATCGGCTGACGGCTGATTTTTTTAACTTACTTAGTGTTCCGATCCGTAATCCGGCCAATCTGGATTGAATTCGGATATCCGCATCCTACATTTTTAGGCGGATGGATCCATAAGTGAATCCGGATGGTAATCCTAGGATGCCGATCTGGATTATATATATATATATATTTTTTTTTTCAGTTTTCTGCCATTTCGAAAATTTTCTTATGAAGTCAATGGCTGATACTCCAACCGTTAAAATCCGGATTAGGATAAATCCAGATAGATCTGAAATTAAGGATGAATTCTTAAAATCGATAGGATTAATCCGGATGGATCCTAAATAAAGGATGAATCGGTTGATCTGGATTATAATCCAGATGGGCTGTCAGCAGGATCCGGATTGATTCTGGATGACTCTTTAAGAATAGGATCAGAACACTAAATTCTGTCTTAGCTAATGAATTATGAAAAAAGTAGAAAAACTCTCCCGAAATTTTTAATTTTATTATAATGGCACAGTAAAAGATATTTTACAAGTTTTATAACACCGCTTAAAACCAAATACAAGTGCGGATATATCTACAGATAATACCACTCCATATCTTATAGTAGTACTGTATATACATATGGTAAAAGTACCTTTAAAAAAATATACAGCCTTTTTTGAAGAGTGAAGTTTTTAGTAACACTACACTTTTACGTACAATATTGCACACATATTAATACAAAGAGTTTATTACTTTATTGCGACATACAATATATATTTTTGCGTTTATTACACTTTTTTTTCAAACAATATACAAATATAATATTTTATACTCATTTATTATGTCTTCATCAAAACCCATCTACTTTTCCTTCAGGGAAAAATTCTTTCTTGGTATCACTAAAAAATTTCACATGACTAAACAAATTAGAGCTGGTTATAAGATCTACGAATTTTGCAAATCTATTCGATACAAATCCACAAGCAAGTTCCCCAATGTTAAATACCAAATCATTACTATGCTCTCACACTTTTTTTCCTTACAAAAAGTGTTACAAAAAATGTTACCTTGCAGAATACAGAACAAATTTTTTAATTTAATACGATCGAAGAATTGATATAATTCATCACATGCTTCTGATACTAAACTTCAGAAACAATCTACACAAACTTTCTTTAATTTCACTTACAAAAAATATAGATTTTACTTCGGTATTTATACCTTTGCTTATAATTCCTTTTTATCTGATCATCGATCATCACGCTTGTGTGATTCACCAAAAAGAATTCTTTCATTTCATAATATATGTACTCCTCCTTTGACAGAACACATTGCTAAAGATAATAATAACACTAAAGTCTGGCACGCCAATATAGTTTATGAATGCTGGCATTTTAAATGGAAAGACAACATATTTTCAAATCGACTTGGTATCTGTTATATGATTTCTTACCGTGCAAACGGATATAATAAAGTCATCAATCAAGGATCCTGATATATGTATAAAAAATTCCTGAATGGATTTAAACGTATACCTCAAAACAATCCACGTACAAAGAAAAAACAAGATGAACGTTTTGAACGTCACTGCAGAAGAATTTTTAAAACATCACCTACTCCTTCAACTTCATCTTTAGATGATAGAATTTTTCAAGCTCGAAACATCATTTTTTATTTTTAGAATCACAATATAGCGATGAACGTCTTACGAACAACTGTTAATATTTATTCCTTCAATACTCCACATTTTGAATTGCAAAATGATCATCATCGCAGAAAACTTTCTCAAGAAACTTCTATCTCGCTGACAGAACTACCAGATACTAATTCTACATCAATAGCGCTACAATCATATGAAACCCTATGGCGCCCTCTTCTAGTTCACCAGAAGATGATGAATTGCTTGCGATTGCAGATGATCCTCAAACTCTTTCAGCTTATGTCGAAAGACTTTTACAAATTGAACCTGACGATGATTCCCTGTTAAATTTTGAAGATGAACCTATTGACCCTGAACAGGAAGCAGAAGATGAACACATCTGCGACCTAATTAGAAAACATCATGATGAAAACTTTGGCGAAGATAAAGCGTGTTATCATGGCACCTCGCTTAAACACTTAGAAAGATGTGGACTCAAAGAAACTTATCTCAAAGATTTGCGCAATAAATATTTCAAGCAAATGAGAACTTCAAATATTGTTTTGGAGTAACTATAAATGCTAGTAAGCGTGCACACCTGAAATGTAAATTTTGTGACTTTACAAATAATTTTAAAGAAATTTTTGATCGTGGCTTCTATAACACTTCTTACGGTTGACATTACCAATACTTCAAAGTTATAGAAACTTTTGATGACACTCATGAACTTGAAGTTCGCCTCTCAAATGACATGTTAACATGAAACTTCTCATATAGATAAAAAACAACATAATAGTCCCGATAATTTAGTATCATCAGATGAACATACCGTAGTACATATAGATTGGTTCTCTGATTTATATTAATTTGATTAATGATTCAAACTTCAAACCCTTACAAAGAATTTCCAGTCCCGGTAACAAAAAACCCTGTTCAGCCTATGACTCTTCTATATCGGACTCATCATTTGCTGGACCATCATCTAAATATTTATTATTTCTCTCTGAGTCCACATTATACCTGTTAGCTTTAAATTCTATTAGTAGTTTTACCCTTTTTTAAACAACTTAAAATAGTGTGAATCATTTTACCTCTTACTGTATCTACTGGTAATGCCTCCGGGTGAAAGAAAATACGGGTCTGGTGGTCTTTGGTCTCTTGGATTGTTTTATGCTCGTAAAATGTTGGCAGTAGCATAGTTCTCCTGTTGATATAGTATAGTTCGAAGGATGAGGTCCTGCTTAGCCTCTTTGTGGGATGAGATTCGACATTCTAATTACCTGAATAGGCTCTATGTTTACCTTCATGTATATATGCTGTTAATGTAATAGATATTGATTACTACTCTTGAAATAAAATAAATACACCCACCTGCCAAAAGTATCTGGACACCTCTAAAAAATGACCATTAAATCACATTATTTCGACATCCAGTGATCAGAATTTAATGATTTATGATTCATTGGATTCGTCTAATTGAGACGCATCTAACCGCAGTATTTTCAAGTCTGTAAGTTCAATAGATCAGAAGTTATTGCTGAATGTCTAAAAATAGTAAAATGCAAATAACTTTTGATCTATCAATTCTAGAGACGTGAAAATAATAGATACCATGTATCTTAACAAGACAAATCTAATGAATCATATTTCATCTTTCTAAGTTCAATAGAGAAGAAAACGTTTTGAAATTTGTATATGTCAAATTTTTAAAAGTGAATAATGAATTATTTGCATTTTACTGTTGAGAATAACATCTGACCCATCAAATTTAGAGACATAAAAACACTGTAATTAGATGTATCTTGATAATATGAATTCATTGAATCATAAATAATTAGATTCTGTTCACTGGTTATTGAAATAATGTGATTTAACTTTATGAAGTAATTCATTTTTTATCTTTAAAACTTTAGCAAATACAAATTTCACAATGTTTTCTTCCCTATTAAACTTAGAATGATGAAATATGATTCATTAGATTTATCTTGTTAAGGTACATTGTATCTATTATTTTCATGTCTCTAGAATTGATGGATCAAAAGTTATTTGCATTTTACTGTTTTTAGACATTCAGCAATAACTTCTGATCTATTGAACTTACAGACTTGAAAATACTGTGGTTAGATGCGTCTCAATTAGACGAATCCAATGAATCATAAATCGTTAAATTCTGATCACTAGACGTCGAAATAATGTGATTTAATGGTCATTTTTTAGAAGTGTCCGGATACTTTTGGCAGGTGGGTGTAGTAAATAAATAAATTTAACTTAGTTAGCCAATTTTTGATCGGCTATACTTAAAATTTTATCACAAAAGATGTTTTAAAAAAAAATATTTTTGTAAGCATATTTATTCAAAATAATTTTTATCTAATGAAATTTTATTTGCAAATAAAAGAAAAGATAAGTAAATTACAATGATCAAGAAGAAAGATGCTAATAAAAAAAATGAAATAACAATGGAATAATGAAATGTAATAGAAGATGAAAAGGAAGTAAAAAAGAGTAATAAGAAGTTAGGACATGATGGGAGATGAGTGATGGGAGACGAAAAGAGGTGAAAAGGAGTGATAGGTGACGAAAAGAAGTGATGGAAAGTAAACAGGAGAGAAAAAGAAATTATGGAAATGAAAAGATGTAATAGAAAATAATGGGAGACGAAAAGGATGAAATAATGAGAAGTAATAAGAGGCGAAAAATGATGAGAGACAAAAAATAAAAAAGTAATCGGTTGGGTAGCAAAATAAAAAATAAAACCATAACTGATAAAGTAAAAAAATGAAGCTAGTAAAAAACAAAACATAAAATAGAAACAAAATAAAAAAAAAATAATAATAAATAAAAACATACCTTTGTTAATTGTAGAACTGGAAGAATTAAAAATCTAAAAAAAAATGAAATAAAATTAGTGAAAACCGAAATATGAAACAGAAACAAAATATAAAAAATAAAAAATAAGAAACGAAATGAAATGTAAAGTGAAAAACAACTGAACCTTAATTGCAGAACCGGAAGGACTAAACTCTAAAGGACCTAAAAATAATGAAATAGAGTTAGTAAGAAACAAAGTGTATGAATGTAAGTTTAGAAATAAAAATAAAAGAAAAAAAGAAAAATACCTTAAGACTGAAAGAGCCAAGGAAACAAAACTCGAACCTATACTGCCTATACTGTTCGATAAACAAATAAATATGACACGATCATGTGGCCAATCTGGCCAATCTGGCCAATCAAAAATATCAAATCTGCCATGTTTTGAAAATAAATTTAGTAATAAATTTGAAGTTCTACTCGAAAAAAAAAACAAAAAAAAAGGAAGGAAATTCTGTATCTGCTAAGAATGTCCAAATTACTTCTACATCATATGAGATCCCTGACTGAACCTAAAGAAAAAAAATATGGAAAAAATAAATAATTTTAATTTACACTCAACATATTTACATAATGGTGTAAGTTAGCCAAAAAATAATTAGCCGCGACGTGATCCAGGCGTAGATCATCATTTTTCGGCTTTATCATATTTACCATCAAACTATTTTTTTTTTAATGTATAACTAGTGTACTTTTGGATATAGTGAGTGAGTTTATTTTTGAAAGTATACTAATAAATTAATAAAAGATTTTTTTATAACAATAGATTGTGTTAGTGAGATTTATAAAAAAATTTAATGAGATTTTTTTTAATAATAGTTTGGTATAAAAAAATTTTCTATGATTTTTTTTAATAACAATATATTGGTAATAAACAATTAACTTATTAACTGAAGTTAATAATTGTTTTTAGTAAGATTTTTTTTATAGTTCACAGTAACACTAATATTACTGATAAGTAATATAAATAAAACAATAGATTACATTTAATAAGGTTAATAAAAAAATTTTCCAAGATTTTTTTAATGGTATAGTACAATAGATAGATATAATAAAATTTTCTGAGATTTATATTAATAACAATAGGTATGCTAAATTTTTGGTGATTATTTTTTTTTTAATAACAATAATAGATTGGTATCATAGTTCGATGGATGGTATAGTACAATGGATTGATTTAATAAAATTTTTTGTGTTTTTTTTTTAATAACAATAGATTAGTAATAGACAATAAAAAATGTTGCAAAAACATTAAAAACTGAACTGATAATGAATTGGCAAATCATATTGGTTTTCAATAATTACTAGTCGCAGTAATAATTGTCTATTACCAATCTACTATTGTTATTAAAAAAAAGTCACCAAAAATTTTATCATACCTATTGTTGTTAAAATAAATCCCAAGAAATTTTATACCTAGTATCTTTTGTACTATACCAATTAATTTGTCATAAAAAATTCCAGAAACTGATCTATTGTATTAATAAAAAATCTTAGAAAATTCTTTATATCTATCCATTATAAGTTATAACATACCAATCTGTTGTTATCAAAAAATTTTTTATATTGATCTAATGACTCTATTGTTAAAAAAAAAGTTCAGAAAATATATTTATATCAATCTATTATTAAAAAAAAAATTCAGAAAATTTTTTTATATCTATTCATTGTACTATACCAATCTATTGTTAAAAAAATCTCAAATTTTTTTTATATATCTTAATCTATTTTATAAAAGTTTATTAAGTTATCTATTACCTATTAGTAGTATTAGTATTACTGGAAAAAATTTTACTAAAAAACAATTATTAACTTAATAAGTTAATGATTGTTATTACCAATTTATTGTTATTAAAAAAATCACAAAAATCTTATTAAATAAATCTATTGTACTATGATACCAATCTATTGTTTAATATTAAAAAAAAATCAGCAAAAATGTTATCATACCTATTGTTATTAAAATAAATCCCAGAAAATTTTATTATATCTATCTATTGTACTATACCATTATATTATTAAAAAAAAAAAAATCCTAGAAAATTTTTTTATACCAAACTATTATTAAAAAAAAGTCTCATTTAAATTTTTTTATAAATCTCACTAAACACTATCTATTGTTTATAAAAAAATCTTTTATTAATTTATTAGTATACTTTTACAAAAGTACACTATTTTTTTTTGATTTTTAGCTAACAAAAACGTCAAGTATGACGTTTTTAGCTAATAAAAATCAAATTTCCTTGATTTTTAATAACAAAAACGTCAAGTCTGACGTTTTCAGCTAATAAAAATCAAATTTCCTTGATTTTTAATAACAAAAACGTCAAGTCTGACGTTTTTAGCTAATAAAAATCAAATTTTCTTGATTTTTAATAACAAAAACGTCAAGTCTGACGTTCTTAGCTAATAAAAATCAAAAAAAATGATTTTTTAATAACAAAAACGTCAAGTCTGACATTTTTAGCTAATAAAAATCAAATTTTCTTGATTTTTAATAACAAAAACGTCAAGTCTGACATTTTTAGCTAATAAAAATCAAATTTTCTTGATTTTTAATAACAAAAACGTCAAGTCTGATGTTCTTAGCTAATAAAAATCAAAAAAAAAATGATTTTTTAATCACAAAAACGTCAAGTCTGATGTTTTTGATTAAAAAAATCATTTTTTTTTTATTTTTTAATCACAGAAACGTCAAGTTGATTAAAAAAAATCAATTATTTTTGATTTTTCAATCACAAAAACGTCAAGTCTGACGTTTTGATTAAAAAAAATTAATTTTTTTTTGATTTTTCAATCACAAAAACGTCAAGTCTGACGTTTTGATTAAAAAAAATTAATTTTTTTTGATTTTTCAATCACAAAAACGTCAAGTCTGACGTTTTGATTAAAAAAAATTAATTTTTTTTTGATTTTTCAATCACAAAAACGTCAAATTTTTGACGTTTTTGATTAAAAAAAAAATTTTTTTTTTTCACATTTTAATAAAAAATGATCAACATACTATTTCATGATCTGTCAAGTTAACATTCTTTTTGAGCAGCACAGTTAAACTCAGCGCAAAAAGTTTCCATAGTGAATGTTCACTTTCTCTGTACATGTACATGTACTGTACATGTTCATGTTCATGTTCATGTTCATGTTCATGTTCATGTTCATGTTCATGTTCATGTTCATGTTCATGTTCATGTTCATGTTCATGTTCATGTTCATGTACATGTACAAGTACATAATAATATAAAGATTAACTGGAGACTTTTTTACCAAAAAGGCAATTTTTTTCGTATCCACGGCAACTGTGCATGTGGTGATTTTTAAAAATGGAATGGGAAAATTTTGGCGAAAATCTGGTCAAAATGGGATGATCGACTAAAATTTTTTCCCCTTAAAGATAAAAATTACCAGAAAATCTTATCTTTGGATTAATTTAATACTAACATAGTGAATTAGCGTTGCTCGAAAATGATGAAAAATTTTTTTTCTTATTTAATTAATTAAAAAAAAAGATCTCGGATGATTATGCTTTTTGATAAAAAATCCTAGATAATTATTATTAAATGCATTAATTTTGTTACAATTTTAAAACATTCATACATGCAATTCATTATATTTATTTTCCATATAATTTTATAAATACTTTATTTAATCATAAAAAATATATTCCAATAAAATATCATATTGTAGTAATGTTAAAGAAAATAAATAGTAAATACTAATAAAGAAATTTATACCCAAGATCCCTTTCCTTTCTTTAATTCAGTTATTTTTATCTATAAGTGAAAAATAAATTATTATTAATAAAAATAAATCATGTAAAAAGTTAATGTATATAAGTACCTAGATCTAGTTTAGTAAAATCTAATGCTTCTATTGATCCTATAATATATAAAAAAAAATAATTATATACATCAAAAAAATATTCGAAGAATGCTTTTGTAAAGTTAAATTAGGAAATTAATTACCTGAATGTTCTCCAAATGAATTATCATCATCCTTGTTATCAATAGCATTTTTTGGTTCTGGAAGATTTTTAAAATCTAAAAGTCTACTTGTGTAAACTGCTTGAGGATTTGTAGTATATGAAAGAATAGGACCAGTATATGATGATGATGATGATCTTAACTTTTCATTAATTTTATCTGCTTCTTCAATTTGCTTATTGATTTCATGATTTTTACTTGAATATCGTAAATCAGATAATAAACTTTCTAACTCTTTTGCTTTAGGTCGTTTTAAAGGATCAGCATCCCAACATTGTTTAATTATGTTTAGAATTAATTGAGGAATTTTATAATTTGATTTTGGCCTAAGTCCTTGACAAATGCTAATAGTTAAGAATTTATCATGAGCAATATCATGATAAGGAGGAAGCCCTGTACAGACTTCATATGCAATAATTCCAAATCCATATATATCACTTTCTTGAGTATATTCATTTCCTCTTAAAACTTCTGGTGCTACATAGGGTAATACTCCATATAATTCTTTACATTCATTTTGAGATGGTTTTACATTTACTGGTCGACATAATCCTAAATCAGTAATTAAAATATATTTTTCTTCTTTTAATATATTACCACAATGAAAATCACGATGAATTAACCCATTTTCATGAATATAATTGAGGTTTTCTGAAATATATTTTAAAATATTCAACTTTTCATCCCATTTTGTTGAATTAAAACTATTATTTAAATGTTGTCTTAAACTACCATTTATTACATATGCCATTACTATTATAAAATTTCTAGATTCTGGATCTTTAGTAATGCCAAAACAGTGTGCTATATGACCATCATTTGGAATCATAATATGGGTTTCAATCTAAAAAAAAATCCATAATAATAATTAATAGACAGTTTAACATTTATAATAGGACAATATCTTGAAATTACCATATATAAATAATGAACTTACTTCTCTTAAAAAATTGGATGTAATATCTTGAGAATTATGTAAATATTTTAAAACAACTGGAAACTTCTCATATTTCCTAAACCAATATTTACTTCTTATCCATTTATTATTCTCATAATCCCATTGTTCTATACGTCCATCTTTCCAAATTGCTTTATAAATAGTTCCAAATCCTCCTTTTGCCAAGTATTCAACATTTTCAAATCTATCATATTCAATCCATTCTAAAACGTCATAGTAATCTTTAGCTTTAAGTTGTACTTTTTGAATAAACTTGTCAACTTCATGATTTCCACTAGTCCAATTTTTAAAATTTTGTTGAAATTTACATTGACACCAATAATAAGAAGCTCGAGGTTGCTTACATTCTTTGCATAAACCATTATTTTTATAACGTATTTTTAATTCTTCATTTAATATTAACTTATCAATTAACAATCTTTGTTCTTGGTCTTTATGGTCAAAATCTTTTATTTGCTTAAATATATCATCATTGAGCATAAATTCTTCCATATTGGATTAATAAATGTGACTTCAATTTTATATCTAAACGGAGTAAAATTTTTTTTTTTTTTTTTAAAAAAAAAAGGGCGTATTTAAATGTATTACAGTTGCACAGCAGCGATTTACAAAATTATTTTTAATTTAGGCAAAAACAATAAAGCGTTCAAGAAGTCAGCTGATAATCACAGAAGATTATAAATTTCAAAGCTGTGTCGATCATCAACGCCAAAATTATATCATTATACTATACAGGTACTTTATTGAATTTGAAAAACACAGTACAGTCAATCAATATCATTATCAGTAACAATATGTATTAAAAATTATAATTAGAATCAATCACGTTAAATTATTTATTTAGGTTGAAAAATTTTTAAAAAATGTATTGTCCAATTAGTTTTAATTACTATAAATCTGTACAAAAAATTATAAAAAGAAGTAATTTCCATTATTATTATGTGAAGAAAATTCGTATTAACGAATGAATCCAGTTATGATATAATCATCATTAAAGTAGGTTAAGATTATAAAAATTTCAACTGTTTGTAAAATAAAAATAATTAATGTTATGACAAAACAATAAATTAAAATTTCAATCTATTATAACATCATTTTTCCTAATATAAACCCTAATAACATGAATTATTGTAAAAACAAATTGGCATTTAATGACATAAATATTTTCTCAAAATTCAAAATTATAAAAATTTAATAATGACAAGGTAGTTACGTTCAAAGATACTGTAAATTATCTTAAATAAATCAGCAAGTTTCCTTTAAAATAATTGACTGCGTTATTACTTATGGAAAATATTAAACTATAAAAATTTTTTTTATATTAATAAACGAAATAGAAAGGAAGTTATTTGAAAATATTATAACTTTGCTTAAGCAGATAAATAGGAGGGGTTGAGAAAATCCAAAATTTCGGTCAAAAATTTTTTTTATTGCCGATCATGACACGTGAATAAAGTTAGCTTAATAATCAAAACAAGTAAATGTTATATAAATATGACAAGGAACTTATTGAATAGTAAAATTTTATTATTATTTAGATTTGATATTCTGAAAAAATAAAATTTGAAGTACTAATTGAAAGATAAACAAAATCTGCTGAGCACGTATAGGTTACTTTTATATCAATTATTAGCTAACAATATTTGCAAAAATAAATAAATAATCCACAAATCATAACTAAAATTATATAATAAAAAACCATTTAATAAAACAAATATAATATAATATTAATAAAACAACTGAAACTAATATAATGTAATATTATACAATTAAAAAAAAAAACTTAACCTAAATTTGTACAAAATTAGCGAAACCCGAATCACTGGTTATTAATAATCAATTAGGGCGAATGATCAACAAGTCACTGCGACTTCGCAACACTAGTTTGATTAAAAAGAAAGATCCTGGATGATATTATACCTTCTGATAAATAAATTCTTACTAGATAATTATTTATTAATAGAAAAAATTCTTTCAAATTTTCATAAGCTAGTTAGCTTAGAGTCGCTATCCCACAATTTTTGCAAAGGAAAAAAAAGCTACAGTATATGGATAGGGTAGGTCGTCATGCTAAATATCGAACGTACAGTACTGAACAAAAAGACACGTTACGACGTTGCGTATATGTATAGTGATTTCCTTTTTAGGATGTTTGGCATTAATTATCTAATTATGTATGTATTAAATCGCTTTTAATCTTATTAGTAGTGTTATGACAAATTAGTCAAAATGATACTTATTACTTTGATATTAATAATAAATGGACGACAATATTTGATCCTTTAGTTCCTAATAATCTTATACAATCGTCATCTTCCCATTTTTACTATCTTTACGACCAACTAATCCTAAAAATTTATCAAGAATTACTCCAGCAACTATGACTGATTTGGCTTTATATTACTATCATTTTGAAGTTATTTTTTATATAAATGGATAAAAATAAATAAATCAAAAACATATAACAAGAATATTAAAATCAGTTTTTAAAAAAAATTGTAGTTTTTCAGTAAGCCATTTCTTTTAAAAAAAACAAACATAAGGTTTTTTCAAAAAGTCAACTTCTTTTAATAAGAAAAATCGATAAGCCAGTTTTTATTAAGATTGGCTTTTTTATAAAAAAAACTATAATAACTTGATGTTTATTATATAATAAATGTTTTTAAAAGTAATCTCCTTCAGATTGGACTAAATATCATATAAACCTAATATTAAACAAAGAATTTTTTAATAATTTTAATATTAATACCTTTAAACAATTATTTATTTAAATATTCTTTTTCATATTTTGGATTTAAATTATTGATTTTACCGTTATATTTATAATTTTGGGTATAACATAAAATTCATTTTGTTAATGATTTTTTATATAAAAAACTATTATAATTATAAACTATCAGTCGCCTGTTAGGATCAATACATATAAATAAGCGGAGATATGAATAAAAAATCTTTATTTAGAATATTGACCATGAAAAAAATTTTTTATTTTACAATTAAAAATATTTGTTTATATAATAAAAATGATAAAAATAATTTCTATTTTGTACTTAAAAGTATAAACATCGGAAATAGCGCGTGGTTTTTTAAACTTGTATAACTCTGCTACAGAAACAATCATGTACAGTAATAATGTGATCATATGATTCACGGATTTAATTTTTTATATATTGCAAAAAAAAAAAAATTTTCCAGGAAATGAAATTCTTTTAAATATATTATATTTTTTTTAACGTGAATACAAATTAGGGATAAAGTTTTAGGAGGAAATTTAATAAAATATTTTTTCATTATTTTTAAAAGTAAATCACTTTTCTGGAAAAAAGTAACAAAATGTTAATTATTATATATGTTTTTGACGTTAAGTGAAATTTATTACAGCCGTTTTCAAAATGGTTGATGCTATTTATTCATGATTAAATATTCAAATACCAATATTCGTCCGGTTTTCGTCCATTATTTTTCTGGGTTTTCATCCGGTTTTCGGTTCTCATTTTTTTTCATCCAAACATAACAGCATCAACCATTTTCAAAATGACGATAATATTAATTACACTTGTGAAAGGAATATTATTTTCTTTTTCATTTTGTTTTCTAAATCATGAGTTGATTAGATAATCGCATAATATTAATACAAAAAAAAAAGAAAGAAATTGAATAGTAAAAGCCATTAATTTATTCGTGACTTTATTAGTAAACGCGTTTAATATAAATAGTATCCTCAGTATTTAGTACTTCCTGCTAAATTATTCTATTTTTTTTTAAATTTCAACATATTAAATATTAATACGTTAAAATAAAACTTAATTATCTGTTATATATATAATAAGTGAACTAATGTTAAACTTGATGGTCGAACTCAACACAAATTTCACTCCTAGCCTTGAGTATACGGAAAGTGAGTAAAGTAGATTGACTATGTGAGTAACTTAAATCACATGCTTATCTACGTACTCACTAAAAATATAACGATAAGGTACATAACGTAATCCCTCATCAACTAATTCAAGACTCGTCATTTAAATCATTTCCTTCTTGATTAATTTCAATAAGATCTATTATTAAATAATTTATAAAATTAAGCGAGAATATTATTAATAAAGAAATAATTTCCTACAAATAAATTATTTTACCTAATTCGCTAATTTGAACATCAAAGACATTCTTGAAATTATAAATTAAACAATATAGAGATAAAATAAAATTTGAACTATAATTACAATAGTACAGCAACCGTTTTTATTAATAATGTAAAATAATAAATATTAAAAGTCATAATTAACATCAAACATTTACCTGAATTAAATTGAAATGATGAAAAATCTGAAGAATTTATTGGTTCCGGAAGATTTTTGAAATTTAAAAGTCTACTGGCATAAATTGCTTGAGTATAAGTTTTAATACCTTCAGACTTATTTCCATTTGATCTATTTTTCAATTTTCTTTTTCTGATTTTATCTTATTCTTCCATTTGAGAACGGATTTCATCATCTTTATGTTCTTTTTCTTCCAGTTTCTTTAATATATGATATAACTCCTTAGCATTTGGTCTATTTTTTGCTTCAGCATCCCAACATTTCATAATTAAATCCACAAGAAATTTTTGGAATATCTTTAGAAATTTTCGGTCTAAATCCTTTACATATTTCAACAGCTAAAGTATAATCATGGGGAATATTATTAAAAGGAATTTCTTCAGAACGAAACTCATTCATAATTATTTCAAATGAATAAATATCAGCTGCTTTTACATATTGATATCCACGTAAAACTTCAGGTTCATATAAGGTAATACTCCATAAACTCCTTTTTTATCTGATCTTTCTTCGTTATTTGATAGTTGACACATTCCTAAATCACTTATGAATATAGCTGACATATTAAATAAAATATTATCTGAATGAAAGCCTTTATGAACTTTTTTCAGCATTATGGATATCTAACAGATCGCTTGCAATTTTTAACAATTTATTAATTTTGTTGTTAATATCATTTTCATTTTTCAGGCTTATTTAGATAAAAAGTTCTCAAATTTCCATATATACTTGAGTTATTCCATAGCAGAAAACAATATCCCAAACATAAATCGGTAGATGAGATTTGATCTAATTATAAAAATTTTTTGAAAAGAAATAAAATTTATTAAAAAATAAAATAACCAATTAAAATGTATTACAAAATAAATTAATTTTTTATTTGATTACCTATTATTTAAAAAATCTGTACTAATATCCAAAGAATTATCCAAACTTTTTAATGCTAATTTTTATCCTGTAAATCTGTACCATTTTTGATTTTCATTATTCCAATAACTAATAAATCCTTCAGGCCATTCAGCTGAATAAATTTTACCGAAGCCTCCTCTGTAAATATAAGTAACATTTGTAACATTTTGAAATTTCCCAAAATGTATAAAAGGTATCCATTCAAGACATTTTATATTATGTAGAGCATTGAGTTGTGAATGTTGTATTAATTCATCAATATCTTTATTTCCACTAGTCCAATTTTTAAATTTCTTTAAAATCTTTGTGCATCACAAGGTTGACACCAATAACTTCCTGTGCCAGGTTCATTACATACTCCACATATACCATGTACTTTTTTTCTTTTTTCCAAGTCTTCCATATAAATTACTTTATCATCAATCTCTTCTGATAGGGTACTAATTGAATCAACAGAAGAAATTTTAACATGTACATTTGAATAAAAGAACAAAAAAATATATTCTTTATTTATTAAACAGTTAAATCATATTATTTGTAATAAATTATAAAGTGAAATTACATTTACCTGATATTTATTAAGATTGACATTTTTCAATAAATTTCTTTTCTTTATATAATTTATTTGACACTACTAGCGTCTCTTGACCTGAATATTTTTTTCAACAATTCCATACTAAACCCCGAGCTAAGCGAGCTATACATAAAGAGGTAGGGTAAGGGTTTGCGTAGAATTGACCGAAATAATCATGTAGATCTTTCCTTTTATAGATAATACCGGCCAGACCTGACTGGCATTATCATAATTCCGGCCCTGAAAAAATGCGTAGAGCTAATAGTAATTTTTTTTTTGGCAGCACCTTACCTCTATATATAAAGCTTGGGGTCCTAGTTAACTACTAATAACAATAATTTTAAATATATAATATATACTATATTTTATAATGTATATACCTTAGAATTTATAAAATTTACTTTTATTAACGGAATTCACGGAAATAAATTATATTTATGCATGACAGATGTATTATGTAAATCCCATGTTTACACAATTTTGTCAGGCGTTGTTAATTGATTTCATATTTTGATACTCAAAACATTAATATTTTGTGTTACATGATGGCTGAATAAATATTTTCTGTTAAAAAAAAATAATAATGTGGCGCGTAAAGAGTACAGTGACTGCATTGTATAAAAAATAATTTACAATATTTAAACTTAATATAAATAAAATGTATATAAATTTAATTTCCAGATTATTGTGCATATAATTTTTGCTATTTCATAAAAAATAAAAAATTTTTTTTTAGGTGGCTTCGTAAATAAATCGTAATGCAAATAATTTAATTTATTATTTTAAGATCCGAATATCAGTTATCCGATTTGAATAAATATAGAGATCTGGATGATAGCTGAACAGATCGTAACATTAATTTTTTTTTAAAAAATAAACTTAAAACATAAAGCAAATCTTTTCTATTAATCTATTATTGATCATAATTTGAAAATGTGACTCTTCCGAAGGAAGATACTATATCTAAATAATACGGGTAATACTAATACGGTACACAAAATATTTTGTATATCTAATACTATACAAGTTAGTAATAACGGGGTTCTAAATAGTGCAATATCTATTGATACAAATATTATATGAGCGGGTATTTTTATCAAAAAGTTTAAAATAAATATAAAAATTTGTTCATCCAATCTCAAAGACATAATACAGTAATATAAATAATATCTATTGTATGTACAACAATAATCAAATGATCAAATGATGAAAATCATTCATCGGAATCTCAAATTGTGATTATGATCAATAGATAGGCTTGTGTTTAATACTTTGTGCGCGCCGCGACCATAACAATAACTCAAAACAAATTTTCCCATGAAATATTTTCTATAAAAGCATAAAAAATTATTTTTTCCTACACAAAATTTCTTTTACACGTATTTTTTTTTTAAATACTTATAGTTTTGTATCTTAGTCTCTAACATTTATCAATAACTTGTAGCTTTTTTATTAACTCTCCGTTAAGAAACATAAATATCTTATGCTTTCGGAAACTCCTAGTCAAGCTGTTTTTGCCTATTAAGTTCTATTTAGAGATAAAAATTATTAAAATAACATATCCTAAGCAACTTCTAGTTAAAAGTGTCGTGAGTTGTGGATAGTTACCAGACGGTTATTCAGCATTTTTCTAAAAACCGAAAAAAACGTCAAGCCTGAAACGTCAAGCCTGAATAGTAGTTATTTTTAATATTTTGGTAAGTGGAAATGGCTAAGCTGGGATGTATAAGGGACAAGTGCACCTAGAGTGTTTTGGTTATCCTCCTCTTCTAGAAGTTTGGTTACCTTCAATGAGAATAAAAATATCTCAAGCTATGTCGCAGACTTCTGTATGTGGGGCCCGTCCCTTTGGTGGTTGGTCTCATGTCTTATTATCAATGTGACAGTACCTCTGCACGAGTTTGATCACTCACGATATTCGTTAATGTCAGTTGATAGTAGGCATGGGGGCTTGAATCTGTCTTTTCTGCAAAGCTTACTTAGAGTACTCGAGTCTTCTAACCTATTTTATTATATATTTTATATATTTTAGATTTCATTCTCTCCTGTTAGATTTAGCTTTTACTAGTAAGAATTGATATATTGTAAGTTTTTTTTGTAATAATTATAGTAAAATCCAAACTGTTTATTATTATAATAGTATTTGCTTATACATTGGTGACTTAAATTACAAAAAATTGTGATATAATAAGTTAATGTTGTTTGATTGAAATTATTATAAGTTTACTAAAATTTATATACATAAATATCTATTATATTCCTCACTCATGATTATATTGATCATATGATCACACATAAAATTAAGAGTATGTCAATTTTTACATGTATTATATACATAATTAATTTATTAATAATAATCTTATTAATAAAAATTTTTTAAAATATGGCACATTTTTATTGGATAGTGCGGTTTTTAATTTACAGTATGTGACGTTTACAACTAACTTGATAAATCACAAATTTTTCGTCCTGAATTTTTTTTATTTCTTAATACAATAAGAAATACTAATTTAAAATTTTTGTTGATGACTCACTTACAGAAATAAAAAATCTGAAGCAAAATAATATTAACTACTGTAGATATGATACATGAATTTATATATAATTTACAGTTAACTGCATACTATATGGATATTTTATATAAAAAATTATGTACCATTTAAATTTACGTATAATTTATTTATACTAGACAAATAAACATTATCATTATGCAAATAATTTTATATACTAATTAAATATATATAAAATTCTTTACTACATATTTTATTTAAAATTTTCATATAAACTCATATAGATTTATGTATTTTGTTTAATTTTAAATAAGTGTAAAAATGTTTCTTAGATATAACTTTGCACTAACATATTTGTATATTTTGGTTAGTCAATTTCATATAAAGTATACATTAAAATAATTAAAAAGTAAATTCCATTAAGAGAAACAAATGGATATTTGTATATTAAATTGCATGATATATCATTTCGATCAAAAAAAAAAATCCAATAATTAAAGAAAGAGCAAAAAGTCGTTGTTAAAAAAATTCTAAGAAAATAATCAATTATAAAATTAGCAAAATTGATGTTCAACTACAAAAATCAATAACTGAAATACCGCAATACATTTCATCAAAGTATACGAATTTACTAAATTAGTTCAAATATTGATGATATTAATTGGCTTATTGTTAGTCAATTACAATAATGTGTGACAATATCGGAATCACCACTCCAAAAACGAGATATAAATTTATACTCAATTTGGCCAAAGATACGCCACGCCTTTATTTTTTTTTTTCCTTCTTTTCGTTTACAATATGTCATGTTCAAAAATATTTTCAGGAGATTTACCTGAATTAATATATGAAATCATCAAAAATTTTCAGAATGATTATTCAACCTTACATTCATGTGTTTTAGTTAATAGATTATGGTGTCGTTTAGCGATTCCATTATTATGGGAAAATCCATTTTCAATTACTACCGGAAATTATAATTTTATTGAAGTTTACTTATATAATTTGAATGATTATTTAAAAACAAAAATTAATAATTATCAAATTATTAATAATTTATTACCTTCGAATACACTTTTCAATTATCCTAGTTTTATAAAATATTTGAACATGTGTAATATTACTCTTTCTATTGAGAGGTGGTTAGAAGCTAACAATAAAACTTCAAATGCAGCAGTATCCGAATTTAAAAGATTAATTAATATGTCACTAGTTAAATTATTTATTGAAAATGAAGTAAATTTACATACTTTTAAAATTGAGATAAACAACATACATTACTATGATACCATTTATGACATTTTGGAGATAATTTTACAAAATTTTAATTTCATTCATAATATTAGAAATTTAAACCTTTCTATTGTAAATAATCATTGTAAAAGTATGTTAATTAAAAATCGTATATCACAAATAATTAACTTACATCAAAATCTTAAAAGAATTTTATTTGGTAATAATACTAACTTATCTTTATATCAATCATTATTATTATCAAAAGAATTTAATTGTTCAAATACTTTAAATACAATCATTTTTTATTATGTCAATTTTAAAGATATAAATAATTTAGTTAAAGTATTTGAAAATTTAAATGTTTTAGAATCTGTTCATATTATTTATTGTAATTCTTTAGGTAGTTTTATTCAACAAATTACTAACTTAACCAAACCACTTAAACTAAAATCTTTATTTATGCTCATGGCTTTACAAATCGATTTATTACAATCATTATTACAAAAATATGGGAATTATTTAGAAAATTTCAAATGCGGGAGTTACGGATTTGTTCAACAACGGCACTTAGAATTAATTATGAAATATTGCAAAAATATCAAATTTCTTGACTTATGTGGAATTGAAAGACACATTACTTCTCTAATATTTGATTTGATTGAAAATATTAACCAAAATCTTAATTATCTTTCAATCAATGTAGGAGATTGTCAAAATGAGCTAATATTACGAAATTTAGGATTAATACTCCCTTCTAAACTTGAATATTTAAGTTTGGCTCTTCGCATGATTAATACAAATGATTTTGAAGTATTCCTAAAAGATTCTCAAGATACTTTCTTTAAAAAATTGTTAATTAATAATTTGATAGGAGGATATAGTGATGATATTGATATTTTACCCTATATAAAAGAATATATTATGAAGAAGAAAAGAGTCCAATATTTGGCAATTAAGAATACTTTATACAATAGGGTAGATGTAGATTTGTCTAATTTTAAAGATGAAGTGAATGAATTTAAGTTACATAATATTAAAGTTCTAAAATATGATAATTTATCTACTGATATTTATAGATTTGTAAATGAAATTGATTAATTATTTAGTTATTTAAAATATCAGATAGACATATTATTTTCAATTTTATAAATGAAAGTTGTTTTATAAATTATTACTTATCATAAAATAAATATTCATTATTAATAATAATATTTTTATTAATGACAATTTTATAAATCATTAATGTACTAGAAGGAGATTAAAATTAACTTGAGCTTTTGTATATTCTATTTTTATGCAACTACTAGAAAAAACTTTATATAAATCAATAAATAATTTTTAGTTAAAACTTTTATTGTAAAGTTATTAACTAACGGAATATCTTCAGCACTTGAATTAATTTAGTAAACTACTAGGCGTAACCCATCGCGTTGCGGCGGGGATGATACTTGCTCATCAAGTAAGGGAGTAATAAATAATAAATACTTATATTTGATTTGCCATGCAGTGTGAATAGGTCTAGTTTTTTACTATTATTATGATGGTATTAATAGGAAATAAGTGTAGTAACAATTTATATGATTATATAAATTGTGTGCGAGTGTTATACAGTATATGAAATATTACTATTAAATGCAAATTTTTATTTATCACACGAAACAAATGCTGTGAAATTTAGTATTATTTATTTATATATTTACAAATTCATTACAAAGACAATTTTGCATAGTAATTTATTGTTACATTGTTACAAAAAAATCATTTTTTTTATCTTAAAAAAAAATTTCCATTGTAGCATTAAAAATAATTACATCCTCTGTTGAAAAAAAAATACATATATATTGTTACCATATCTCAAAGAAATTCATTATAGCAATCTATTGTTATAGAAAAAAAAATATCTCACTATTTATATTTAAAAAAATTCCCAGAAAAACTAATTATAACGATCTCAGCAAAAATTTTAGCATGCGGATGGAATCTTAGAATCTAAAAGTAGTAACGGAAGATTCAGTGAGGAACCAATTGGATGGTCTGTGATTTACTGTGGGACAAATTGCGGCAACAAATTTATCCGAGGAAGGGATCAGCCATATGGGGATCAGTCATATCCGCAGTAATCACGTGAGAGAAGAGATGATGATTCTAGTTTCGACGGTAGCAATGTAAATAAATGTAGACAAACATTTGTTTTGTTCAAAGAAATACAAAAAGCTAACGTCGGGCAAGTGTTGTGAATGGACAAGATAATTATGGAGAACGCGCTTTTCGGGAAGATGTACGGGGCCTAGCCAACTATACGGGGAAAACGCTCTTTTCGGGAAGATGGACGTTTCACTGCGAAGCCTAGCCAACTCTACGGTGATTGTTTGTATGTTTTGAGAGAGAGGGTTTGGAATAGATAGGGTGTTAGGAAGACGTTTTAGTTTTGTCTAGAATTAGTGTAGTTTTTGTTGTTTCGTTTTTCTTTTGAGAAGTGTGAAATGCGTAAGGAAGGGTGTTTGTGATTAATAAAGTATCTATGTGTGGGGAGTTCGATGGAGTTTAGCATTGGCGCAAACGCTTGGTTAAAAAATTTGTTAAACCAGGAGTATAAATAGCTAGTGTTAAATTTCGTGTTTTTTTTTTGTTGTTGGGTTTAGTTTTAGTTTTCTTTTTGTATGTTTTTGTTTTGTTTTTGTTTGTAGTAGATAGATACTTTATTAGCAGATGCACGTCGTCTAGAACATGTTGCGTTGTTTCAGCGATCATCATGTTATTAATAAAGTTTTTTTTTAAAAAAAAAAATTAGAACGATCTATTGACATGAAAAAAAAACAATTCCCCAGAAATATTAATTATAACGATCTATTGTTACAAAAATAATTAACTAATTATGTTAGTCTATTATTGAGCTTGATACAGCCTAAAAAATAATATTACTATTAATAGTAAGAATCGGGAAAAAAGGCAATTGCCGAAGCGGCGCAGCATCGATACAAACCAAAATGGTGAAAGAATGTATTCGGGAAAAAAAAATTCGGTTTGAAAAAAAAGCCAAACCGAAAAAGGAAAAGGGGAAAAATTTTCGGATTGGAAAGAAAGCCAACCGGAAAAAAAAATAAAAAAAGAATAAAAACGAAAAAAAAATTTGTGGGGGGACAAAGAGAAAATCGGGTTGAAAAAAAAGAAACTGAAAAGGAAAAGGAAAGAAAAAATAATAAAAAATTCGAAAGAAAAAGAAAAAAAATTTTTGGGGAAAAGAATAAGGATGAATAAGGATAAAGAAAGAAATTGGTCTAAAAAAAAAGATCAAAAAAAATAATATAAGTCTTAAAAGACCGAACAATAGGATTATTTAATAAAAAAAAAATAATAACAATTTTCGGTTTTGGAAAAAAAACCAAATCTAAATGGAGAAAGAATGAAAAAAAAAACAAAAAAAAAGAAAGAGGAAAAAAAACGAAAAAGAAAAAAAAAGGAAAAGAAAAAGGTATTTCGACGAAATTTGAAAAAAAGAAAAAAAAATAATTCTGATTAAAATTTCATTAACCGGAATTGGATTAGATGTACAACATGACTTACCGATCAAGCGGGTCTTAACTATAAAAAATACGAATCAGCAATTTATACAGGCTAATCTAAACGTTAGTCGCACCATTTTTTAATTATATAGATATATATAGATAAGTGAATTATGTCAGTCTATTATTGTAATAATAATATTATTATTAATAAGAATGGAAAAAAGGCAATTGCCGTGGCGCCGGCCCTCGGTTGATCTCAACCCAGACCTAGTGATCTACAAAGAATGAAAGATTTTTTTTTTTATAAATAATTTGGTTTTATTATAAAATAAATTTTATTTTTTATATAGTAATAATAATTTATTTTTAAAAAAAAAATTCAAAAAAGAATTACATTATTTATTCATATTTTTAAATGGTTTCAAAAAGTTGTTAATTAAAAAAATAATTTTAAAAATAAATCAAAAAATCATTATCAGTTATAATAAAAAATTTATGTAAAAAAACAACAAAAAAAGTAGCTGATTCGACCTTTCTTACCGATGATCTAACAAAAAAAGAATATAATTTTTTATTAATTATATAATTAAAATTAGTAATCGACAAATCGATCGTTATAAGTAAAATGTTAAATCTAATGATCTGCACATTTTTTACCGAATGCGCGCGGTAATTTTAAAAAAAAACTGCGCCTAAATGTTACACACAATTAATTGACATTAGTTGTGTGACAATGGACTATAAATTTGCCTACAATTAAATGATACGCCACGTCGTATTTTTTTTTCCTTCTTTTCGTTTACAACATGTCATGTTCAAAAATATTATCAGGAGATTTACATGAATTAGTATATGAAATCATCAAAAATTTTCAGAATGATTATTCAACCTTACATTCATGTGTTTTAGTAAATAGATTATGGTGTCGTTTAGCGATTCCATTACTATGGGAAAATCCATTTTCAATTACTACCGGAAATTATAATTTTATTGAAGTTTACTTATATAATTTGGATGATTATTTAAAAACAAAAATAAATGATTATCAAATTATTAATTATTTATTACCTTCGAATACACTTTTCAATTATCCTAGTTTTATAAGATATTTGAACATATGTAATGTTACTTTTTCTATTGAGAAGTGGTTAGAAGCTAATGATAAAACTTCAAATTCAGCAATAGATTTGGTACATAATATAATTTTAACATCAGTATCCGAATTTAAAAAATTAATTAATATGTCAATAGTCAAATTATTTATTGAAAATGAAGTAAATTTACATACTTTTAAAATTGAGATAAACAACAAACATTTTGATTATTTCATTTATAATGACATTTTAGAGATAATTTTACAAAATCCAAATTTCATTCATAATATTAGAAATTTAAACCTTTCTGTTGTAAAGAATCATTGTAAAAGTATGTTACTAATTAAAAATCAAATATCACAAATAATTAATTTACATCAAAATCTTAAATTAATTTTATTTGGTTATAATAACTTAACTTTATATCAATCATTACTATTATCAAAAGAATTTAATTGTTCAAATACTTTAAATACAATCATTTTTTATTATGTCAATTTTAATGGTATAAATAATTTAGTTAAAGCATTTGAAAATTTAAATGTTTTAGAATCTGTTCATATCATTTATTGTTCTTCTTTAGATGGTTTTATTCAACAAATTATTAACTTAACCAAACCATTTAAACTAAAATCTCTATTTATGAGTATGAATTTGCAAATTGATTATTTACAATCATTATTACAAAAATATGGGAATTATTTAGAAAATTTCAGATATGAGAGTTACAGATTTGGAGTTCAACAACAATACTTAGAATTAATTATAAAATATTGCAGAAATATCAAATTTCTCGGCTTAAATAGAATTGAAAGTCACGTTAATTATCTAATGTTTAGATTAATTGAAAATATTAAACAAAATCTTAATCATCTTTCAATTAATGTAGTGCATTATCAAGATGATTTAATATTACGAAATTTAGGACAAATACTCCCATCTAAACTTGAATCTTTAAGTTTGGTTCTTTACATGATTAAAACAAATGATTTTGAAGTATTCCTAAAAAATTCTCAAGATACTTTCTTTAAGAAATTGTCAATTAATAATTTGGTGCAAGGATATAGTGATGATATTGATATTTTACCTTATATAAAAAAATATATTATGAAGAAGAAAAGGGTCAAATATTTAGCTATTAAGAATACTTCATCTACTTTTAGTATTAGTAAAGGTAAAGATGTAGATTTGTCTAATTTAAAAGATGAAGTGAATGAATTTAAGTTATATAATATTAAAGTTCTAAAATATGTTAATATATGTACTGATATTTATAGATTTGTAAATGAAATTGATTAATTATTTAGTTATTTAAATTATCAGATAGAAATATTATTTTCAATTTTATAAATGGAAGTTGTTTTATAATAAATATTCATTTATTAATAATTGATATTTTTAATAATGACAATTTATAAATTTTAAATCATTAATGTACTAGAAGAAATTAAAATTAACTTGAGCTTTGTATGTCTCAAATTACCAACTAAACATTGTTTATTTTCTCTTCTAAAAGGTAACCATTTGTGCACTTCCCATTTATCATGTAAATGATATTTTCTTCCCTTAAATTTTCTAACCAGCAATTAGTTAACCTTAGCTAAATTTCTTATATATGTGTTGTGCGTCAAATGCCGATTTGCGTCAGATGAGCTGTCGCACTTCAGATGTCTATCGGCGCTTGACAGTTGACGCCGCGTCAGTTAATAATTGGCAATTGAAGTGTGTTAGCTGTCTTTTACATTTTTTATTTTTTTTACACTCGCCAATTTTTTTACATTATCATTTAGTTTTTTAATTTTCATAAATATACGTTAATTAAATTATTAAATATTCCTTAAGATTTTATATTTAAGAATCCTTTGGGATCTATAATTTTATAATTTCCTTGAAGATATTTAAATGAGTTACAAGGATTTTTTAAGGAATTTACAAAATTATGGATCCTTAAGGATTCTACACAAATTGAGAGAATTCTTATAGATACCAATGCCAAATATTTTACTGATGAATGAAAAGGTTTAGTTAAAAAAATTTGTCAAAGTTTTAGCAATTCACCTTCATCTTAAGCCATACTCATCTTTCAGTATGGGTTAATATTCGTCTTCAGCAACGAGTTTTGTCCTTGGATATATATCTATACTAGTTTCTTATTTGACTTCAAGTTCAGTAGCATCGTTACATTCATCTTCTGAATAATTGTCTTTGCTTTTTCTCATTGTAATTTATACACATATTGAGATGGTTGGAAGTTCGCGTATGTGCTTAAGTAAGAAATAATGAAATATTTAATCAACAAAACGTGTGATTTAAATTGGCAAAGAATTTAAATTAGAAATTGGGATCAGGGATTGTAACTGGAGTTACAATCATAGTAATAACAAAACGGTTACAGTACGATTTCCTGAATGCCTTTTTCCTGAATATATCTTTTCCCGAAGTCATTTGCCTGAATGCCATTTCCTGAAGTCTAATTTCCCGAATCCTAAATCCCAATATCCTGAATCCCAATATCCCGAATTCAAATATCCTTGATTCTAATATTCCGAATTCTAATATTCTGAATGGACAATTTCTTGAATTATATAATAAATTGTATATTTTCTCATATGATTTATAAATAAACTATATAATAAATTTAAAAAATAAGAACTATTGATAAAGACTGATTTCTACCATTTTATATAAAACAATTGAATATGAATTTTATTTGTCATAATTATGTAATTTGGGGAGTGGCTATTTCAAGCATCCCTTGCCTGTACAAGTATTACGATCAATTGAAGTAAATATGAAGTAAACAATTAGGAAATATTGCATTTTTAGCTAATAAAATTTTTCTCGGACCCATTGAGTTGATAATATTTTCTTAAACATCAAGTAAATATAATTAATTTACATTTTAGGAGAAAAAGATTTGGTACAGGTACAAATTTTAAACAGATACTTTGACTGAATAATAAAATCTGCTCGCTTTTGCATTATTTATTTTGAGTATTTGTTTTAATACAAGTTAGTTTATTACATATTATATTTATATACATTATATATAATTTATTGATTAGTATACTAAATAAAATAAAGGTTGAGTCTATGAAATTAATAATTCTAATTTAATGATGTAAAATTATACAAAATAATATTAAATTCAGTAAAATGTCCATTCAGAATATCAAGGTTCATGATATTGGAATTTGGGATAAAATAATTCAGGATAAAGAATTCGGGAAATTGGATGTTTCATATAATTCCAGAAATTGAGATTCAGGAAATTGGCATTCAGTAAAATAAAATTTCAGGAAATGATCAATTTCTGGAAATAGGCATTCAGAAAATTGGATTCGGGAAAAGGTATATTCAGGAAATTGGTATTCAGAAAATGGTCCGACAAGGTAACAAAACATTTTGTAGAACTCCGCCATTTTAAAAAGTTTTATATAACTTTATTATAAATAAAATCATTTCGAAAATTTGGAATTAAATCCAAAATAGAAATAGATGAGCACAAAATTTAGGCTCATTTTTATTGTATACAAAAAAATCAAACGATCAGTCCTGGTCCGGACCAGTTAGACCGAAGACCGTGAAGATCGGTTTCAAGACCAATGCAGGAGTGCAGGACCGGTCTTTGTTGAGACCAATCCAACCCTATAATTAAATTACTTATAATACAAAAGAAATAAATCATACAGATAACTAATTACTAATGCTTTAAATAGTATTGGATATTTTATTTATTAATACATCATTTTTTAATTTCTCTTAAATAAAAAATTAAGTTATTATTTTTTTTTCCATTGTCATCTAAAAGATTCAAATAATAAACATACAGTATATGTTTTTAGTTTTATCATAAAAAGAATTTTTATTAAATATTGAAATTTTAATTTGTCAGTTATAATTATACGATAATGCGATAAGTATTTAGTGTTATCTTTGTAATTTGCTATTTAAAAGAAAACGATATTTTTCAAATATATTAAATAAAAAAAAAATGATGTTTTATAAAAAATGTAATAAATTTTATTTATTTACTTAACATAATCGCAAACAAAATTTTTCTTAACATATGACATACTATCTTAATTTGAATATCATTACCTTATCTGAAGAGGCCGTCTCACAAAAATCTAAATTTAAAGATATAAATCAATAATATTTTACTTAAAAAGTGCATATTATAATTATATAATATTACCTCTTAAAATCTAAATCAGCTAATTGAGAATCATGATAGGTTGCTAAATAAAAAAAATAATAGGTTAATTATCAATAAATTTATAATAAACTTTAAATCAATAGTACCTTCATTAATTTTGTCCTCTTGAAGATATGAACTAATAATAGAGGAATTAATGGGTTTTGATAGGTTATTAAAAGTGAGTTCTCGGCTGGTATATATAGCATCAGGATCTTTTTCGTAAAAGGTTGAAATATTTGGTATTTCTATATCAGCCTCTTCAAGTATGGCTTTAATTTCTTTTCCATTATAACTAAAATTTTCTCCAAAGATAATAGATCTATGCCAGAGTTCCATTATATCGAATAATTCATCAGCTGTTGGTCTTTTAATTGAATTAGCATTTGTACATCTATATGCTAATTTCTTATAAACCTCAGGTGTTCCTTTCCCAAATTCAGGTCTGAGTCCATCACATATAGCTAATGCTAAGTGTAAGTCATGTTTTCTATTGTAAAATGGTGGTTTTCCAAATGATAACTCGATCATAATTATACCAAAACTATAAATATCAGATGACGAAGTGTATGGCTCTTTGTTTAAAACTTCTGGGGCAATATATGGCAATACACCATACACTTTATTATCTGATTTTTGTTCATTTGCTGGCACAGATAATCCAAAATCTGAAATATATGATAATCTATCTTTTAGCAATATATTTCCACTATGTAGATCTTTATGAAAATATCCCAATTTATGCATATTGCTAAGATCAACAACCAAATCATATAACAACAAAATTTTATCTTTCCATAAAATACTATTAAATTTATATGAGAGAGCATTTCTCAAATTTCCATTATTTGCAAATTCTAAAATCATTGCAAATTCATTAGTCGTTGGATCTCTGGTTATTCCATAAAAATCTAAATAATTAAAGCTTTCTAAATAAAAATTCCAATATATTTCAAGCTGTTATTTAATATAAGAATTAAATAAAAATAATTAATTGTCATTAGATATTGAAATATATATAGTATATGTACATATATATACAGCATGTATATAAATACCTCATTTAAATATTTAGATGATATATTCTGTGATCCATTTAACTTTTTCAAAGCAACTTTTGTAGGCTTAGATTCTAATTTTTTCCAGCTCCCATCATTTAGTTTTTCATATTTTGATTTACCATCAATCCATATTGCAGAATATACTTTGGCAAATCCACCCTTGCCAATTTGGTCTATATCTGTAAATCTATTAAATGATACCCACTCAAGAAACTTAGAATTTGAACTTTGTCTTGCATTATAAATTGAACCTTTAATAAATTTATCAATGCTTAAATTTCCACTAGTCCATCCTTCTATCATACAGTATGGGTCACATTCTTTGCACCATAATTTTTCAATAAATAGTTTATGACAATAAGAACATATCTTATTATCAGCCTGATTATTTTCTGATATATGACAAAAGTAACAAAGAAATATTAATATTAATATAAATTAAATAAATAAAATATGATATAATACCTTTATTATTTGTTCCTTTAAGATATGAAATAACAATAGATGAATTAACAGGTTTTGGCAAATTGCTAAATGTAAATACTTGACTAGTATATTTAGCATCTGGATTCTTTTCATATAAAGTTGAAATATTTGGTATTTCTTTATCAGCATTCTCAAACATAACTTCGATTTCTTTTCCTATATATCCTAAAACTTTACCATTAAGAATATCATTCCAAAAGTCTAAAATTTGATATAATTCATCAGTTTTTGGTCTTTCAATTGAATTAGCATTCATACATTTATATGCTAATTCCTTATAAATTTCTGGAGTTCCTTTTTCAAATTCTGGTCTAAGTCCAATACATATATCTGTTGCTAAATTTGAGTCATGACTTCTATTATAATATGGCGGCTTTCCAGATGATAATTCAGTCATAACTATACCAAAACTATAAATATCAGAAAAAAATGTATATGGATCTCCATTTAAAACTTCTGGAGCGATATATGGTAAAAGACCTAATTTTTGTTCATTTGCCTGCTCAAACAATTCAAAATTTAAAATCCAAGAATAATCACCACAATGGAGAACTTTACAAAAATAGTTTAGTTCATGTAAATATTTAAGATAAAATGCCAAATTCTGCAATAAACAAATTTTATCCTTCCATAAAATGTTCTTAAAATCATTTGTAAGAACATTTCTCAAACTTTTTAAATTTGTCAATTCTATTACTATCATAATTTCTTTAGTTTTTGGATTTTTAGTAATTCCATAAAATTTAAATGTAGTATTCACTTTATACTTTTTACTTAAATTCCAGTAAAATTTAAGCTAAAATCATAAAAAGTGTTATAAGAGCTGAAGTAACCAAAATTGAAAAGTACATATAAATTTAATGAAACATACCTCATTTAAACATTTAGGTGACATATTCTGTGATTCATCTAAACTTTTCAAAATAATTTCCATAGATTTAAATTCATATTTTTTCCAACTTTCATTATTAAATTCTGATTTACCATCTATCCATGTTGCAGTATACACTTTTGCTAATTCGTCTTCACAAATTTGTTTTATACCTGTAAATCTATCAAATACTATCCATTCAAGAAAGCAATAATTATAATTTCTTGCGTTGTACATTGTATCTTTTATAAACTTATCAATATCAGGAATTCCACTGGTCCATCCACCAATCATATAATGAGGATCGCATTCATTACACCATAATTCTTCAGTAATTGATTTATTACAATAAGAACAATTTTCATACTTGTCTGATATACCTTTACAGCGTGATATAACAAAAAATATTAATTATCATTTTAACTATAAGATTAACATTCAATTTTTAACTAACCTTCATTGTTCATATTTTCTTCAAAATAGGAATTAGTAATAGATGAATTACTAGGATTTGGTAATTTGCTAAATGAAAATTCTTGACTAATATATATATTAGAATGATTCTTTCCATATGTAGATGGAATCTCTCGTAGTTCTTTATTATCTTCTTCAAATATAGCTTCAACTTTACTTCCTTTATAACTAAACATTTCACCATTAATAGAATGATACCAAAATATTAAAATTTTACTTAATTCATCTGCTTTTGGTCTTTGTTTAGGATTAGAATTCATACATCTATAAGCTAGATTCTTATAAATTTCAGGAGTTCCTTTTTCAAATTCTGGTCTGAGTCCATTACATATATCTAATGCCAAATTCGAATCGTATTCTCTATCATAAAAAGGTGGTTTTCCAGATGATAATTCGGACATAATTATACCAAAACTATAAATATCTGAAAATAGTGTGTATGGTTTTCCATTTAAAACTTCAGGAGCAATATATGGTAATACACCATATATTTTATTATCAGATTTTTGTTTATTTGCTGGTCCATTTAATTCAAAATCCGAAATATAAGTATTAAAACATTTAAAATAATCATCATAACGGAATAAAATATTTCCACTATGAAGATTTTTGTGGGAATATCCTAATTTGTGTAAGTTATTAAGCCCCAAAATTAAATGACCTAAAATTCTAATTTTATCATCCCAAAGAATCATAAATTCATTTAAAAAAATACTTTTCAGATTTCCTCCACTTGCAAATTCAATAATCATCATAAATTCTTTAGTTACTGGATCTTTAGTCATTCCATAAAATCCCAAAGAAAAATTTTCTTTTAAATAAACATTCCAATGTATTTTAAGCTATAAAAATTTTTAAGTAAAATTGACGAAAAATAATTTAAATTTTAAAATAAAAAAAAATAATAAACATACCTCATTTAAATATTCAATTGACAATTCATGTGAACCATTCAATCTTTTCAAAGCAACTTTAATTGGCTTAGGATCTAATTTTTTCCAATTTCCATATTCATATTTGTAATCTGCCTTACCATCTATCCATGTTGCAGAATAAACTTTGGAAAATCCGCCTTCGCCAATTTGTTCTACATTTATAAACCTATCAAATGGTACCCATTCAAGCCATGTTCCATATTTTCTTGAGTACATCGTATCTTTAATGAATTTATCAATATCAAGATTTTCGCTTGTCCATCCTTCAATTATTTTGTATGGGTCACATTTTTTACACCATAATTCTTCAATAAAAGGTTGATTACAGCAAGAACAATATTTATGGCTGGAGTCTATGTCTGAGACACTTAATTTTGACTCTATTGAAACCTGAGTTTTATTATTTAATATGCTCATTTTTTTTAAATGGATTTATTTTTACGGGTAATCGGGTAGTGAAACAAAAAAGGTTACCAGAATTTAAAAAAATGATCATCGTGATTTACACGCCATTTAGGGCTGAATTTTGTACTCTGCTGTACAAATCAAATTCGGTTATGCTAATTTTCGCCCGGTTCCCATTGGATCCGACGTAGAATTAGCTCGGAATTCTTAATAATAACGGCAGAAGACACGCTTTATTGATTTATATAAAATTTTAATTTTTTTCTAGTTGCATAAACAAAGGTAGTAAAGGTAAAATAAAAATCTAGTGATCTGCACAATACATTTTTACCGGATGCAGTTATTTAATAAAACTGCGCCTAATTATTAAAAAATGTTACACAATTAATTGGCATTAATTGTGCGACGATATCACTAAAAATGGAATATAAATTTACTCCTTTTGACCTTACAATAAAATGACACACCACTATTTTTCGTCCTTTCATTTACAATATGTCATGTTCAAAAATATTTTTAGGAGATTTACCTGAATTAGTATATGGAATCATCAAAAATTTTCAGAATGATTATTCAACCTTACACTCATGTGTTTTAGTTAATAGATTATGGTGTCGTTTGGCAATTCCATTATTATGGGAAAATCCATTTTTAACTCCTACCGGAAATTATAATTTTATTGAAGTTTACTTGTATAATTTGAATGATTGTTTAAAAACTAAAATAAATGATTATCAAATTATTGATCATTTATTACCTTCGAATACACTTTTCAATTATCCTAGTTTTATAAGATATTTGGACGTATTTAAAATTACTCATTATATTGAAATGTGGTTAGAAACTAATGATAAAACTTCAAATTTAGTTTTTCAATCAGTATATGAATTTAAAGAATTAATTAGTATGTCATTAATTAAATTATTTATTGATAATGAAATAAATTTACATACTCTTAAAATTACTATTAGTACTTATTTTATTGCATATATTAATAATATTCTTGAGATAATTTTGAAAAATCCAAACTTAATTAACAATATTAAGAATTTTGAATTTTCTATTTTAACTTCTAATACGCTAATTGAATATCGTATATCACAAATAATTAATTCACATCAAAATCTTAAAAGAATTTTATTAGGTCATGATAGTTTATCTTTATATCAATCATTATTATTATCAAAAGAATCTAATTGTTCAAATACCTTAAGCACAATCATTTTCTATTATGTCAATTTTAATGATAGAATTAATAATTTAGTTAAAGTAATTGAAAATTTAAATGTTTTAGAATCTGTTCATATCATTTATTGTTTTTCTTTAGATAGTTTTATTCAACAAATTATTAACTTAAGCAAACCATTTAAACTAAAATCTTTATTTATAACCGGGAATTTTCAAATTGATTTATTACAATCATTATTACAAAAATATGGGAATTATTTAGAAAATTTTGGATACGGGGATTATTTAGAAGATATCTGTTATGAATTTGATCGGTCATTAACACAACAATCATTAGAATTAACTATAAAATATTGCAGAAATATCAAATTTCTTGATTTATATAGAATTGGAAGCCAAATTACTTCTCAAGTGTTCGGTTTAATTGAAAATATCAAACAAAATCTTAATCATCTTTCAATCAATGTAGGGAATGGTAATAACGAGTTAATATTACAAAATTTAGGACAAATACTTCCTTCTAGGCTTGAATATTTAAGTTTGGTTCTTCACATTAAAACAAGTGATTTTGAAGTATTCTTAAAAAATTCTCAAAATACTTTGGTTGAGAAATTGGTAATTAATAATATGGTGGAAGGATTAATAAATATTTTACCTTATATAAAAGAACATATTATGAAGAAGAAAAGAGTCAAATATTTGGCTATTAAGACTACTTTATCCATTATTGATTTTAATAGGAACGATGAAGATTTGTTTGATTCGAAAGAACAAGTGAAGGAATTTAAGTTACATAATATTAAAGTTCTAAAATATGCTAATTTATCTACTGGTATTTACAGATTTGTAAATGAAATTGATTAATTATTTAGTTATTATTAGCAGTCACCCGTTGCTTCGCACTGGGATTTACGTTATATATAACAGATAATAAATTATGCACATAAAAATAATATATAAATAAGTAGAGATATATATATAAAATCTATAAATTTTTTAGTGATTAAATGGATAGTCATTGGGTTGAATAGTTTTTTTTTTTATTTACAATTAAAAAAATATTGGTTTATATAATAAAATAATTATATTACTGTGCTTGAAAAAATAAAAAAAATTTTAGCAAAAAAATACGGTAATTAGGAAAAATAATTATTATTAAAAATAAGAATCGGAAAAAAAGGCGTGACCGTAACGGCGAAATGCCATAGCGTTAATCCGATCACTGATCTAGATTCAAGTCTAAAAAAATAAAATAAACAATAATATACTTATATAACAATAATTAAAAAAAAATATATGGAAAAAATTATATAAAAAAAATAGTATGGATTATAAAGGAAAATTAAAAATATTTGAAAAATAATTTTCAGTTTTAGAAATAACAAACCAAAAAAGGAAAGGGTGAGTCGGAAAACTATGGCCCGCCGTAAGCACGGAAAGGTTTGCTTTTAAAAGAAAAAAGAAAAAAATTAAAAAAAATAACTTTAAAAAAAACTGTAAAAAATATCAAAAAAAAAATTGGTTTAAAAAAAAAAACAAAAAAAATGGGTTGAAAAAAAACAAATAAAAAAAATGGGTTGAAAAAAATTTTTTTTTTAAAGATCGAAAGAGGACCGGAAATGAAATTTATATAAAGTAATTTTAGTAATTACAAGTTTCAAGTAGGTTTCAATATAATTTTAATAGAAAATAGATACTTTGTTGACATACTACATGTACTGTGTATGATTTAATTACAATGTAATTGGTTCAGTACTAATGAAAAAAAAAATATTAAGGGTAAAAAGTATTAGTAAAAAAAAATCCTAAATTTATCAATAAGAAAAAAAGATGAAAAATTCGGTTTGAAAAAAAAAGCCAACCCGAAAAAAGAAAAGGTAAAAAAAATTTTTCAGATTGGAAAAAAAGCCAAAGCCAACTTGAAAAAAGAAAAAGGTTTAAAGAATTCGAAAAAAAACTGAAAAAAAAATTGGGAAGAGGGACAAAGAGAAAAATCGGGTTAAAAAAAGAAACCGAAAAGGAAAAAGAAAAAAAAATTGATAGAAAAAGAAAAAAAAAGTGAAACAAAAATTTGGGGAAAGAAAAAAGATAAAGAAAGAAATCGCTTAAAAAAAGGGAAATTTTCGAAAAAAAAGGAATCCAAAAAAAAAATAAGTACTGAAAAACATTCTGATCCAAAAAGACTGAAAAAAAAAATTTTTTAAAAAATAATAATACGGTCTAAAAAAAGATCGATAAAAAATAATACAAAAAAATCGGTCTTAAAAGACCAATAAAATAGGATTATTTAATTTAATAAAAAGAAATAATTTTTTAGTTTAGGAAAAAAATTTAAACCTAAACGGGAAAAGAATGAGAAAAAACAAATTTTTTCGATTTGAAAAAAAAACCAGAATTTTTTTGGTTCCTTTTTTTTTAAATTTTTCAAACCGAAAAAAAATTTTTCTTCCTTTTCTCCTTTCAGTTTGATAAAAAAAATTAATAATCAAAAAAAAATTCCGATTATAAAATTTCATTAACCGAAATTGGATTAGTTGATTGGAATGCACACGGATCGAATAGTTTTTGACCATAGACGGATTCAAATTATTTATACGGGGACTATCAAACAAATTTTTTAGTTATAAAAATTTAAAATATCAGATAGAAATATTTTTTCTAAAAATAAATATTCATTTATTATTAATTAAGTATTTTTATTATTCATGACAGTAATGTACTAGTAGAAGGGGACTAAAATTAACTTGAGCTTTTGTATTAACTATTTTTATTATCTCTTAAAGCTTATTTAAAATAAATTATATTTTTACAGTATATATTAATTGAATGATCCTTAAAACTATATAGAATAGTTATAGGTAACTTTCACATAGATTTTTTCATATAAATCTATATAAAAGTAGTGTAATTTAGGTACAGTTAGTGAAAAATTATTCACTTCATTTTTTTTCTTTAGGTTCGGCCAGGGATTTGCATATGATAATAGAAGCAACCTGAGCGTGCTCAGCAGATACCGAAATTTTACCATCTTTTTTTTTAAGCAATAATTGATTACCAATCAGTTTTATTTTGTTAATCTTTCAATTAATATTTCAAATTTTATTTTTTTCAGAACATTTAAATCTAATTATAATAAAATTTTGTTAAAGTTTACTGTCATATATAACATTTACTTGTTTTAGTTATTTTAAAAGTTACTTTGTTCACATGTCCATATTTGGAAATACTGACTGCCTCCCATTTTTATCCGCTTATAATATTTTCAAATAACTTCCTTTCTTATTTTATTTATTACAATAATAATAATTTTTTGTAATAATTTTCCATAGATAATGATAACTAAAGTATTAAACAGCGCAGTCATTATTTTAAAGTCAACTTTCTGATTTACTAAAATAATTTATAGTATCTTTAAGAATAACTACTTTTGACATTATTAAATTAGTTATTATATTTTTGAATTTTGAGAAAACATTTATGTCATTTAATACCAATTTGTTTTAACAATAAAATTTCAAGTTATTAGAAAAAAATGTTGTTAAAATAGATGAAAATTTTAAGTCATAATTAATTATCTTTATTTACAAGTTATATTCGTTAATAATATGAATTTCCTTCACATAATAATGGCAAAATATTCCTTTTGGTTTTATACTACTTTATTGTACATAACTAAACTGATTGGATAATACATTTTTTAATCTATCATGATTTTTAATGCATATAATGATATTGATTGAATGTATTTTTCAAAAAATAAAGTATATAATAATGAAATAATTTGGTGTGGTGTTAGATGATCGACAAAGCTTTTTTTTTTTTGTGATTTTTTGAAAAAGGAAATTTCTTACTTTAATAATCTGTGATTTCTGTGATCATCAGCTGACTTCTTGAACGCTTTATTGTTTTAAAAATGGGTTTTGTCAATCAGCTGTTGTGCAACTGTATTACGTTTTAAAAGACCACCTTTTCTTTTAAAAAAATTAAATAATCTTTTTTACTCTATTTAAACATAAAATTGAAGTCACATTTATTAATCCCAATATGGAAGAATTTATGCTCACTGATGATGTATTTGAGCAAATAAAAGATTTTGTCTATAATAGTCTAACTGAAGAACAAAGTTTGCTAATTGATAAGCTGATATTAAATGAAGAATTAAAATTACGTTATAAAGGAAATGGTTTATGCAAAGATTGTAAGCAACCTAGAGCTTCTTATTATTGGTGTCAATGTAAATTTCAACAAAATTTCAAAAACTGGACCAGTGGAAATTATAAAGTTGATAAGTTTATTCAAAAAACACAACTTAAAGCTAAAGATTATAATTGTGTTTTAGAATGGATTGAATATGATAGATTTGAAAATGTTGAATACTTGGCAAAAGGAGGGTTTGGAACTATTTATAAAGCAATTTGGAAGGATGGATGGATATACAGTTGGGATTTTGAAAATAATAAATGGAGAAGAAGTAAAAATTATTGTAGGGATTATGAGAATTTTCCTGTTGTGTTAAAATGCTTACATAATTCTCAAGATATTACATCCGATTTTTTAGGAGAAGTAAGTTATTTATTATTATATAATTTACAAGATATTATTATAAATGTTAAACTGTCCATTAATTATTGTTATTATGGATTCTTTTTTTTTTTTTAGATTGAAGCCCATATTATGTTTTTTTCAAAAAGTGTATTTAATATAACACCCTGTTATGGCATTACTAAGGATCCAGAATCTAAAAATTTTATGTTAGTAATGGGATATGTAATAAATGGTAGTTTAAGACAACATTTAAATAATAGTTTTAATTCAACAAAATGGGTTGAAAAATTGGAAACTTTACAAGATATTGCACAAGGCCTCGTTTATATTCATGAAAATGGATCAATTCATCGTGATTTTCATTGTGGTAATATATTAAAAGATAGCCGCTATACTTTCATTACTGATTTTGGATTATGTCGACCAGTAAATGTAAAACCATCTCAAAATGAATGTAAAGAATTATATGGGGTATTACCCTATGTAGCACCAGAAGTTTTAAGAGGAAAAGAATATACTCAAGAAAGTGATATATATGGATTTGGAATTATTGCATATGAAGTCTGTACAGGGCTTCCTCCTTATCATGATATTGTTCATGATAAATTCTTAGCTATTAGTATTTGTCAAGGACTTAGGCCAAAATCAAATTATAAAATTCCTCAATTAATTCTAAACATAATTAAACAATGTTGGGATGCTGATCCTTTAAAACGACCTAAAGCAAAAGAAATAAAAGATTTATTATATGAATTACATTTTTCAAGTAAATTTCGGAGTGATCGTGAAATCAATAAGCAAATTGAAGACGCAGATAAAATTAATGAGAAGTTAACATCATCATCATCATTATATACTGGTCCTACTCTTTCATATACTACAAATCCTCAAGCAGTTTACACAAGTAGACTTTTGGATTTTAAAAATCTTCCAAAACCAAAAAATTCTATTGATAACAAGGATGATGATGATTCATTTGGAGAATATTCAGGTAATTAATTTCCCAATTTATTTACAAAAGAAAATTCTTCAAATACTTCATTGATATATATAATTATTTTTTTTATTATAGAATCAATAGAAGTGATAGATTTTACTAAACTAAACCTAGGTATTAACTAATTACATGATTTATTTTATTAATAATATTATTATTTAATAATTTATTTTTTACTTATAGATAAAAGTAACTGAATGAAAGATAAAGGAACTTGGGTATAAATTCTTTACATTTACTATTTATTTTCTTTTACATTACTATAGTATGATATCTTATTGTATATTTTGATTAAAATCTTATAAATAAAGTATTTATAAACTATATGAAAAATAAATAGATGATTTGTATGTAGTATGTTATAAAATTATGACAAAGTAAAATATTACATTGTTATATACTGTATGTTAATCTTATTATAAAGTTACCCAGCTCAAAGGGAGGTCAAAAATCTATTACGATTTAGCCCATCGTTTGAGTTTGATCCAATTTGGAGCTCTAATTACAAAGGGCGGCCAAAATTATCCGGACACTTTGTTTTGCCAAAATCATCACATGTTGATGTGATATAAAAGACATAATTTTGTCGTATTAATCACGATAGGTCAAAATAATCATGTAAATCTTTCCTTTTTTAGACAATTTTTGATAATGTTGGCCAGAATCCTATTTCCTGTTTTAGTAACAGTCTGACACTATAATAATTCCGGCCCTGAAAAAATGTGTACGGCCTAATCAGCCAATAGCAACATTTTTTGGCTGGACCTTATTTTTGGGTCCTTGTATAATGTTTGTTTCTGTTAATACTATATATTGAAATTATTTAACTCAAGATCCGGCCATAAATCAGTGAAATTTATTATTTTTGCGCCAACAGAAGGAAAAAAGCTATTATAAGCTTTCTTAATTATTTGCAGAAGCAATAATTCTTTCAAGTAAGATCTTGAAAGTCAAAAAAAAATTATAAAAAAAAAGTTATAATGCATTGTTATAATATTTTTATAAAGAAATCTAGGTTAAATTGTGGATTAGTTACATCCCCTATAGAAAATTTTCTGGGAAAAATTCCGATAAATGATCATTTTTTTAAAAACTCCGATATGTGATTAATTTTCTAAAAATTTAAAAATTTTTATAGGGACCATGAGTTTCGCTCGTTAGTTTTTCGCTATAGCCTTGTAATATATTATTAATGGCAGATACTGTAATTACTTTATTGTCAATATTAATTAATCTTAGCAGTAATTAATAATTATGAGGAAAAAAAGAAAAAAAGATGGGATTATCAATTAATTATTCATATTATACAAGTATACATACGAAATGATCAGCGCGCCTAATTATTAAAACATGTCGCACGAAATTAATTGTGTGACAATATCTGAATCAAAAATGGAATATAAATTTATACTCTTACAATAAAATGATACGCCACACCCCTATTTTTTTTCCTTCTTTTCGTTTACAATATGTCATGTTCAAAAATATTTTCAGGAGATTTACCTGAATTAATATATGAAATCATCAAAAATTTTCAGAATGATTATTCAACCTTACATTCATGTATTTTAGTTAATAGATTATGGTGTCGTCTAGCGATCCCATTATTATGGGAAAATCCATTTTCAATTACTACCGGAAATTATAATTTTATTGAAGTTTACTTATATAATTTAAATGATTATTTAAAAACAAAAATAAATGATTATCAAATTATTAATTATTTATTACCTTCAAATACACTTTTTAATTATCCTAGTTTTATAAAATATTTGAACATATATAAAATTGCTCTTTCTATTGAGAGGTGGTTAAAAGCTAATTATAAAGCTTCAAATTCAGTAAATTTGGTAACATATAATTCAATTTTAGCATCGGTATTTGAATTTGAAAAATTAATTAATATGTCACTAATTAAATTATTTATTGAAAATGAAGTAAATTTACATACTTTGGAAATTGGGATAAGCGCAGCTTTCTACAAATATTATAATGTTTATGTTGATATTTCTGAGATAATTTTACAAAATCCTAATTTCATTCATAATATTAGAAATTTAAGCCTTTCTGCTGAAAATAATCATTGTAAAAATGCGTTAATTAAAAATTATATATCACAAATAATTGGCTTACATCAAAATCTTAAAAGAATTTTATTTGGTCATAAGAGTTTATCTTTGTATCAATCATTAGTATTATCAAAAGAATTTAATTGCTCAAATACCTTAAATACAATCATTTTTTGTCGAGTCAGTTTTAATGGTATAAATAATTTAGTTAATGTATTTGAAAATTTAAATGTTTTAGAATCTGTTCATATCATTTATTGTTCTACTTTAGATAATTTTATTCAACAAATTACTAACTTAACCAAACCACTTAAACTAAAATCTTTATTTATAAGGGTGAATCTGCCAACTGATTCATTACAATCATTATTACAAAAATATGGGAATTATTTAGAAAATTTCAAATGCGGGAGTTACGAATTTGAAGTTCAACAACGGCACTTAGAATTAATTATGAAATATTGCATAAATATCAAATTTCTTGACTTATATGGAATTGAAAGTCACATTACTTCTAAAATGTTTGGTTTGATTGAAAATATTAACCAAAGTCTTAATTATCTTTCAATCAATGTAGGAAATTGTCAAAATGAGCTAATATTACAAAATTTAGGACAAATACTCCCTTCTAAACTTGAATATTTAAGTTTGGCTCTTCGCTTGATTAAAGTAAATGATTTTGAAGTATTCTTAAAAAATTCTCAAGATACTTTCTTTAAAAAATTTTTAATTAGTAATTTGGTACGAGAATATAGTGATGATATTGATATTTTACCTTATATAAAAGAATATATTATGAAGAAGAAAAGAGTCCAATATTTGGCAATTAAGAATACTATACGCAATAGGGCAGATGTAAATTTGTCTAATTTTAAAGATGAAGTGAAGGAATTTAAGTTACATAATATTATAGTTCTAAAATATATTGATTTATTTACTGATGTTAATAGATTTATAAATGAAATTGATTAATTATTTAGTTGTTATTTAAAATATCAGATATCAATTTTATAAATGGATGTTGTTTTATAAATTAGTACTTATCCTAAAAATAAATATTATTTATTAATAATCAATATTGTTATTAATGACAATTTTATAATTTAAAATCGTTAATGTACTAGGAGGAGATTAAAATTAACTTGAGCTTTAGTACGTCTCAAATTACCAATTAACCATTGTTTATTTTCTCTTCTAAATAGATAACCATTTGTGCACTTCCGATTTAACTTCATTATAAATGATATTTTCAATATATTATTTCCCTTAAATTTTTCTAACCAACAATTAGAAACTTTGGCTAAATTTCTTGTAAATATAAATGTTTTGGCATTAATAAATCTATTAACTAAATTCTTTATTTAAAAATTATTTAATAATATAGCACGTAGGTTATTTATTTAATTCCGTTATTACTTATATATATAATATCAAAATAATTCAAATTATATTGTCTTACTTAGAGATTTTAATTATTTAGGAATCGGAATCAGTGTTAATAAACAAAAGCATTTGATAGTTGATACTAGATCAAAAAGCAAGCAGACTAAACGGGAACTTTTAAATGATTTAATGATTTACATTAATCAATAAAAAAATTTAATCAACAAACAAGGACTATACAGGTGACCCGACGGGTAATCTGCCAGATTGACCTGACGGTTGACCCACCTGCCTCCACCCGGGTGAAAATTATTACCACCCGGATACCCGCCCATCACGGGTAAGTTAACACTATTGATTAACATTAGGTTTTGACCATTATTGTAATCAAATTTTTTTATTTTCAGCATTTAATGGCATGCCTAGCAATGAGAGTTCATCCTACGATATGAAAAATACTGTTTTTTATTTTACTACAAATTCTTAATTTGTTATTATAAAAATAACTGATTAATCGTTTTAAATATGATTGGTAAAACAATTCTAACCTAAATTTGTAAAAATATAACTTTTTTTATATCTTACCTATAAAGGTACTACAGAATTCAATTAGCACTAATACATATATAATAAATTACCACAAAACTTCCATAATATATTTCTAAAAAAAAAACAGTTCTTGATTTTTAATAAAATAACCTTTTTTCATTTTATTTAAAAGGTGTATTAGAAATCTTTTAATAAAAAAATCTGTTAATTTTCGTTTTTTATTTAAAAAAGATGAATTCCCTGTAAAAAATCTGATCCGTGTTTTATCTTTCCATGTTTTTTCCGTGAATGTATCATTTTCATGGAATTAATAGCCTTAAATCATGGAAATTTTCATCTCGCTAACACGGATATCCGTGAATGTATCATTTTCACGGAATTTTTACGAAAGACATGGAGAAATAATGGAAATATTCGGATAAAAATTTTTTATAGGGATTCCAGACTTTTTTTGATAAAATAAATATTTTTTGTTTTCATTTAAAAAAAAAATTTTCGGTTTTTCAAATGTAAATGGCCAAGTATTGTCATTTTTGTTTTTTTTTAAAAAAAAACGACTGTTAAATTTTTTTAACCTGAAAATTAAGAATTTTTCATTTGATTTTAATAAATAAACGCATAAAATCAATCCAAGAAATTTACCATAAAGGGAAATTATAAAAAGAAGTTTTGAAAAATCAATTTTAAAATTTTAAAATTTCGATTTTTACAATTTTGTCCAATATTCTGTAATTTATTAATAAAAAATAATTATGTATTAATAATATTATAATGGCTATATATTATACTGTTTACTATACTGACAAAGTATGAGACAAATGGCAAAAAAATGAGATAATATTTTTTATTGCCATCATTCCTTATCATAACTTAATAATTTTATTAAATATGTCACTAATTAATTGACCGTTTAATCAATAAATATGAATTTTTTAAAATCAGCTACTAGACTTTCTTAACAAGTTTAATTGGTCCTTAAATTCGTATAAATAATCAAATATTGCATAAATTTTCTTTCTTTTTAAAAATTAATGAAAAAATAGTAAATTATTTGTAAAATACTAATAGATAAAATAAATTTCAAGCATAAATTATAGTATATACTGTTAAAATATAATGCAATAATTAAAAGGTTATAAAGAACGAGTACAATATACGCCAAAAGTTCTTGCATTAAGTAGCTATTTATAAACCCTTAAAAAACTAAATTTTCATTGAAATATATAATAAATGGTAAGAAAATAATAAATTTTGTGAATTACAGTTTATGGGTATTAGATATTTCTATTTAAAAATTTGAAATACTTCATAATCTTCTATTGAAAATGAAGATTCTGTTCTAATCTTTTTTTCATAATAATGTTGTTTACACCAACAACGGTCATATAAATCACCACTCGCAAACACAATATTAATATCATTACCAAATGTAGAGCCACATTCAACATGATAAAATAATGCATAATTTAACTTAAAATTGGGTCTTTAAAATTATACTTACTTTAAAAGAAAATATAAAACTATCTTTAGTTTCACCCATTTATTATTTTGTGACTCCCATTTCAAAGGATTATATCCCCAATAATTTCTTTATTTTAATAAATATTACAGTATGAGGTATATTATCACATAATTCATGAAATTTCTTAGGAGTAAATCCATCTCTACTTCCTCTTAACAATAGTTTGAATTCATATTATAGATATAATTCTTTTGTACAAGTGTATCTGCTTTTAATATCTAACTTATCAATCCATCTTGAAATTAAAGAAGCAATATTTAAATTTACAATTTTTGAATTAATAATTCCATCAATATTTTTATTTCTGGGAAGTAAAATATTATCATTTGATTTTCTATTCGGATTTAAATAGGAATTTAAAAGTTGTTATATGGATGAACTTTTTGAATTCTTCAGAAGATAAACTAAAAAATCTAATTAAGGGTAAACAATGTTGCAAAGTATGTTCCATCATTTTGAAATCATCATCTGACAAGTTGTGGAATCTGGAAGGAGTGTAGGATTTTTTTCAAGTCCCCATCTTAATACATGTTCCCAAATTTCTGCTTCTTTCATTTGTAAATCATCTCTTTTAATGAGTGAAATCAAAGACTTTTCAGAAATTGAGATAAAATCAAACGAATTAAATATTTTATGAGATTTAGATATACAATCTGTACAGAAATTTGTAGATTTAATAAAGAATTGGGTTGAAAACTTAGTTGCTCGATAAATTAATCCAAAATGTTGTTCCATCCATACAACTTTATTTTTAATTAAATACTCTTATAAATAATCAACTAGTTCTCGAATATGAAGTTGATCAGCAGCAACCAATATTCTTAAAAAATTTCTGAAGGTACTTGCTCGTTTAAAGAAATTATTCCGCCATAAATATATCTAAACATAAAAAAAATTATATTATAAAAGTTATTTAGGCGCAAGTATAAATTAGAATGTAAAACTTTAAAATAATTTGAAAAATTTCTGGTGAGATATTTGGCAACTTTATGTGAGCTAAAACATTATTATCATTCATTTTATTGGAAGACAGAGATCGTCGTAGAAATGGAGAACGATGACGTAGGATTATCATGTGAACGGAATATTTTCACGTTTGGATCAGTGGATCTTCCCAACTTCAATAGTAATATCATAATTTTCATCATCTTCCAAAATTTCCATATAACTTTGACTTAAATTTGGGAAAAATTGTTTAGACATCTTTTTCTGTTTAAATTAATAAATAAAAAAAAAAGAGTAAATGAATTTTCTTCCTTTTTTTTTGTTTAAATGAATTTCAATTTTTTTTTAAAAAAAAAACAGTAACGCGTTTTTTATTTATGAACAAATCAAAAGAAATAGTTACATAAAATTCAAAAACACCTAGAAAGAGCAGATAAGACCTACTTCCCTCTATAACTGAGTCAAATCTAGTCTAAAAAATAACTAAGACAAATCTAAAAATTAATATTTGCTAATTCTAAAATCTATCTATTGTGTAAACGCTACTACTTTATATATATATTTTTTAAATTTTTTTTTTGATTTTTTAATATTATCCTATGTTTTCTCAATTTCTTAATTTTTCAAAAACTAAAACACTACGATATTGACCTTTAAAATTTAAATTCACTCATAATTGTATAAAATCTAAAAAACAAAATAAAACAAAACAAAAATTGAAATTAAATATAAAGTATTAAGAAATAAAATCCCTAAATCAACGCTCTTGATAGAGATGTATCCAAAAATCGGCCGGAATTCTATATTCGACCGCGCTAATCTTCAACCAAATCTGAACGCAAATCCAAAGACCTTAAACTTCTTAAAAATTATTCATTCATTAAGGACGAATTTGTTTATTTTAAGACTTAAGTTTATTCGCTATCGGAATCGTCTTCTCTTCGTCCCTGTGTTGTCACAACACGTTTTTTGTTTTCGTTAAATTTGTCTTTTTCTTCACTCGTCGTCACTTCTTTTGAAATGTAATCTTCTTTATCCTTCATTTTGTCTAATCTCTCGCTAAATTTATTATTTAATTCATCAAGTTCTTCATGTTCTTCTTTACTTCTGGGAATCGTCGAAATGAATTTCAATTTTTTTAAAAAAAAAAATTTGCAAATCAATTAATGTATAATGATCAGCTGACAAATTGATATTGTTCCACCATTCATACTGTATGTTACATAAGCATAATTTATTAAAAAGATTTACAACAAAAAAATATATATATATATTTTCGTTAAAAGCAACTTTAGAGTCATTTCCATTTGAAATTTAAAGAGTGAATTCAATGATCATAAAAATACCCATTGCAATATAAAACTTGTTTAAATTTTAAATTTAACAAAATCGAAAAATTAGTCAATCAAAAAATTCTGTAAAATCACGTGCTCATACCTATATCATGATGAATAAATTTTCCCAAAAATTCTGTTTCAATAAAATTTTATGAGAAAGTATTCCCTATGAGAATTATTATTTGAGCAGCAATAATTACTAATAGTTATGAAAATAGTATTTTGATGAGACTTTTTTTCTCGTTTAGGTAATGCACTTTTTGATTTACAATATGTCATTAAGATGTACGACTAACTTGAGTTATGCGTTATTCTCCTAATTTTTTTTTGTTTCCAAATTTATTTCTTAATAAAATATAAGCATGCCTGATATTCGTGAAGAATTATTTATGCTGCTATTAACAGAGAATTTGCTTTAATAGATTATGGTATGTACAATAATGTGCACAACAAATATGAATTTCAAAAACAAACAATTCTTAATGTACTAGAAATGAAAAATCTGAAGCAATAAGAATATTGATTAAGTTTATGAAGATAAAATTAGGCTTAATGAAGGGACAATTAGAATTGTGAAAATTGTAGCCAAGAACATTGTGTTCGAAGTTATTTAAAAACAAGTTTTCCAAATGAACATCTGGATTGATAATTTAATACAAGAATGTCAGATGAAAGCAATAAGCTCATATAAAACACCGGAATGAATTTCATATAATAATAATTTTAATAAAATTGTTCTTTATTTTATTAATTAAAAACAAATAAAAGAAATAGAATATGAGAGCTATTAAATATAAATAAACATAATAGTTGTAGTATAAATTTTTTGTGCTGTATAAAATCTCGGAAATTAAGCATCATCATATGAAAATAAATAATTTCTACAAAATTATTGTGTATATTATACTTTCTTTAATAAAGATGGTTTGTGTTTTCTTAAGCTTTCTGCTATTTCATTAAAATGGTCAATTAATTTAATCTCATTAATAGTATGAGTAAATTGACACTGTAGTACATCTGATGAAGTATTTGTAAGATGATAAGATTGTGCAATATTTGCCATTTTTTTTAAAGAACCACTATTATTATCACTGCCAAATAATACCGTATAAAGGTATAATGGAGATCTGAAATTTCAAATATTTTTTAAATCAAAAAATAGGGTTATTAAAGAATTTCACTTAAAAAAAAGCCAATACCCTTTTGCTTTGTTTTGTTCACAAATAGCACGAAGTTGTTTCATTGGAGCACCACATTCTCCATCGGATAAGAATATAATGATATTTACTCTAAAAGAAAATTATGAAATAAATAAATTTATATCGATAATTACATTTTAAATTATTCAAAAGGTCATACTTTGTGGGATCAAAGTGAGTTTCAATTAAAGATCCAGCTTTCTGAATTGCAAGATCGTAGCTTGTTCCACCATATGCATTTTGTTTAAGCATTATATCCAACAAAACTGTCAGATCAGTTAAATCTCGATTTTCAAATGGAATGATAACCTGTATTTATTTCAGTATCAGGTATCATAATTAGATAAATATGAGTTCAAATTCAAATATTAATACGAACCTTTGTGTTAAATAAGATTAATGAAATATTATCGCGCATAGCTAATGACATTTGATTATGATTTGTTCTGACAGAATTTATGCGTGTTTCCACAAAATAGTATACCTACATTAATAGTAATTTTTTTTAATAAAAACTAAGATGGGATAATTAAATATTATTTAATATTACCGCCTGATAAACTGCACCAATTCTATTATCATGCTCTTTTATTAAGTCATTATAAATTGGATATCTTGAAATCGGTTTCTTATCTTGCGCTCTCATAGAATCTGAACGATCTAGAACAAAGATAATGTGAAAAGCAGCATTTGGATCTTCACAATTGAAATGATGTCCATCCAAGGATACATATCCATTATCACTTGGGGGTTTTAATTTTGGGTTGAGTAAAGTATGAAAAAGTTGTAATTCACAGAATGATTTGGTTGGAGGAACACTTGTAGATTCAGATTTATGATGCTTTTCGTCGGGACATTCATAATCACATTTTGTAAATTCTTGTTGTTCTTGAACAGAATAAGGATCTAATATTAAGGAAAAATATCATATAGTTAAAATAATATAAGTTAATTGAAGTAGCGTATAGGAATTAAGTTGTATACGTTGTACCTTTGAAACCTGTTCGCTCCCAATAAAGTTTATGAGAAATGAAATCTTTTGATCTATCAGGATTGGGTGAAACTTTTTCTAAAAAAATAAATAAAAAATGAATAAAGTAAAATAAAATTTGTTAAATACATATTTTCATTTAGGAAATAAAAGAATTACCATTAATGTGTTGTATATTTTGATTTTCAATTTTGCAAATTTCTTCATTTTGGCAATAATCAATATGACGATGTCTACCTAACTCTTTACAAAACTAACACAGAGAAAGAAAAATTAAAAAAATTAAAAAAATAGGCAATTATAAATTTATACTTATATAATACTTACTAAATTGCAAAGAACAAATGTTCCTTGATCACCAACTCTTAATTTATGTCTAACAATTAAATATTATAATTAAAATAAAGCATCGTATTTATAAGATTTTTCTTCGATGATTATTGTACAATACCCTAAATATTCAAATTCATTATCTTCTCCCGTGAATTCAGTTTGTGTCATATTTCCATGTCTTGTATCGTGGTCTTTTTGTTTGTGTTTATAAGATAATGTACACTATTTTTAAATAATTAATACAATAATTAACCAAAAAAAATAAATTATATTAATTAAATAAAATATTTTATTAATACATACATAATATTCGCACCGACACTTTGCATCACGATAATGGAAACCATTTTCATTGTGAGTGTGTTTTCCAGTATGCTTAAATTCATTCGGAGGAATCTTTTTATTACATTTTAATGTTTCACTTAATTGAATATACTATTATAAATAATTATATTTTCAAGAGTCAATATATTTTTATATTTTAATTTACATGCATTAACTTATACAATCAATACCTTTGTACAGAAAAAGCATGAAAATTATCATCACTTTGACACCTTTCCTTGCAATTTGGAACTGGACATTGAATTGGACAACCTATATTTTCACAACGATGCAAATCATGTTCTTCTTCATATGGTTTAATACATTTATTTGGGCAATGATAATTTCCTTTTGTGATATGTTTTGATAATGAACAATCCTCTCCGCAATAATGATTACGTGATTGACATAAATGTTCATCGTCATTATGTCCAATTTTCTTAGAACAAACTTTTTGACAATTACGCTTATCAATAAGGATACATGGTTCACCACATGAATGGCTTATTTTATCACAAACGTGCTTTCCTTCATGTCCAGCTTTGTGACTACATTCTGGGATTAAATTTCCGTTGTGAGCTTCAACAAAGTGACAAGGAAAATGACACTTATGATCGGTTAAACATTCATGATCCTCTTTGTGATTACGACTTTTGACACATTTCAAACTACATAGATGACATATTGATCCACACAAGGTCCATAGAAGTGTGAGTTTGCTTATTTCTTGCTCCATTACATACTTTCCATTAACAATATCACTATTATCTTGGTGGAATTTAGCAGTATTTTGCTCATACCAATCTCGAACACGTGATTTTCGCCGTTCAATAATACCCTCAAAGAACTTATTAAGGTTAGAAACCCATTTATTATCATCAGATGATTCTCTTCGCGGTTGTACAATTTCCTCGAAATCACATCTTAATTTTTCAGAAAGTCGTTTAAAAGACGTGTGTTCATCATATAACAGAATATCAGAATCGGGATACATTTTGGAAGAATTTTTGAAGTCTTTTAAGATATCACATAAGTCAATTATTGAATCATTAATTTGTTCTCCAGAATCATAATTCTATTGGAATAAATAAATTAGATAGATTAAAAATATATCCTTCTCATAAGACAACAAATAAAATTTAATTTACCATAAGACATTCAATGTTGGGATCTTTTTGTTCTAAACCATAAGATACAGCGATTGGAAATAATCTTTTTAACATTGCAACGCGGATTTGTATGAGGTTTTCGTTCAATGAACCCCAATCACATATCTAAGTTTCAGAATATGAAATTAATGAAAAAAATTCTCGAATTATACTTACCAATTACTCTTTGGTTAGTAACCAGATTAGGCATCAGTTAAGATATTGTAAAATAAGAAGGTATAATGTTTACAAACCTTCAATTTAGCCATAATTACTTTTGTGTTTTGCAAGAAAGTTTTAGCATTTTCATATTTTGTTTTTTGTTTATCCAGACTTTTTTTAATTTTTGCCAGATTTTTAAACCATGCAATATCATTAAATACAGGCCAAGGTGTAATATTCATTCCACCTTTATACATTCTTGTAATAAAATTATCTTCGCCTTCCTATAACATTAAATTAGTTTTTATAAAAAACAAAATTAAACAAATAGAATCATTTTATTTACCGCCTTAACTAATTGAGAAAGTTTTAATTGAAATTCTCTCTTAATATCATTTTCATCTACTTGAGGCACGTCTTTAATGATAATCCAAAGTCTCGCCTGAAAAATTCAATAATAATTAATGTAGGCAATGTTTTTTTTCGTATTATGGTTAAACATTAATTTTCATGATTTACTTGAAATATCTCCGGATCTGACTCAAATAACTTTGCACCATCTTGAAATTTTTGGAACATTGTTGATACATCTCTATTTATGGTAAATTGATTCTTTTGAAATTAATTATACATATTAGTAAAACATTTTAAGCAAAAAGCAACAGTAATATAATATAAATAATATACAGTATATAGAAATTTACTTTAAAAAGAATAAGACTTGAGACAACCGTATTAAAGAGCATTAAAAACATATCTAAGAATAGAACATGTTTATTAATCGACATAATTTATAATTTATAGTTAGATCATGATAAATAAAAAGGAAAATTAAAGCATAACATATATACCTTCTTGTGGAGTTCTCTCAAGAGATTTTAATCCTTCAAAGTCAAGCGCAACATAGATATATTCTCGTGTATTCACCATAAAATAAAGTTAATAGAATTTATCTTTAATGTAATAAAAAATTTTAAGAATTACCTAATGACATCCACACGCCTTCAGTACAGCGCTAAAGACAAGTTAGTTAATCTGTTTCAGAATTAATCAAAAAATTTAAAAAGATATACTATATATATATCATACCATTGCTGATCCATCAAATGTAGTTCCAACAAGATGATTTAACATAAATGATTTCCCAAAAAAACTCTTCCTTCAAAAATTAAAAAACATAACAATTCCGCAGTAAAATTTTAATTTTATTTTACTCAGTTTTTTATTAAAATGGAAGATACAAGAAAAATACAAATAGCCGAAAATAAGTTTCCTATGCTTATTATGGGTGATGAAAATAGGTTTTTAAAAACTACATATTTCCAATATATACAGTATTGTGAAAGTCTTAGTGCTTCATTTTTTAAGGGACGTTCAACAGAAGTTCAAAATAATATTTTAAAAGCAAATTTTGGATTAACAAATGAAGACATACTCAGTTGGGAGAATAGAGCCTCTCGTTACCAAATGACTCCTCAAAGTTTCTCATTTTTTTTACATACACTGGTAAAAAAATGATTTATCCTACATATATCTTACACATATTGGGTACTCAAAATGTAGAAAATCATACACAAATAATACACATATCATACACATATCGGGTACTAATATATATATCATACATATATCAGGTACCTGATAGGTATACTATATATATAAGTACCCGATATGTGTATGATATGTGTATTATTTGTGTATGATTTTCTACATTTTGAGTACCCGATATATATAAGATATGTGTAGGATATGTGTAGGATAGACCATTTTTTTACCAGTGCATGTTGCTATGTACTCTGCTTCTCATGGTTTTAACGCAGTATATAATGGGATACAACAGAGATATGCTGAAAGAAAGCAAATAATGAATGTTGTGAGAAAACATGAGGATAAGTCTAAAAAAAGAAAGGCTAAAAAGAATAAAAAGAAAAACCACCAATCTGTTGATTCTGATTCTGATCCATTAACAAATGATGAATCAGATGATTATATGCAAAATACTGTTGATGATGATGATCAAATAGGTGATGATCAAGATGTTAATATAACACAGGTCGAAATGCTAAAAATCGGCAAAAAAAATGGCGCGAAAAGCAGTGGCTATTCTTGGCTATTCTTGGCTATTCTTGGCTGTTTTTGGCTATTTACGAATTAACCTATACTATTTGTAAATAGTTTATACAAATTTGCGAATAGTTTATGCGATTTGCGCCATTTTTTTTGCCTATTTTTGGTCATTTGACGTGTGTAAATCGGTTGATTGCGGATGCCTCTGGATCTCAATCACATGTTGATCAACCTTTTGATATGGAAGTCACACCAGTAGAACCAGTATCTAATCTGGATATTACAATGCCTCAGCCGCAGCTATTACAACAACCAGATAATAATTTATCTAATTTGACAAAATCTTCGAATAAAAAAAAGAAGTCAAATAAAAATATAATTCAGCAAGTTATTACAGGTCATAAACCAGGTGATGATGGTACATCACAAGTCAGAGACATTTTGGTTTATAATATCCCAGTATCCTGGACGCCAGAAGAAATTCTGCAAAAGTTAACATTTTGGGGGAATACTATCTCATTACAAATGAAACAACAAAAGAAATACCAAACAGTTCGTTTGAAGATAGAATTAAATTCTTTGCGTCTTACTCAGTTCGAAGGTAATGATAATCCTGTTTGGACTACGGATTTAGGGGGGATACCGGTTTGATGGTTTCCAGCAAGGTGGATACTCAAAGAAAGAAAACAACGTGAGAAGTTCCAAGCTACGATTCGAAAAATTCCAGAATTGATGACGATAGCAGCCTTATGGAAAGACCATTGCCCACATTCATTCCTTTTTGCGATTAAGGGTTTGAAAAGCTTTAAAATTATACAGACTGCAAAGGGGGATCATAAACTTATTAGTTATTTTGAAAAGTGGGTTGATATGCGTACAGCATTAGATAATCAATTTGATTGGGAGCGATTGCACCTGTCTTGGAATCAACATGATTCTCCATTGCAATGAACAAGGTCATTTGGTAATAATACCAACAAGGACCGGCAACGAACTTCAGGAAGTCGACAGACTGATAAAAGTAAACAGAATTCTAAGAATTCTAAAAAGAAACCACAAGAGGCAAAATCTGAGAAGCATAAAAAGCAAAAGAAAGATAAGTCCCATAAAACATCATGATCAAAGGTCTTAGTGGAAATTTTAGATGTTTTACGTAAATTAATTTAGGATATACTAGATTTTTTTAGGTTTTAGAATAATTTTCTTTTTGTTTTATAGTGTGTTTTTTTTTTTAGAAAAATATTTTTGATCTAGTCACCAAAGGATGTACGAATACTGGTAGGGTGCTTATGCATGTGAAAGTATTTGGGCAGGCATGACGGTAGATAGTTCTTTTGAACATATATTCTTAAGTCACCATTACTTTTATTAGTTTTTATTCGATCTTGTATTTAAACTAGATTAGTTCAATTTTGTATATTTTTCTTTTATAATAAATATTGTCCTTTGTTAAAAAAAAAAAAAAAAAACATAAATGATTTCCCGCATGATTGTTCACCCATACTCGAAACAACTTTTACTTTTTTGTAACCAAAATGCTTGAAAATTCCCTCATACCATCCAAATGATATGTTTTTTGCTATATTATCTACATGATGACCATCTTCAATAAAATAATTTTCATCCGAAGATAATCCATCTTTAAGTGGTTGAAATAAATTATTTCTTGTTACAGCAATTTGCATAGGAATTAGACAACAAATATTTTTCAAATTTCTTGTCGTATTCTTTAATATTATTATCATTAGTATCAAGAACTACTTTTAAACTAAGAGGACAATTTTGTTTAGGATCGATACAGCTATCTATTGGATATTTTTCAAACATTAATTTATATGTATTAATAAAATCATTTAGGTTTGTTCTCTGAAGTGTAAGTGATTTTTTTCCGCGTGCATTTCTGGAAATTAAATTGAGTTTTTTCAAGAGTAATTGTGACTAATAAAGAATTCAAGCATCCATTCTGTAAATCGAGTGAGATCAAATGGGTTTGTCGGTTATCGATACAGGAAATTTGAAGAAATTCCAAGGTTAAAATTTAATGGTAAATCAATAACTGAAAAAAAAAATATTATTATTAAATTTAACATAAAATTTTATATTGCAAACCTTTACTAAAAGAATCTCCAAAATTTTCGAAAAAATAAACGTAAACACGATTAATTTCTTTAAAATCATTTTTATAACCGTGTTGTTCTTTATTACCAGTAAAAATAATTGGATTATCTTCATCAGGTTTATTTTTCAATTTTTCTTTCGTAAATGCCATAATACAAGAACCATCCGGAGAACTTAAAACATTTACTAAATCTAAATTATACGGAAAATTACAAACTGCTGGTCGGAATTGCAGATTTACGAGTTTAAAAATACGTGCTTGTCCACTATTCTCAACAAAGCATAGTTCCTCAGTATCTTTGATGAATAGAAAATATTTAATGTTCGGTATTTTTTCATCATACCATTTTAATAATTGAATATTCGCATTACGTCCATGTAACCTTGAACGACTGTCGTCAAAAGAAAATACATTAAGCTATTTTTTTAAAAAAAAGAAAGAAGAAAGAAAAGAAAAGAAATGGAAATGATTTTTAAGCCATAAAGTGCGATTAAAAAAAAATTAATAAAACTAGGGAAATTTTTAAAATACCTTAGCTTCTTTCGTATTATATATAGCGAGCAAGCCTTTTGGCTCATTAATTGCAATAAGAAAATTTTCATCTGCATTCAACGTCTTGATCGAACGAGAATTACTAGAATTAAAATCATGTGCTAATCGTTGCGCAGTATCAAAGAATATTTCAATTCTTAGCCTTTCTTTATTGTAAAGTACGAGAAGAAATTTACGACTGTCGAACTGAGATATTTTTCTGTAATTATAAAAATGATATTAGATAGTATTTCTCCTAAAAAACTTTATTAAGTTATAAAAATTATCAATTTTCTTACTTAAAATCATATTTTTGAGGATCAATGAGAAATGATGTGCCAGATTGATTCCTAAGAGTTGGATATGGAATATAAGACTCATTTTCTTGAATCCGTAACTTATCGTCTTCTTTTAATGATACTTCATAAATAGTTATCTGCAGCTTATTTGGTTGTAACACTTCAATATTATATATCGCTTTAATGTCATAGTTTGGCGTGAAAAGTGATTCTATATTTCAGAATAAAAAGTTCTAACCCATCAAAAAGTTATTTGGATAAAATAAATAATAGACAAATGACTTACCCTTTACACTTAATACATTTAATACCATAGTACTGCAAATGAATAATATCGTAATTGTTAGTAAATAAGGAATAATTAAAAAAATATATATATATATTAAGATACTTGCCCATCTTTATTTATATTTTCTATTTCATCACATATCTTTTCAAACATATATTTCTCGGTTTCTTCCTTCTCTTTTTCAAATTCTCGTCTCAAATTATCTTCTAGTTGTTTATTATGCTGAGTATTTGGAAAAATTACTTGAAGTTTATTAGGAATTCCTTTTTTCCATTCATGGTATTCTTTAATAAAAGTATTTATAATATTTTCTTTAATATTATCATGCCCTTCAAATAATTTAAAATTTACAAGTTCTCGAATAAATTCTACATCTGACTTGTCATTGGTCTTTTGTTTTGCCTTCTTGATGTCAGAATCACCGAATATCAAATGCTTTGCATCAGATACCCAGTTGAGTTTCGATTGTTGTGTTTTTTGTTTATATTTTTCAAGTAATTTCTTTGAGCTGATTTCATCATTAAACATATCTTGAAAGGTTTTTATTGCAGATTTTGTCATTTCATCGTTATTTTCTGTTTCATTGATTTTTTCCAACATATTTTTAATAACGATACATGTTAAATTATATCTTTTTTTCATTTTTTTCCATTTTTTTGAATCGATTTTAATTTTTTCTTCAATTTGATTTTCTATTCCGGAATATTTTACTTGGATTCTTTTAAGATCTACACAATTAAAGATGCACTAATCATTAATAGTTTTTAATGATTAATTTAATAATATGTTTTACCTTCATTGTTTATATTTATTTGGATTGGATTTTCCTGCACAATATATTTGCCAAAATAACTAGTATAAATAGTACGAAAAACATAATTAATTACAATGTAAATAATTTTTAAAAAAATATTAAACAATATATACAATATATGCACCTCTCAAAAGCACGTAGTTTTATTGATGCCATTTGTTTAATGATTTCGATATCCTCAACTATAACATCATATTCTCGATTCTTTCTCGTATCATTTCGCTTTTTAGCAGCAGTTATTGCTTCTTGCAACGGATCTAAAAGATTTTCCATTTTTAATCCATATTTAATAAATAATCTTAATGCTTTCATATCCATTTTTTTACGATCAATACGTAAATAATGATCTTTCAATTTATTTTTGAGATCGGTTGGAAATTCTTCTTTAAAAACGAATAAAGCGCTTGGCTCAAATGAATTTTTCTTTATCAGTCGTCGGGTGACAAATGATTGATTTGTAGTAGATTCCACGACTAAATAAGATAGGTTTTCTCAAGTTTAATAATAAGATAATCCCAATTTAAGTCAATGAAAAAATTTTATAATACCAAACCTATTGGATGTAATGGGATATCATCTTTTATTTGATTATTAATTTCGGTCTTGATTTGATCAGACAAATTCACCTTTATATCATGAAAAATTATTAAATAAATTATTGGCTTTTAATTTTTATCTAAATGAAATAAATAAAATAAAGAAAATTGCTAAAGCTCACCAGCGGTGATGGTCACCATACCAGCATTATGATGTACTTTTGGCCAGGATTAAAAATCTAATAAGAAAACACTGGCCGGCATTACATCATAAATTAATCACTGGTGACCGTCACTACTGGTGATATTTAGCAATATCTTAAAATCAAACCTTAAAACCATCATTAATCTTGAAATCTTCTTGTTCTTCTTGGCATATTTTTACTTCATATTCGTCATCCGTATCATCATCATCGTCTGTGTTAGTATCAGAATTCTCAAGATTAAAATCAAAGTTTTCTAAATCTTTGTCGTTCATAAAACACATCTGGTGATCGGTAAGTTTTGTTAAGTATCTAAAAAAAAAAATTTAAGAATGAGAAATTAATTATAAATCCTAAATTTTAACGCAAAAAAAAACTTAAAAACGATACCTGTGTAAATTAACCATATTCCTCTTAATTTGAGAAGCAGCACTTAAAGAATTTACATAGCATTCAATTTCGGGCCAATGAATAATTAAACCCAAATTAGAATTCACTTTTAATAAGTAAATTCCTGGACGTAACGAAGGCTTATTTATATCATTAATTGATGCTGTAACTGTAAGCAAATCATATCTGTAAGAAAAAATATAGATTAATTATTTTCGTATATAATGGCATAGCATTATTACCAAAAAAAAAACAAAATAATAATAATAATAAATAAATAAAAAAAATACGCTTTATTTACATTTGTTGATTAATTAAATTTCTATTCAACAAGAGCTTCGCGATTAAATTGCGATTTCCATAACATCCAATAAGACGAAATGAGACTGAATTCAATTTCGTATAATTAATTTCAGAAATAGATTTGAAACTCGACGGGACCATATCATTGCATAGCTTCCTTAATTGTTCCTTGGAGATAATTATCTTGTCCACTTCAAGAATTTAACATAATGAAAAATTAATATTACTTTACAGAATGTACCAGCATTTTAATTTCACAACTAAATTTACCAATGCCGTTTGAACCATCATCATTGCATAAGTCCAACAATCGATATAATCCAATAATATCAACAGCTAAATCACTAGAAATCTCATTATGTTTAACTTGCTGTAAAGACGTCGTTAAAGGATCGCTATGAATGTAAGATTCATCCATGTCTTCCTGAATTTCTAAAGAAAGAATTATAATACTATATTAAAGAAAGTACTGATTTGTTATTGTGAATAATTCGAATTAATTTTACATTGTGACTATTGGATATATTATTAGGAATGCAGAAAATTTTAATTAAAAAGCATATAATAAATAAATAAAAATATTCATGTACCATAAGAATCGTTTACAAAAATTTAAAAAATTTTAAACGATAAATAATTTTAAATTCTGTATATAAATGAGCATTGAAATATTGAAATCGTTTTTGGAAACAATCGGCTAAATAATGTGCCGACATATCATTAATTATGTTCCTAATAAGTAATTCTTTTTGAAAAATTCTGGTTTAAAACTTGCGGTTGTATTTATTAAGTTACATTGTTGTGTTACGATCGACTTTTTCACACGCTGCATTTGGCCAAGGCGTAAATAAATTTCACATGCGTATTTTTTTTTGGAATAAAAATCAGGAAAAAGAAAATGTGAAGATAGTAATTATTTTTGGGAATATTACCAACATTCTCTTTTTTTTTATGGTTTCGGGATAGGCTTAAAGACTTAAATTGATTCCAGAACTCTTGGAAAAGATTATGTGAAAATGCACATCCGGGATTTGGCTGACATTCTTATAATATCACCACATTACTGATCATTTTGTTCAATCTCATCACAAAAAAAAAGACCATTTACCGTACCATTCCGAAATTAAACAACCGGCCAATTAGTCATAATTCTGGTCAAAATTACCATAATGCGGGCCAGGTTGCTTATTTACGGGTTGTTTGATTTCGGAATGGTACGGTATAAGTTATTTTTTCATATTTTAATTTTACTTCGGAATTATGTTACTCAAAATTGGAATATTAATAAACACTTTTAATAATGGTGACTTTTACTATTTGATGAAAATAAATTTATGATTTAATTGTGTTAATTCTCAATTAGTAAAAACCTGTATTATGGATGATGATCCAAATCATCCAATTAATCGCAAATTTTTAGGTTCCCCATATTCACCTCCGCTCATCAATTGTTGCTGTATTATCACATATTATAACAATATCAAAAATCAAATAGTATATTATAAATTACATTATTAAAATATTTAATAGTATTACATATTAGGCGACTGTTATTTGTACCGTGTAATAATTCAATCACGTTAAGATCGTTAAGCGGTCTATTAATTCTACTGCGCCATTGTTTGAAAATGAAAGTTAAATGATAAACCAGCTCGACCAGAAGAGATCCTCTTGTATTCGAGTTAGTGGATCAAAGTGTGGGAAATGTCATATAAAAAGTATTGGCTCTATAATATATATAGTATACTGTATATAGGACAAGTACGGTACGGATTTTTGGAATTTTCGGAAATTTAATCAATTGATCAACCGTTGATAATTTTGATGCAATGACCTTAAACTATTGGCTGACTGATTTTATTTAGGGGATCAAAAATACCAATTATAATTTATTTACTTTTATTTTGCGGGAATTATTATTTTAATTGGTTCTTTAGTTTCTTTAAATATATTACGTGAAGTTTAGTGAAATAATAGACTTAAAAATTCTTTTCTTTCTTGAATTTTTCATTTTCATATTTATTTTTATTTTCATTAAGAAACTCGGGAAATGTTATAATTTTATTCCTAATAATAAAGAATTACTTTTGTACTGTAGTTTGATGTGGCAAACTCTTAGTATTGTAATATAGTATGTAGTTTGCGTTTTTTGTTAGTACGTATGATTTTAAATCGTACTACTTTGATTGCTAAATATAGAAAAATTGTGAAAAAAAAATCATACATACATACTTTTTACCAGCCTCGCCATACACTTTCAATCCCTTGAAGTCCTATGCAATGGCGCTCGCTCTTTAAAATATGAAAATAAAAATTTAAATAAATATTTTTATTTGTTATACTAGCATGTCATTATTTATATGCATTAATCTTTAAATAAATAAATTATAAACACAATAATATTTAAGCTTTTTCATGTTCTTTATTAAATTTTTAATTTTTTTAATTTTTTTAATATTCTCGCAGATCTTAAGTGAAAAAATTGAAGCTGAAACCCTATAACTAATATTTCTATAATAAAACTTCGATAGTTTCCCCTTATTGTCACTAATCCCAATAAATCATTAATTAAAATAATTAATGAGGCACTTTTTCATCATAAGAAAAAGGCAAAAAGAATCGAAAATTAAAGGGTAAAAATTCTTATGTTCAAGTAGGTCTGATTTAAGGTATATTTATAATAATTATATTCTATCTACCCTTACTTTAAATATCCCCATTAAAATAATTATTTCTATTTTTAAATTCCTGATAAAATAATTGGTTGTCATACTTAACCATTTTGATCCCCTTGACCATCTTAATCCCCTAACGAGTAACAATACAAGTACCCCTAACACCATAATTCATGATAGTTTAAGGTCAATTCCGGACCGCAGTAAATGTTAAACACTTCAACACTTAATTTAAATATAATACTGCGCCCCTTAATTAGTAAATTCACTACCAGTTGATACAAAAGTGACGCAAAAATTATCACGTGGATTATTTGATTATGGATTTTTTTTGGAATTGATCGCCGTCGAAAATTTTTCGTTCCAAAAAGTTTCGATCACATGGAATTATGGAAGATGAACGACCATTTTAAAGTGAAGAATTTTTGGAATTTGGACCTGGGGAAGAGTTTTAGGCGTGTGAATAGATGAGCCATTGCTGTTCAAGGTCGATAACGCTTTCTAGGAGGATTCAATTTGTGGAAATTTCTTCACCTTCGGTTTTTTGGAATATTAGATTCTTGTGTGACGTTCGGAACTGTCATGTTTTACGACCCGATACAGAAGTGTTCGTAGACTGTATTAGGACCTGATGCTTCGAAGAATTTGAGGATTGATTTATTGGATGGAGAGTAGGCAAAAACATAAAGGGAATTTATTATATGCCAAAAATACATAACTGTGCAAAGTCTGTTTTCAGAGTCGGATCCACGTTAGCCACAATCAACGACCGGCCTAAATTTTCGGCCCACCTTTATAATGCCTTAAGAATTTTCTAGCATTACTTTTGACATATAGTAATTATCGATGATTAATCGTCAATTTGGGGCATATTGAGATTTCGGGCACAACATTTATATGCTCTATTTATAAATACTATTTACGATTTAAACATGAAGTATAAAATTTGCATTACGTGATTGAAATATGAAATTGATTAAAAAAAAATTTCTTTCAAACTTTCAAAATTTAATTCTATGCTGTATCATCTGAAAGATAGTGAGAAATTTGGGAGTTTTCAAATATTCGTGACTATAATTAAGAAATCTATCGAGAAAAAATTTCAAATTTATAATTTCGGTTACATATAATTATTTTATATCGATATTTCAATCATTATTAAAAAGAATTTTCCATCGAAAGGAAATGGATTTATAGGAAATTTTTTCAAAATTCATGAAAAAAATCGACAAATATTAAAATAATGATGCACTTTCAAAGTCAACCAACACAGGTTATAGCGCAAACACATTTAAATTACTGTATGTATGAAAAATTTGGAAAAATTATTAAAAAAAAAATACGCTCATATTTTTATTACTTTTATTGAAGTTTAATGGTGTGTAAAAACATAATCAAAACTTGTTATTTCTAGCTTTTTATATTGTGGCCAGAACCCGAAGATCACAATTTTGTTCTTTAGCCAATCATCTTTGTTAAATGTGTGTAACTTATAGACTATTTCATTTATTTTGATGATACATTTCAATATTTTAAAAATTTCCGTTGATAATTAATTTTATTTACATACTTTTCACTTTTCGTTAAAAATCTTGATTCATTTAATAAACCATAAAATATTACAAATGATCAACTTTACTTATTACACAAAAGACATAATTTTATATAGAAGGATAATTTTCGTAACGATTATTGTAATTTACGGATATTCACTGACTTTTTTCTGGGTAGTGTATGTGATATTTAATCCAAATGATGTAAATGCGTCAAAAATATTTATGCGATAGTTTGTACTCTGACTGCGTGACTGCGTGATCCTATTTGGCTGCATAATAAAAGGAGTTTATAATTCCGATTGCGTAATAATTGATTGTCATGAGTCTTGATTGGAGGTGCAGCAGCGTCGAAAATATCGTCAGAATGAAAATTTTTTTTATTGTATTTATTCTTTTTCTAGATTTTTTTAGGAACAGAAATATTCTTTTATTCGTCTTCTAGAGATGAAGATTTACCATAACACAACAGATAAATACGGGGTACATTATGGTATAAAGGGTGTTTGATTTTTAAATATTATACTGAGTAACTGATTAAGTGTAACAGTTTTAATATTCTATTACTAAAGGAGTGAGCAAAACAATCAAAATAAAATGTGCCATGCGTATGAAATTTTTAAAAAAGAAATTCTGTCCACAAAAGGAAACTTGTATGGAAACAATATCAAAATGTATGTATTGACTTACGGTATAGAATTATTTTATCATAAGACCTATTTTTCAGTCATACGCCAAAAAATACAACTGATAGAAATGAACAAGGCCAATATATATTTTAAAGTTCACATTTTATTTTTTCATATCATTTAATTTGCATAAATTATCTGAATATTAATTAAATTAAAAAATAATAATATATATTATATAATAATATTAAATATATTTAATATATTTAATTTGTCAATTTCATTACTTTTGTAACTTTATTAGTCTTGGACTAGAATACTAGATGTATTATTTATTATTATTTTGAATTTTTACGTTTGATTAAATAATGTGGGGTTTAGATTAATTCGGTCTAGTCCAAAAAAAAATCATCCTTTAAAACCCTAAAATAGTTTAAATTATAAATATCATAATTTAAGTTTAAAAAAAAAAATAATAAATAAATTATAAATATCACAAAATGATATAAATTAAAAATACCATAAAATGATATGAAACTAACCAAATAGAGTTAATCATTTTTATTTTTAAAATGTTATGTCGATCAATCGGTTAGACAGATAAACAAACTCATTATCTTACGCCTCGACGCATAAATGTCATTGAAGTATTACGGTTACAAAGCCAAACTAAACCACACAGCCCACACTGATAATTTTATTATTATTGTATATATATTATTAAAGTATAAATCATGAAACATTCGATATATTAATGGATTCTTAAAAAAAAAATTAAAAAAAAAATACGATTTTTACATATTTATTAAACCAAATAAATAAAATAATATCTGGACCGTTCTCCGTTCTCGGATATGGAAAAATTAATTAATGGTTATAAACTTCTCATAAATGATTGCCAAAATAAACACCAAAAACTTTTTTAGTTTACTAGAACTGTTTAAACAATAATAATATCTTGTATCACCTGTAGAATGTAGATTATAATAGAATTTTAACACGTGTAAAATACAAGTTCAGAACATGGTACAGTAGATCATTAGATCATCGATTTATAAATAGCAGTTTTCCACATCGAAGATACATATTCTAGAAACCTGTCTATTTATTCATTATTTAACAGTAAAGATTATTACAAATAACAATATAGGATTTATTCAGTTTACTATATAAAGTTCAATAATGATTATCAATGATCAATAAATATCAACCAGTTTAGATGTTTCTTTTTTAAAAAAAATTCATTTCCTTAACGTTAATTTCATCTTTTAATATTTATCATAATATTTCATAATGTCTTTGGACAGTGTTAGAAATCACATCCTTTCAAACTCTAGTGAGGGACGTGTCGAAGTCAATCAAAGAGATTTAATTTATAAAATTTTAGCTAGGTATGTCGTTAACTATGATGTGTTCATTATTGTTTATTAAAAAATATATATATTTATAATTTTTTTTATTCTTTAGATACTCTTGTAAATTTGTAATATTTCGAGAGTTAATGCAAAATTCTGGTAAAATTTTTATTTTATACCTTCTTATATATATTTAACCTATAATTTTATAACAAAAGATTTAATTATCATTTTATATATTTAATTAAAGATGATGCGGAATCTTCAAGCGTTAAAATTTTATTTGAAACAGATGGTAATAAAATCACAAAAATAATATTCAAAAATAATGGATTCATTTTTAGAGCTGAAGATTGGAATCGATTAGTGAAAATTGCCGAAGGAAATCCTGATGAGCAAAAGGTAAGGAAGAAATCTTAAAAATAATTTCATCATTTTTTTTAAAGTTAAAATCATCGTGTAACATTTCTTTTTATGCCATTAATAGATAGGCGCTTTTGGCGTAGGATTTTATTCAGTATTTTCTGTTACTGAAACTCCATTGTAAGTAATTATAAAGGCTTTAATTATTTTTTTTTTTCTTACTCAAAACGAACTATTTATTAATCTATATACGTATTCACATAGTGTTTCTTCCGGCGGACAAGGAATGGCTTTCTATTGGCGCGGAAATCAGTTGTATACGAAACAAGGACCAACTGATGATGATGATAAAGATTGGACAACATTTTTTATGGACACTAGAGAACCTTTAGATGTAAATATTTCTTGATCAAATTATATACGTGTCATTATATTCGTACCTTGACGCTCCTTTTTTTCTCGTTAATTAGATACCAAATATTGAGGAATTCACTCGGTTCTTGGTTAATTCATTGGTTAGTTTATTTATATAAAGTTCGCTATTTTAATCTTTATAATTAATATTATATTCCTTCGTTTTTTTTTTTACAATAATAGGGATCTACAGAAAATCTTCAAGACGTTTCATTGTATATTGACGATACATTAATAGCACAACTATCAAAGAAAGTGCACAAGCCTAAACTTATAGATATTGCATCTGGTTTTAACACATTTTCTCCAAAAAAAATGTTTCATCTTACATCAGTAGATTTTAGAAGAGTTAAACTAGACGTTATGAGATTACTTATACCAACGAAAATTAATATAAAACAATTGCGTTCAAATATGTATCAAAAGGAAGTATCGACTATTGTATTTAGAATTGCAAATGGTCATTTGGATGTTAATGTTAACGATGAATTTTCTACAAAAATGGAACGCGTTACTAAGAAAAAATCACCAAATAAAACTTCCATCCAAATGATTTTTACTGAATTTAACGAGCTTGATTCACCTATAGATTATATCAAAAATCTTTCTCCTATATATAAAGATTTAATTTCATATCCTGAACAAGGAAAAGTATATATTGGTTTCCCAACTAATCAAACAACCGGTTCTTGTTCTCATTTGGCAGCTCGTGTAATTCCTACTGTAAGTATATTTTAACTTATTATATAATATTTTATTATTGATATCATTATCTTATTAATATAATTATTACATATATATCCTTCTAGATGGAACGAGAGTTGATTGATTTTGCTGAACCAACATTAGCAGAATATAACAATGAAATGTTATGTCTAGCAGGGACATTGAGCAGAATTTTATACGAAAATGAAATGGTTCAAATGTTGCATCAATATAATGGGAATATCAGTTTAGATGTTGAAGATAATGAAGAAACGAACCGCCCTAAAAAGCGTGCATCCAAGAAAAAGTCGTTATATAAATGGCTTGTAAAACGTTTTAAATCCAGTAATCGCACGCCAATCGTGCAATCAGCACCTCCCTACCGTGAATGGCTGGAAAAATGGGCAGTATACGCTATATCACATTTTACATACAATACAAGTACTCCGAATACGCAAGTTAGCACAATAGCAGAAACCCAATTTTCAAATTGCTTGAAGCAGAACATGCTTATTTTATCAACAAACGGTATCCTTCCAATATCTGATGTTCGCTTACCTAATCCGGAAATGGTAGAATTCATAAAGACAGTCCCACTCGTTCCAGAAAATTTGTTGGAACAATGTAACACATTTTTTGCTAAAGCTAAAGATACAAAACTAATAGAAGAGTTAGGCTTTAAAGATATTCTAGTTGAACTTAAAAGTCGAGCATTTTCTGAAAATGAAATAATTAAACTTTTGAAATGGTGGATTTCTTATCTATCAAAAGGAAATACCTTTGACACACAGCTTTTGAAGTTTGCACGAATTGGTGATAGTTCTCAAACTCTCAGTGCGATTAAATTTTATTTGAATCCAGACAAAATTCCCTTAGATATAAGTATCCCATTTAAAGTTTTACCATATAATATTTCCAGAAATTTCACTGATCATGAGCTTAAGAACAGCTTGAAATGGACCGAATTATCATTGGTTGATTGGGCAAAGTTTATTGTTAACCATCCTGAATTAGAATCAGATCCCGAATTTGCTGAAAAAGTTCACCATGTTTTGGCAAAAAATTTGGCTAGTATTTCACCACAAGATAAAGAAACTATTCGACAATTATTTGTTAAAAAGAGATGCATACCAACTAAATTTGGAATGAAAGCTCCTAAAAAAACTTATTTCCATGGGGTTGATATATTTCCTAGCTTGCCAACGATAAAGTTTCAAAACTTCACATCGAGTATTCAACTTTTGATGGAACACTTTGGAGTTCATAAGGCAAGGATATTTTTTTATAATTTACCATTAATAATTTTAGAGTATATTAATAATTAATTGCTTATATAGGTTATAAAATTAAAACTCATTCTTGAACGACTCGTTAGTCAAGAAGATTGTGATTATATTCAAGTCTTACAATATCTTGCTTCAGTATCTGATGATCTCAAGGAGAGCGATATGAATAAATTGAAGAATAATCCCATCTGGCCTAGAGAAAATTTATTAGGTACACAGTCAAATGGAAAAATTCAACGTTTTGTCGCCAATGACTTACATATACCTTCAAGATTATACCGTGAGCTTGGTTTACCTATAATTGATTGGAAAGTAGGATGGTCTAATAAATCAATCGAAGGTATATTCATTCATTTAATTTGTTTGTTAATTTATCAAGTTATATATATATTTAATTAATCCAAATTTATAGGAAAATTTTTAATCAGTTTGGGTTTGCAAGAATATCCCAAACTCGATACAATTCTCAGACTGGCAGCGCCTCCAACTAATCCTGAAATTCGGGAATTGGCTCTCCAATATTTTATTGATAAATTTGATAAATATTCTGAAGTATTTTACGTACCGGAAAATATCGATATTGCATTTTTGCCTTGCTCAAATTCCAACACTTACGCAACGCCTTCGGAGTGCTTTACTAATGATAAGTGCATGATAATGGATTTCCAAATTATACGTAAAGATTTAATTCCTGAAGCGAAAAAACTTGGTGTTCGTCAACAACCTAATCGTGAAGAATTCATAAAGATGTTAACTGAGAATCCACCAAAAACTGAAAGTAAGGCAAAAGAAGTTTTTGAATATTTGAATGCAAAAAAAGAACTTTTTACTGATGCCGATTGGAAGACTCTCAATAATTCCAACATTATTCCAATTCGAGTTGAAAGTCAACATGACGTAATTACTGACGAGCTTTTAAAACCACGTGACTGTTTCCTTAAACTTAAAGAAGAAAGGTATGTACTTTTTGAACACAAATCTTTTTTTAATGAATATTTTTTGTTTTTTTTAAAAGAAAATTATTTTTTGTTTTTTTTGTTTTTTTTAGCTTGAATAATTTCTTTCCATATGTTGATTTTGGAACAAAGGCCAATGAATTTTTGGCCAAATGTGGTGCTAAAGAACCATCCTCAGCTGATTTTGCCGAAATATCAATTGATTCATCACATGAATTGTGGAATTTATATTTAGACAATTATTTGGAAATTTTAAGAAGAATTGATCCCGACCTTGGAACAATTCTCAACCTGATAACAAATCCAATTTATCCTGAAATTCGAGAAATGTCCCTCAAGTACTTTGCTAATTGCTTTCATAGTAAATATTCACAACATTATAAACCAGAAGAAATCGATATTGCATTTTTACCTTGCTCAAATTCTGATTATTATGCAAGGTATTGGGAATGCTTTATTAATGAAGAATGCGAGATATTGGGATTCAAAATTATACGTGAAGATTTACGTTCCAAAGCAAAAGATTTTGGTGTTCGTCAAAATCCTTATCATACAAATCTTTTAAAGAGGTTAACTGAGAATCCACCAAAAGATGAAAATAAAGCAAAAAAAATTTTTGAATATTTATATACACAAAAAGGAAGTTTCACTGATTCTGATTGGAAGAAGCTTGAAGATTTCGAATTTATTCCAATTCAATATGAAATTCGTCCTGATGAATTTATTAACAAACTTATCAGGCCACGTGACTGTTTCTTTGAACTAAAGGATTGGTACGTATTCTTAACTTTTTTTTAATAAACATTTTGTTAAGCATGTTCTAAAAAATAATAAAATAAATGCATATTTTTTTTTTTTTAGCTTAAATAATTTCTTTGTCAGTATTGATTTTGGAAAAAAAGCTAATGATTTTTTAGCCAAGTGTGGTGTTAAAAATGAGCCATCCTCACAAGATTTTGTTAATTTGTTAGTTAATTTTTCACATGAATTGTGGCATTTATATAAGGATGATGTAAAAGAATACCTGAACATTTTGAAAAAAATTAACGATGATCTTGATGAAATAACCCCAGGAAAAATGAATGAACTCGATGTTTTAATTGCTAATAAACTTGGTCTTAATAGCGAAGAGAAGAATAATTATTATCTGGCATCAGCGAAAGAAATTTACGTAAATGATAATAAAATATATCAGCAAGCTTTTGATCCATTATTAGCTCCTAAAAAATTGGAACCTTTATATATGGTATGTATATTAAAATTTTTTTTAACCTTTAATAAAGGATTATTTCATATTCTTTTTTTTTCTTTTTTTTTAAAAAAAAAATTAGAAATTGGGAAGTAAATCGTTGCATAATTCTGTACTAAAATCCGTGATTCCAACTGGTCCAATTCAAAAAACTCGGTATTCTCAACAATTACAAAAAATAATTAATGAACGAGCGAGCTTGTTCTATCTTAACCACCCGAAAGAAGTATTTAAGTACAATGAAAAATGGCTTAAAAAACTAAAAGTTAGAGAGATCGAATATATGGAAACAAGTTATAAGTTAGGATCCATTACTATAAATGAAAAAAATAATATTACCACCAATATTTTTCAAGAAAGCAAGAATTCATGTATTCTTTATGTTACTCCTAACTCTAATTTAATCGATGTTTCACAACAAATAGCAAATCATATCTTGACATCATTTAATTCGAAGGATATTTCTTATTTCAACACGGTTTTATCCGCACCTTTATCAAGTTTAACGAATATAGGAATATTCGAACCTAAATTGCCTAAGTTTTCTTTCCTGAACAATGATGAGCAATCTCAAGATTATGATAATGAAGATATTAATTTGATCAAATCTCTTAAAAATAAGGAACCAATTACCATAACTTCTGAAAATACACAAGATTTAAGAAACTTTTTACAAGATTCCATAAAATCTTGTTATTCTAATTCAGGAAATATTAAAAGTTCTAATACAAAACATAACACAAAAACTTGTATAAGCGAAAGCCAAGTGAATTATTGTGACGTAATGCCTGGTAATAAGTAACATACGATATTGTTTTTTAATTTGATTATGTTTATTATCTTTCTTTTTTGTTAATTTTGATTTATTTAATTGTAGGTTATTCAATACACTGTGTTGGAAACTTACAAAAGATTGAACTCTACGTTCCTAATGAGGTTGATCATTCAGAAATCTTATCTCAATCACGTACTGCTCCATTGAGCCAGTTCATAAATATGATAAAAGATCTTGCAGATATTTTTGAAATTACATCAAAAGTCATTCGTATATTTTATGATGATAGTGTAAACTCAATTGCATTTAATCGTGATGGAGCGTTATTTTTTAATTTAAAATTTTACCTTGAATTACACGAACAAGAATGCAAAACTAAACCAACAATTGATGCTATGACTTATTGGTTCATGATATTTTGTCATATATTGGCACATAATTTTGTTCAACTCCATAATTCAGAATTTGAAGTAAGCATAATTTTTTTTTAAAAAAAGTTTTTTTTTTATAGTTTTATATTTGATTCTAATTTTTATATTATTACTCTTTTTTTCTTTTTTTTTAATAGTATTATTCTTCATCACTCGCAAAAACATATATGCCAATTTTCTTGGAATTAATGAATAAACGTGAAATCTCAGTTAAAACTTTTAGCACTAAAACTTTTTGGAAAAGTTTTAATCGATTTTTAACTCGAAATTAAAATATAAAATCTTGAATAGATAAATATATTATACCAATAGATATTCAATGAATAATGTTAATTATATGTATATTATTATTTTTTAAATTTATTATTATTATTATTATGTTTTTTTTAATTCCTATTACTTCAATGATTTTAGTTAGTATTCATAACAATATTTTAGTATAGGTTTATATATAAATGTACTATATTTATATCTCATTTTATTTTGTTTATTATTTTATATATTAGTTATTCATAAATAACAATTTGATCATGGTTGAAAGAAGTTTTTTTTTTGAATGAAATGATAAACTTTAATGTATTGTTATATTGTACTATACATAGGGTCCGAATATTAATACCATCTTAATATATATATATATGTTTTGCTATAAATTACCTAAAATAATTACACTCTCATATTGCTCATTAAGGAATTTGACTTTATGGCTTTCATGAGACTATAAATTGAAATGTACCAGAAAAATAGATAAATTGACAGCAAAAATAATGCGTATACAATCAGTATGCATAATCTTCGTAAAGGCGCATTCTGATCCAATCTCACGTTTATATGATTTCTAATTAATTAATTTATTCACTATAAAGGCACATCATCAAAGTTAAAATGTAATTTCACATAGAACGTAAAGACTATAATGCTGGTCGGAATTACAATTAGTGTCGGCCGGCGCTATCAATCATCTTTTTTTCCTTAATATAAACAAAGGTGTAATATTTATTTATTTCGTAATAAAATAGAAAGAATAAATATTTTAGAATTAATCATTTTAACGAACTTAATTTGGAATATCGTTAACAAATATAATTTATAATCGAGATTACATTTATGGATATTTTTACTCTTTTATTATTTTGAAAATCATAAACAAACATGTCGCGATCAAACTTTTTTTTTTTATATTTATTTATTCATTATTCTATTAATATAACAATGATAAATAATTGAGTATCAACGTCAAATTATTCATAAAATTTTCATAAAAGAATATACTTAATCAATTTTCCTAAAAATACAGTATTTTTATTTCTTCTTTTTTTTTTTATTTTTAAAAGTCCCCTTTCGTTTTTTTTTTCTTAAAAATTCCCATGGTTTTGGATTTATAAGGTTTTATAAATGATATGATTGAACATAAAAAAAAATATTAAATGATGGGCTTCAACCATTACACAACATTACGCCACGACGGCACGACGTCGCCACGTATTAGTTATTTACTGATCTAGTAGTATATAAATTTTGGTTTATCATCAGAATATTCTACAATGCAAAATATTTTGATGTTTTTTTAATCGTCTTTTGGATTTTCTCCAAACTTATGCATAGACAAAAAAACAAAATTTATAAAATTTTTGCGCATGACTAAATCGCACATTGTGGTAAAATTTTTAAATGATAAAAATTTTTGTACAATACATAAAAGTTTGTGATTATTTATTGTCAACTACAATATTTACCTAAAAAGTCGTATACGACTATACGCGATCAATTTATTAATAATGATCTTAATTACAGTAAGAATCTATTTCTCAAATGTTTCAGTTCATAATAACAACCTTCTGAAAATAAAAATATTTACATACTAGTTAATATACAAGACATTTGTCCTGTAAAAAAAAAAAAATAATAATTAAACTTAAAAGCAAGAAACGTTCATTACTCGCTTTAATCAAATTTAATATCTTATATTTCTTTGCTAAATTGCTTTGTATAAAATAAATTTTGATCGAATTATTTATAGAGTTTATATTATGATAACTTACTGTTACATACAATGTATAAAAATAAAATTAATCCAAGAATGAAGTAAAATATTTAGAAATTTAAAATTATTTATAAAAATCTAAAAATTATTATTTTTTCAAATGTAAATAAAATTTTTTAAGATTTTCCTTATGAAAATTATTACTTAGTTTGAACAATAATCATTAAAAATTTTATTATTTTATACCGGAAATAACCGTTCCATTATAATTTATTATAATGTAATTTCTAATTTAATAAAACTCTTTGATTTTCTAAAATAAAACCTACATTGACTCGTGTAGTACCTACGATCATTGGGTTACACACAATTAACTTTGATAAGTTAGTCCAACAGGGCGGACATCCTCATATTAAGCCTGAAGGAACTCCTTTAGAATATAAAAATTTAATGAAACAAAGCTGGAATGCTGGTCCATCAAAAAGACCTGATATACACCCACTTTTAGATGAAATGGATAAGCTTAATCTAATTATCAAACTAATGAATTGGAACGTCCTGGTGGTAAGATTTTTTTTCTATAAGAGTCGAAATTTTATTTAACTTTTAAAGGTTATTAAATTATTATATTTTTAAATAAAAACATTTGGATATCTAGGCACAAATTATTAGGAACCTGGGTAAAGTTACCGGTAAGGAATTAACGTTAATGCTGGTAATGGTTTGACTTGGAATTATGTAATTCTGCCCATCGGTTAATTTCCCGGTTAAATGTAGTTGTTTTCATATTATTGTGGTCGAAGTTTTCCTTACTTAGCACTTTATCTAATTCCTATTTTAATTTTAGATCAAATCAGAAATCAAAAGTCTGTATATATATCATATACTATTATAATCATTATATAAAAATTTTATTAATAAAATTTTTTCGTGGTAATCGGGTAATCGGTAATAGAAGTGGTGTGATAATGTAGTTTTTTTTTTATTAATCATATTCTTTAGATTGCCAAACATTTTTTTTTCGTCATTTTCTAATTTCTTCAATATTATGTTACATTACGTTACTATATTTTCTTGTTTAATATATACTAAATTGATTTATACATCTGTATAAAGGACTATATTATGAAAATATCTGCTCATGTTTAATCAATAAAGTATTTTAAAAAAAAAGGATAACGAGAAAAAAGAAATTTTTTAAATATATATTATATGATATATATGACGTATGTATTCCCTTTTTTTAACCACATATCCACAATAGTGGATGCATGAAAAGTTATAGACATTTAAAAATATAAAATTTATTTAATAAAAACATATTCAGTTTGCACATATGATATTTTACTAATATAAATAACATAAAGATAAAAAAAAAAATAAAAAATAAAAAAATAAACTATTCAAATTACAAATTAAGAATCTTGTAGAAATCTCATCAAGTCATAGTGTTTAAATAATTTATGATAAGAAAAAAAAATCAGGTGTAATAATGTCGGTTATCTAATTTGTAATTCTTCTGTATTTAAATATCTAAAATAAAGAAAAAAAATATATTACGTTAAATTTGGTAATTTAAGAGGTAAATTTTAAACATTTTAAAAAATAATTCTTACTTTCAGGAAGTTCCAATTCATCTTGTTCTTCTGAATGAAGATTTGGATTATTATGTGCTTCAACTTCATCTATCAAATATAAATTAAAATTTAAAATCAAATAATTATTTTAAGAATTTAAATAATTGTTTTATCATACCATTATCATTAATATGAAGTTTCTTTATTCGCTTTCGCATTGATTCAACCTTATAATCATCATCTAAATAATAAATCATGTTCAATATTGTAATAAAATTAACATATTTAAATTATTTTACTTGCCATTTTTTGAGGTTATTTTAAATACATTGGATAACTTTTTGTTGCTAACTAAATAATCATCAATATAAGTTATTCATTTATTTGATTATTTTAAAACAAAATGTAATTCAATTACCTTTAAATATGCTATTTACTTTTGAAGTACTATTTTTCTTACTACTTGATTTATTAAAATCATCAACTAAAAAAAGCAAAATAAGTCAATAAACAACACTTCATTATATAGTAATATTTAACATAAATGTAATTGCACTTACTATTATTAGGAATATAAAAAACATAAGATTTATTACTATGAAATGCTTTAAAAAAAAATTAACCCTTATTACCATAAATATTTATAGATTAAAATTATAAATTTTATTTAATTTGTACCTTCTTGTTCTTCTATTATTATTTAAATAAAAAAATAAACATTATTAATTAAATATATTAATACACTTTTAAAGAAATTAAACAAAAAGGTTAATAAATCGATAAATACCTTCTGTCGCATTTCTTGGTTCAGGAAGATTATCAAATTGATGAAGTTTACTTGTAAATAGTTTGCTACTGCTGGTACAATTTTCCATATCAAAATTATTATTTTCTTCTAGTTGGGTTAATGATTCATTTGATTTACTTTGATAAAATAAATTAATATCTTTAATTTTATTTTCAAGTGTAATAGTATCAGGTCTTTTTGATGGATCAGCATCCCAACATTGCTTCATTAAATTTTTATATTCTGAAGGAGTTCCTGGTACAATTTTTGGTCTTATGCCATTAACAACATTCATTGCTAGATCATAATCATGTTCATAATTATTAAATGGTGGTTGTCCTGATGAAACTTCCCACATAAGCATTGCAATACTATAAATATCGGATTTAAAAGTCTGTTCTTTTCCAATAATAACCTCAGTTGCCATATAAGGAAGATTTCCATATATACTTTTTAATGGTTTATCTGCAGGTCCACAAAATCCAAGATCACTAATAAAAAATCTATCTTTAAATAATATATTTCCAGAATGCAAATCTCTATGAATTGCATTTTCATCGTGAATCCTTCTAAGTGCACTTATTATATCAGTAATAATTTGGATTCTTTCTTTCCATGTAAGTTTTTTATGATTTTGTTGTAAATATTTTCTTAAGTCTATATAAAATTTATTCATTACAAGCATATAATCTCTATTTGATGGATCTTGTGTTAATCCATAACATTGGGCAATATCACTCCATTTATTGCTTATATTTAAATGTGATTTAGCCTATAAAATAAACCATTATAAAATTTTCAAATTAATTTGTCAACTGTTTTAATATTCAGATTACAAACCTCTTCAATCCAATTTTGATTTGCATTTTCAACATTTTCTAATCTTTTAAGTACTACAATTTGGCTTCCAAATCTCTTTAATTGTTGCCCTTCAGAATCCCATTCAGCAAAATTCCCATTAATCCGTATTGCCGTATAAATTTCTGAAAATCCACCTTTTGTTAAGTATTCAATATTTTGTAGATTATTATATGGAATCCATTCTGGTATTAGTCTTGGATAAATTGTCTTCATTTGACATTCTTGTATTAAATTATCAATAATAACATTTCCAGATGTCCAATTTGAAAATTTTACTTTTAAATAATTTCGAACACAAATTTCACAATATGTTGTAGCTAAACATTCTTGGTTGCAATTTTCACAAATTCTTTTTGTTCCTTCATTAAGAATAAGTTTGCTATAATCATAACTTTCAGTTAGCATTCTTATTGCTTCAGATTTTTCATTTTCTGTAAGTAATTCATCATCAAGAATTGTTTGTTTTTGGAATTCATAACCTTTGTGTACATTGTTACGAATACTTGAATCTATTAATGCATATGATCTATTAATTGCATTATAAATTTTATTTTCACCCAATGACATAATGAAATATGTTATACTGTAAGGCTAAATTTTTTTTTATAAATACGTTTATTAATTTTTATATAAAAGAAAAGAAAGGGTTGGAAGTTGGAACCGGTGATTAGCTCCGAAGTTATACATATTAAAATAGTAATGTGTAACCAAAGTGAATGTTACATAAAGCAACATTGTACTACCTAAATTTATGATATGCATGCAAATCAATGTACACAAAAGAAAAAAAAAGGTGATCATTATACAAATTATGTTTAAAATCTTTTTTTTCTTAATTTCTCTATTTTTTGAAGATCATCAAGTTATGCAAATGCTATACTTTTCAACGATGTAGACGTAAAAGGACGAATAATAAAAGCACTACAAGCGCCACATACTGATAAAATTCCCATGTTTTTGTTTTATAATTTAAAAACTATAAGTATTGCCATACATCCAGAAAAGTTCCGCAGTTACAAATCAAAATCTTCTTATTCTTCCTATTGACAATAGAATTTTTTTCAGAATATTAAATTATTTTTCCGTTCTTATCATTCTTGATCTAAGGATCTGCATGGTGCACAAAATCTGCTGTTTCCGTTCCACAACAATCATCACAACTTTCTTTTATGTCATCCTTACTTCGCCACCGCAGCCGTCTCCAAAGGTTGAAAGTTTCTCCTTATCAAAAAACTTTAAGTCATATAACCGTCATCTTTACTCCATAAAAGTTGAATAGAACACTATCGTACCGACATTTAACACTCTTGTTGATCTTTTTATTGAAAGAAAGCTTGGGTTTATCATTTTTCCAAAAATATTTCAACTATTTGTGTGAAACATCTTTGGTCAATATTTCTCTAATCCATAATGAAAAATGGCAAACCTTGGTTATAATAAAGAGACTCAAATTTGTAATATTTTCATATGACTGTCATTTTTTTGACTATGAAATATTTGGTGAAGAGATCGAAAGGAAAGTTTTTTTATATTTTAAAATCTTTTATTATGCTTATAGTAACTATATGGTATTAAAAAAAAGTAGTTATCTATACTTACTACTTATCTATAATTATACCGGCCAGAATTAAAATCCTAGATTGTGTGACAGGCAACACGTACACTTTAATTGTTTTTTATATTTAATTAAAATCCAATATTTTATTTTTCAGTGGATTTCCTTATAATTTCATTTCGAAAATGAGACTTATATTTTATTAAATAACAAAATAAGTGATGATTTTAACAAATAAATATTTTTTTTTTACAGTGTATAACGATTTTAAACGGCTAAAAAACAAATTTTTTTATCAGATAATTGGTCCAACAAGATAATTTTTTATCAACTATTATTTATTTATCTATTGAGACTATCTATCCAGATATCCAAAAATTTGATTTCCAGTAAATTTGGAAACGTATTATACGCCATAAAAATACTAAATTTGTAGCCCTGAAATATCATATCAATTATATACAGTACTGTACATACGAAAACGGAGAAAAAAAAATCATGTAAATCTTTCCTTTTTAGATAATGCGGGTGGAAATTTCATTACCTTTTTTAGATACTGACTGAAATTATCACTGAAAAATGGTACAGCTAGTAAAGTTTTGTTTGCGCCTGACCTATATTTTTTGGGATCCTGCTCTAGTAAGCGATATAATTGATTCGAAGAAAAATTTTTATAAATAAACTATTTTATAGATGTCAAATTTAATTCAAGAGATTTCTGATAATCATATACGTTCATAATTTTTTTTCTTTTGTTACTATCGTATTATACAGTAAATTGTTTAAAACACTAAGATTATAGTAGTAAAATAAGACATCTTCCATACTTCACTTCTTAGTTTGTAATTTAAATAATTTATTTATGACATGTAATAAATTATCACGTAAGATTATATTTTTATTTTATTTTAAAAATAATATGACATTGTACCAACGAGTGTATTGTTATTGTATTTCGATCAAACAAAAAAAATTCAAAAAAAAGAACAAGATCATAAATATCATTTATTTTAAAAAACAATTATACAAATTAATTTATATCTAAAAATTGTAAATAAGGAGTTGGGTTAGTGTAAATGCTGATGCAAGATTTAGTAAAGATTATTAAATTTATTAAAAAGTTTTGTTTTAATATTTTAGAATAATGGTTTATTGAATTTAAATATATATATTTTTATTAAAGTGGTAAAATAAGAAAATTAGCATTTCTGTAACATTGCTATTGAAATCTTATTATAAAATTTTACTATTTTGACTTGCGCTGTAAAAAAAGTTGTTCCGTTTTTATATTCGTAAAAGGCTCATATTTCCGGAATCAATAACCTTATATCATGGAATTTATCGAATTATTACATTTTCCGCAAATAGATCCGTGAAAGGCTCATTTTTACGGAGTTTTTACAGAAATAACGGAGCAATAAACATATATAGGACTTAACATTTATACCTTTGTAATAAAAATATATCTTAAATAAAAAAAATAAAAAAAAATTAAGTATATTTAATTCATTTTGAGTATAATAATCTGACGCCATGTTCATAAAACTATCAGACTTTTGTGAGACATCATGACATCATCATCATTGATTTCTATATAATTTTGTTTACTGCAATATCTAAGATCCCACCTTTCTTTTGTGGACTCTTTCTAAGAGGAGGTTGTTTTTCAGAATTTTTATTGCTTTTTATGTTTTTAGTTTTTCTTTTACTACAGGTACTCTTATTATTATCTAAGAATTCATTTGCATTGTTATTCTTATTTGTTCTAAATCCTTTTCTGGTAAATTAAATTGGACAACCCTTTTATTTTTAAAGAACTAGATTTGTTAGTGGCTTCAAATATAGAATTACTTTCTTTATTTAGAGTAGGAGAGGTTTATGAGGTTAAAATCATGTGGAAGTGGATGATAATAGGGTGGATTATAATATGTTGATGGTGGAATATTAGGATTATAGTAATTGTATTGAAGGTGGTTTTAAGGCATCAGTTTGCGAGAAATTTTTATCTGTATTTGTATCATATTTAATCTTTGTTGACGTCATTTGTGGATGTTTTCTTCTTTTTTTCTTTTTTCTTATTTTGTGGAATCTGAATTTTCTGACAAAGCAACTGAAGATTCTGAAGATTCTGAAACTGATAAGTCATGCTTTTTAAATATTTCTGAAGTTTAATTTGAGGTAGAAATTCTAAAAAATAGTTCACCATCATTATCATCATTATTGTTAAAAGTATTGTTAAATGTTGATTTAAAATCTGGTTAGTTAGTTGTATTAGGCGATAGGTATTACATCCTTCTTTTGTGGAATGTATAGGTGCTGTCAGAATTATTTTTATGATTACAGCACATGCCATAACACTATAATTAAATGCTGTAAATCATAAATGTAATGCTATAATGCCATAATTTAATTTGATGCTGTGATTTCATAAATATATATGCCATAAATAAGATTAAACTTAATTTCAGCCAAATTTCTAATATCTAAAAAAAGGTAATTTTGTCCTTCAATAAAATTGAAGAAATGGGTTACATTTTTTTTATTTTTATTGCACAAAGTGAACAAGATACTAACAGTACAAATTACAAAGATTCTAAAACTGCAATTAGAAAACTGAAAACTAAACCACTACGAAGGCGATGTCACCTTGGTGGGAAGACGAACTGAAGAAACAGGGATGCTCTTAGAACACCACCGGATCAAGGAAATGGTTACACAGGTTACATTAGTAGGTTATTGTACAAGATAACAAGTAACAAACAAAATTTTTTCTTCTTCCAATTTTTTACATAGTGGCCCATTTTATACACGTCTCGACGCGTTATTGTTGACACATACAAACAATCTTAATAAAATAGAACGTAGACAACTCTTATTTTATGTTTAGTCACCTACATCTTATAGTATAGTTACTCCCTATTTGTGGAATTAGTTTTAGTTTCTGTTCGTTTGTCTTTTAGTTGTCCTTTAATGGAAGTATTACTGGACAGGAGGGTTCCTTATTCTACAACTGAGGATCTGGACATTAGTTTGGATGCTAACCGTCCTATTGTAGCGCTATATTTTCTTTGATTGTATTGTAGTTTACAACAACTGCTTCCTGCTTGACATAAAATAAATAAATAAATGACAAACAAATTTTGCACATTCGGAATATCTGGAATGTATCAAGCCTTATTGTTGCACAGCAAAAATCACAAAAACAAAAAAAGTTTTCTTAATACATAATATATAACTTATAAAAGTCATTAATTAGATGTATCTTTAGCTACTTTGCAAGTCTACTTAGAGTGGCAAAGGTGGTTTTTAATATCACTTTTTTGATTTTTCTTTGTTAAAACAAGAAAATTATCAGTTACATCCAAAGTAGTGATTATACAGAACCACTACATTAGATTGTTTAAAATTAAATTTGTCTGTAATCTATATATTTTAAGTATTAATTATCACTGATCACTCATAATAAACTGAATAAATAAAAATAATAAAAATTAGATAAAATATAAAAAAGAAGCTTAAGATGGGGTTGGTCTGTTGGACCATCAGAAAAATTTTATAGTTATACACAGTAGTTTTTATGTTTTTCAAATAAATGATCAGAGCTATCTCAGTACATATGACCTGTGATGTGGCATCTGAGTTTTGATTGGCTTTCAATTTGTGCTCCGAAGGATACAAATCAACCTGGGTTAATTTGACCTGACTATTAGATCGGGTCGGCCCATGACTCGCATGACCCGACCTGATGGGTCGGGTCATATATTTCCTTGATCTGGGTTTTGACCCTAAATTATAATATTGGTCGGAATTAACCTAGTAGTTGGTTAATAGTAAAATAGTAAAAAAAATAGTTTTTTTTTATTAGTAAATTTAACTAATAATTTCTTTATTAAATATTAATATTAGTTTAATTAGTATTAATTGCTAACCTTATCATGTAGGCTTTTAAGCTGATTAATAAAATTTGAGTTTGGGATCTACTTGATCTTTTGTAGATCTATTGGGCTTATTCGAGTTAACTGTACTTTGGTCGAGTTAAGGTCGGGTTATAAAAAATATGTGGCCCAATCACTTATGGTCTTTTTATTTAGGTCAGGTCAAATATTTTCTCCAAACCCGACCCGGTGGGAGCACTAATCTTGTGTAATATTTAAAGTTTATCATAATTAACATTTTTGTAATTATAGTATGTTAGTATTTAAAAAACTTTATTCATATTTTATTGAAGAAAATTTACATTTTTACATATTTTACATATTTAAATTACATTAAAGGTAATATTTTATTTGAAATAACATTAAAAAAAATATAAATTTTTAGTAATAATTTGTTAATAAAAATTAATAAAAAATAAAAATTAATAAAATCAACCTTGTCGGACCATTTTCTGAATACCATTTTCCTGAATATACCTTTTCCTGAATCCAATTTTCTGAATGCCTATTTCCAGAAATTGATCATTTCCTGAAACTCTATTTTACCGAATGCCAATTTCCCGAATCTCAATTTCTGGAATTATATGAAGCATCCAATTTCCCAAATTCTTTTATCCTGAATTATTTTACCCCAAATTCCAATATCATGAACCCTGACATTCCGAATGGACATTTTACTGAATTTAATATTATCTTGTATAATTTTACATCATAAATTAGAATTATTAATTTCATAAACCCAACCTTTATTTTGTTTAGTATACTAATCAATAAATTATATATAATGTGTATAAATATAATACTGCATGTAATAAACTAACTTGTATTAAAACAAATACTTAAAATAAATAATGTAATCCAAAAATCAATGTATATGGATATTTGTATACAAAAGAAAAAAATATAAACCAAAGATATTATTGGTCTTGTGAGTTCAGAAAAAAGTATGGCTGCAGTGGAAGAGCCATGACTGACTTAGAGGGTGAGGAACACATATTGATAAGTACTAAAGAACATATCATACACCTGAAGCTAACAGACGGAGTTGATGTAGTCAAACACTTGATATAATAAAGGATAGTATGTAAAAGTAATAAATTAGTGTAAAATTTGGTGTTTTTATATAGATAAAGTTGTTCATTTAGTAATTTTCTATTCATAATGCGAAATTAAAAATGTTTAGTAACATACAGTTAGTTTAATATTACAAAAAGTTGAATTATATTAATAAATCTCTAATAAATTTTACAATTGTTAACATTATATCTGCTTATAATATATTTGAATAATAAAACTTATAGTTATCAATAGTTTTTTATTTTACATAGATTCTAATATATGATCTGTTTTATTTTTATATGTAATAGAAAGCATTAGCCGAACATATTTAATAAATGATCTGATTTATTTTTTCAAAGATCGATATAATTTTTATCATGTGATCAGAAAACGATTGGCTATTAATTAACTAAACATATGATTTTGCCAATATCATTAGGTTAAACGAATCGAAATTTTTGGCTCAAATCGAAAGAATGTTTACGGATCCTTAGCCTAAAGGGATGACAATCATAACAGTATACATGTAGAGAATCACTTGACACCTAACCTCGAGGGAGCAATATCATATGACACTTATAATGGCATATGTGTAGAGAATCACTTGACACCGATCTCAGAGGGAGCAATATCATATGACACTCATAATGGCATATGTGTAGAGAATCACTTGACACTGAGCCCAGAGGGGAACAGTATCGTATGACACTCACAATATCATATGTGTAAGGATCAAGTGGTATCATATGACACTCAAAACAGTATATGTGTAGGATTTCCCCTGCGTACCCTTCAAAAATGTCACGAAAATTCACGTGACTGTTTTTTTGTCACATGCGTCACACCCTTCCTTGTTTCCATTTTCTATAAGTATCTGAGGGACTTAGTTTTTTTCGAGTAGGTAAAAACTTATTCGTCACACCCTTATTCATCACTGTTTATTTTCACGTGTTAGTGCATAACGCCGTAATGCCAGCCGTTTCGTGACATTTTTGAAGTGTACGCAGGGGTAGTCTATGTGTAGTTACTGTGAAGAAGTGTAATAATGACATATTATGGGAGTACTGCGCATGATATATACCGGAATAATTTTTTATTGATCGATGGCATCTTAGCTCCATTAATACAAAAATAGCATATATTAACCATTATTACAAAAATAGCACATCTAGATCTAAAAATAAGAGCACTGCGGAAACATATAAATTTTCAAGAATATCTCTGGCAAGATTTTTTTTTATTCACTGTGGATGTTAGGAAGTAGTATTATGTGTTTAGTGACGTAACATATTTTCGCCTGATACTGGGTATTTACTACAGCGCAGAGCGGACATAGATGAGGGAAGGTAAATAACCTAAATTGAAGATAAGATATTTTGGTATATTATCATCATGGAACAAACCCATTCTGACACTAGTGCTGGTGATAAGATTGAGATATACGAATTCTTGGAGGCTTTGGGATTATTAGATAATGAAGTTTCACCCATCAACATGGATGATGACGACAATAACGAATCTGACATCGACGAAGAAGATAGTGATGATGATCAAAAGAATTATTGGGACCCTAGGAAAACATATACCGGATGGGATTATAAAAGACGTTTTGGTGAAGATGCTTTGAAAAAACTTTATCAAACCCGGGAAGCTCATCATCAGAATATCGTACTCATGGAATTTACCAGACGTCTTCCAAATATATCTGAGAAAGAAAAAAATAGATTATTCGACGCATTCTCTAGGTCTAATGCATTTGGGGCGAAAGAACATAATGCACTCTTGGATACGTTAGCCGATCCCGTAAAAGGTTGGGATCTTGATAATTATTGAATGGATAATTCCCGGCAGATTATGCCTGTGACGCAATTACTTATATTCGGTCCACATTATGAAGTCTATGCTACAATTGCGAACTTGAATTTATTGCTTGAAGTGTTGCAGGTAAGACAATATTCCGTTCCATTCCTATACCATTCACCATGTAATCCATAATTCCCATGTTTTCCATCGCAAATAGGACATGGTGAATTCCACGGCTAAGCAAATGCAAAATTATAATTATCAATCCCTCTAAAATTATTTCGGAATTTCAAGTATGTGAAATGCTTTAACACGGATTTGATAATTAACTCTGAATCAGGTTTTGCTTCGAAGGTGATAGGCCCTTTTTCTTCACATTGCTCAGAAAAAGATAAATAGAATACTTTGTTTTCTGGCTTTGAAGTTTCTTTCCCCTATTGCGTTGTCTAATCTCATCACTAATCTTTTTTTTATGCACTTCATCCAAGAAAGCATTTGTTTCTTTATTTTCTAAGGTCTTCTGATCACATTGGTCCATAACGGATATATTAACAGCTGATACCGATTGCTTTGCAATCACCTCTGGAATCAGTTCTTCAGGTAATGAAGTATCCATTTTCTTATCCACTAACGGTTTCTCATGATGTGTTGCCATGGATAACTGATCTGCAACCAAATTGAAGTTAGGTAAACTGTTATTAGAGGAAGTATCATTTAGCATTTGCCTCTGTTCCACTTTCGTAATTCTATCTCTAAACTCAGCATTCTTAGACTCGAGTTTAGTGGTAACTGTCTTATTTTTCTCTGTTCCTCGATTCTGGCCTTGAGTTCGGCATTCTCAACATCACGTCTCTTACTCTCTTCCACAGCCTGTCTTAGAAGCTCAGCAATCCTGGCCTTAAGCTCAACTTTCTCGGACTCAATCTCAGCAAACTTCCTTTTAAGATCAGGGATCTCAGCATTCTTGTCCTTAAGCTCAGCATTCACCTTCCTAAGCTCGGCAATCTCAGCTAAGAGCTTGGAATTTAATTCTCTCAATAAATCGATGGATTGCATATTCGATAATAACTTTTTATATGAGATGGGATAATTCAAAAGTTCGTTAGCATAGATAAAAAAACAAGGTGATATCCTCATCGAAATTACTGATTTATTGATATAGAAAATAAAATTACATGACTCGATGATACATAGACTTGTTTTACAAAGTGAAACGGTGTTTCTATACTAATGCCTGCCGGTGTTTCGTTCATCTAAGCTATCTAAGCTATCTATATACTAATATATCCCAACATTAACTCTAATCCAATTTCATTTGTCTCAACGTCGATATTCTGGATAGAATAAAATGGTCGTTAGTTTATGCATAGAAGAGTCATCAGAAATAAATTAACAATATTGGCCTTAGTAAAACTCACCGAAAGTATGTTCCCCGCCTAATAAGGTCCTCGAAATTTCTGAACAAAAAAATAAAGATTAGCTTTACAAGCTATGAATCACTCCCTTGCAAATGCACAGTCACAGCCGAAAAAAATATATTTCATTCATACCTTAATTGTGAAGTGTCTCGTCCGGACTTTAATAATTTTTTCGTCAACACTTCTTAAACTGCGATAGGTTCATGCTCGGAGAAAATAGCATGACGGGTCGGAATAAGAAAAAAAAGTTGTATACGTAAAATCTATCAAAGAAAACGCCTTATGACATAATTTAAAATTAATTTTATTGGCTACTAATTGTTGTTGTACAACCGAAGAATTAATAAATACCTCGTGAATGCAATCTGAGTAACGATAAAATTGTATGAATCACTTTTTTTCGCTTGCCGATCATTTAATTTTATAACTTTTTTTCTTACTATGCTTATATCATTTACATCATTATATCATATCTTGTGTCACCAATTAATAGCTTATAAAGATCATTTTATAATTAATCACGATGTATTCAGAAAAGTATATATACCCTCAAACTTTTCTCTATTTTCTCTAAAAATATTATCATTATTTCTAAAAAAAATATTTTCTCTAACAAATCATTCTATCGCTTTAAAGGATTATACCCAAAATGTTAATGGAACCAAACTGTATACTCTTAGGAAAGACTTCTATTAATGATTCTTTTACGGTTCGCATTTGTGATAAAAACAATATTAATGGAATTGAAGTATTATTTGATCAACTCAAAATTTCAGGCCTAAAGTATCTCATCTATGATGAGATAAAAAAATATATTAATAATGATGACTATAATGACCTAAACCTTTGGAAGGCTGACATCGCTTTCGGTGATAAGCTTAAAGATCTTACTGAAGAACAAATTTGTAAAGATAGCGAACAGTTGGTGCCTATCACCCATTTTAAGAAATATTTTCCAGATCAAGATGCGGTTGACAAAAGTCTCATCTTCGTACAAGTGCCCGCCACTAGTAAGTGTCTCCCAACGTTTTACCTTTCGAACAAGAAATTTGCAGTCAAAACAATGATATATATTTCGTCATTTATTAATAATATCGAATATGCTTTCTAACTGTTATTACAACCATTAGAGCTCGAGAGGAAAAGGAAGAATACGGAAGTAGAAAGTAAGAAATGTTCTTGTTTCTATACGTAGCTATATATTCCATTCTATTATTCTTACAAATGTTTCTCTACAGCAACAAGTGAAAAGAAAAGAAGATGGGCGGTTAATAGTGCACTTATGCGAGATGATCGTCATTTATTCTACTATTCTGAACCAGAGGGAAATGATGAACTTTCTTCGATGATTTGGAAAGGTGAATATGTGGCGTTGTATGGTGCACGGGTTTCTGGAAAGTCTACACGAGTGCAACGAATTAGAGAATTGTTGAAAGATGAAGGTCTTAATTGCATTTAGTAAGTTCTGATTCTCTTTTAAGCTAACTGGTCACATTTCATGCAGTTTAACTGTTACTTTTATTTCTTTTTTCTTTGGGATAGTGTAACTTTTGAGCATGTTACGATGGAAACTTCAGAATTGTTCTGGACGACATTAGGCTCTGCTCTCGTGCGAGATGTTAAACCCAACATTGATACCGATGATTTCAAATTTTCTAGTGTTTTGAATATAAATTCTGCTCGAGATTTTATTGGAGCATTTGGTAAAGACAATTGTCGTAATCTTAACGTTGTTCTCTTCATTGATGAATTTGATAAACTGTATGAAGCGGATCAAGCTGTCATAACCTCGTGCCTGGAAACTTTTCATGGCATTAAAAACTCAAAATATAACTATGCTATACAGTCTATTGTCGCCATTGGCACCTTCAGTATTCTACATCTAAAATCAGAAAGAACGTCTACATCGCCCTTTAATGTAAATGAGCCGTACCAGAACCCAAATTTCACGTTTGATCAAGTAAAGACCTTATATAAAGCATTTGGAGATGAATACAACTTCACTATTGACCCGGAGATCATCAAGGACATTTACACTCGGACAAGCGGGTATGTGAAGATTCACGTGAAATCAAAATCAAAAATTCATTTTTCTTATAATTCCGTTATTTAACAGGCATGCTGGTCTTGTTTGCCTTTGCGGACGTTCTATCTTTGATAACTTAATTAAGAAAATTGGCAAAGATAACAAGCTTAGCTTCGTAAATTGGACAAAATTTGTTACCAATTCTATTGAAGATGCGATACTTGATTATGCTACCTTCAGAAATATGATCAATTTTCTTAAAACCAATAATAAAGCCAAATCTGCTGTGGACCTACTTCGATCTGTGTTCCTAGGATTTTTCGATTTTGTGCAGATCAATGACGAAGGAGAGTTAGAGCTAGCAGAATTCTTGGTAGCTGAGGGGGTGCTAATGAGGGACGAAAAGGTTAAGAAAAACTTTAAAATGTCATCTGTTCTTGTAAACGAATTGATTCAGAAGCGGGTTATTCCTGTATTGTACAAATCTAGCCCAGCTCTTCCAGTTCCCCAAACTGATGAAGGCTCTCTGAAAGTCCTTGATGCTTTAATAGAGGCCATCCGTTGTTTTGATAAAACTATCATTCGTAACGCTTTCAACCGATCATTTAAAACTGCACTTGTGAAAGTGGATGATGGTTGTCGTAATGTGAAGGTTCTCCGAGAGAGTGTTTACGATACAGAACTAAATAGAATCCTGGTGAACTGGATCGTCAAAGAATGTAACTTCGAGGTCACTGGACAGTGGCATCTAATAGATCACACTGATAATGACGAAAAAGACAAACACTATTATAGTGATATAATCATTATATCTCTACACCAAACAGTTGTTCTTGAGCTTTTAGCAACTGCGACAGAAAATGAACTTAACGAACACTTTGAAAGAGTGCTCAATTATGCGAAAATGCTATCAGCAAATGACATATGGATAGTAAATTTTACATGCGAGGATGATGCAACAAAGAAACCCCATTGGCCACCCAATGATGGAAAGTTTGAGAGTGTGAATGTCGTTCATTTCTTTCACGATCGAAAGTTTGAAAATGTACGAATGAGCGCCCGATATATCACTGGTCAAAAACCAATATATCGGGTAGCAGATATGTATCAGATATGTACCCGATATGTGTAGTATTTATGCAGAAAATCGGGTACCCGATATGTGTAAGATATGTGTAAATATATATATCATATACATATCGGGTACTGATATGTATATGATATGTAAATGATATGTAGACGATATATATATTTACACATATCTTACACATATCGGGTACCCGATTTTCTGCATAAATACTACACATATCAGGTACATATCTGATACATATCTGCTACCCGATATATTGGTTTTTGACTAGTGTATGTCCTCTGGTACTTTTAGTTATATTACAGATCAAGTTATTCAATTACTTGATTAGCTTATTGGTAGTAATATTGAGTTGTATTGTAAAATATAGAAAATGTAGAAAACATCCTTTGTGTTATATATATTACAATTAAATTAGCATTATGCTTGGTTTCCTATTTATTGTATTGCGATTCAAAAAAGCGAATATAAAATAAAAATCTTTGCATATTTCAAAAATTTTGAAGCCCAGATCTATTAATAAATGATTTTCAGAAATATATGATACTTTCAAGGTAGGCCATATTTATTTCTTTGTTCTTACATTTCCGGTGCTATTTTTTTTATTGCTAACTACGAGATTCTCACCCTATTTATATTTACAAAATTTTCGCCTATACGAGAAATAAATTACATGCAATTACTTGTTCCCAGGATACGATGTCTAACGTTACTGCGCATTTATTTATTGACTTTCATATAGGACGCGATTTATTTTATCCAAGTGGGACTTTAGGTCTCGCTTTTTTTTTATTCACCATACATCACTACATGTACAGTGGTGAGCAAGTAAAAATAAATACAAAGCTTGGGACTTTACCCGTAGTACATCATAATCCTATGCTAAATAAAGCTACTTACTAAATATTTCACTGACTTTGACTATGTGACTCCGCTCTATGATCAAAGCTTTTCCATGCATTATTACATCATAGGTGCAACTGTGAAGAATCTTCACGATCGAAAATCACATGAGTATTCAGGTCAAAATTTAAACGCATCCATGATATACCTGAACGCTTATCTCATGTCAAGACGCACATGAAGTTATTACATTACTACATCTATCCGCCTATCTATTCCTCCACGAGATTACTCAATGACTTTACCTTTCATCTGTTATTACCCCCATATATTATTATCCGTATTGTACTCATGTTTGCTTTAGATAATGAAGACAATCTGAACGGCGACCATGCAAAGCTTCATCTTTTTCGGACAGTAACTTGATCAAATGTCACGGTCTTCATAACCAATAAAAAGAATCACGTGTCCGTTCCAATTTGGAACGCAGATCACTTTTGCCAAGAAAAATATTTTATTAATACATGCGAAAAATAAATACAAATGTTCGGGACCTAGCCCGTGATACATAAGTTTCTATTTTAAAACCTATTTATCTAACTTTCCGGTAAGGTTGCTCGATGACCTATGTTTTTTTTATTACCCTTTCTTCACTTCAAGAATCATTTGAGTCCGGCTTCTGTGCCTCATCCAACAACCATACAATATGAGAAAGCACTTTTTTTACCTTGGTTTCCATATCAGCATCATCGTACACAACGATCACTGGTTTCGATAACTTAAACGATAGCTTCCCCTCATTATCTAGTATACATTCCACGAAATACCATTTTTCCGCATCTGTTACAATCCCCCATACTTTATCCAAACCATGTTCGTCATCTATTTCCATCTGTACAGTAGCTTGTGCGAAACCTTGCTTAAAGTCATCCTTTTTTACCTTGACCAAACCCACGATCCTATTAGTTGAGCGACATTCTATTGCATAATCGAGGTTACCTTGTCCATTGCGTCCTGTGACAAACTTTTCCAGTATGAGTTTGAAATTTTCTTCATAGAACGATACTCCGCTGGCCAGGTAACAGTAAAAATAGATGGTTTTGGTTGCCTCATATGCAATGTCAAGGGGGGTAGTCTTCTTACGAAGGTTCAGTTCGGCCATTAGATGCTTAACCACGACTTTGGATTCTTCGCTACTTAGATCAGCAGAACCACATGAAAAAAGTTGGTACACGTCAGTACTAGGATTCGATCATCGCTAAGACTGTAGAGTTTACACACTTTCGGGAAGGTCCACTCGTTGAATGGTTTCGAGGGAGTCTCAATGAACACGGTAAACTTGAGATTTTTATTTGATACGAACAGCTGGAGCACCTCACGAAGTTCTTTATCATTTAGAGGGGTATATTTTCCGCTGTCATTTACTATTTTTAGCACCGCCCCATCATTTACAGGTGCTGGTTGTTTCTCCATTTTACATATATGCTCTTTAAGGCTATCGAGAGTTGCTTCTTCGATATTTACGGTCCACGTGAAACTTTTCCTTTGTTTAGGACTAACGACGACGTCGAACGCTGAAATGCAATTACCTGGTTAGTAAAACTTCTCATGAACTGAAGATTTCGCTTACTTCGGGACAGGAAAAAATACATACCATGTGTGGACTTGTTAAGTAATGCCTTCAAAGAGGCGACCTCGTCAAGTAATTCCTGTTCACGGCTCGAAGCGGTGGTTGCCTCTGGCGGGGACACTATGACATGAATATTCCTCTTAGGCGGTTTCTCGGTCCAGTAGTCTCCAATTTCTCTTGTTGCAAGGAGTTCGTCCCCGTCATTGAGTGTGAGATTGCTTAAGAGATCGTCTTGATCATCAGGGATCATCACCTTCCATAGCTTGAGCCTGTCTGCAGAAAAATTGTCGAACTCTGGTGACTTTTTTACCTTAATAGCGTCCTTGAGGTGGCCAACAAGCTGGTCCTTATCTATATCGACAGGAAAAGCGTTGGCTAGAGTATTTCCTTTAACGAGGCATAGTAAAGTGATAGACATGTTTTCGGCTTATATAGTATTTTTTACGAAATGTTATTGGCTCAAAGTGCGGTATGTGAGGACAAGAGTAAAACGGATTTTATTTGTGAAAAAAATACTGAGTGAGTACTATATGTGAGAAATTATTCTGTTTCACAAGCCTGCCGTATGATCGGCCATATTGCATCATAGGTGCAACGATCGCCTAATCACTGCGCCTCCCTAACCGTAAAGACTCTTCTCACTTATCACCTGACGTTTTTTATATAGGCTAGATTGGAAATGTTAGATTTATGCTTTAGCGTCTTCGACTAGTGTGACCCGTTTCTCATATACGTTCTAAAAACGTTCGATAAAATAATACTTTATTTATGAAATAAAATAGTTGGTTGCCAGAGGCAACTCTAAAATACATAAAAATTGCTACATAATACTAAAATTATGGAGAATATACGGTGACATGGAAGTGGCCCGCTCAAGGTTGAAATTGATCATTAAAAAAATCAGAAATATAGGCTTGAGAGTTCATTGGTCTTTCGCTAACTGTTCCGGGATAGATCTGACGAATACTTAGAGAAAGATTAGAAAATTGTACCCCCAACAGGCCTAACTGGTTTAACCAGTTACGAATTGCAATTTCAAGTCCGCCAACCATTCGACCTGTGTTGATTGTAATTGCTTGAGCTACTTGGTTGCTTGGAAGATCGAAGAGGTTCCCTATGGGAATGATAAGACAATTGAGAGTGATATCAATACCATCCCTATCATTGTTATCGGTCATTGTGTAGCGAATTTCCTAAATTTAAGAGCCCATAGTGAGTATTTTTTATGTCGCACTTCGCTCCCATACATAACTTCTATCACATACGCACCTTAAAATTTTTTGCGGAAAGTTGGCTGAACTTCCACATACTCCTACATGCTTTATATCTTGCTGGGAAAAAAGAGCGTCAAGCCAAAGTTAAGGAGATAAGAATAGTGATTAGCATTGTCGTATGATGCCAAGAGTTCTATGAAGGCACATGCAAATGGAATCTTCATACCTTTTCACATGGAGATCTACCGGAAAGACATATAGTTGGCTTTAGGCCTGGCGATCTCAAAATTCTAAAGTCCTCAGCCTTTCATAGCATATGTTTTTGCCGTTGTAACTGAAGATATGGAATAGATTACACAGAAATTAATGTTAGAAAGTGATAATTAGTTAACTGAAAATATAATACGGATAAATAATTAGCCGAAGGATAAATAATTAACCGATAAAATAATATTTATAGTTTAGTTTAGTTTAGTCACGAGATAGTCATATGATAATACATCTTTATTTTCTTATTATTCTTAAATTTTTATTAGTAGAAAAGTTAGAAATAGTAGAAATAATTTTCTTAAAAATGTATAAATATAGGTGGGATTCGATAGGAATTCCGCAGTCAATTTTTGGCTCAAATAAAATAATATTAAAATATTAATTATTAAAAGTTATTCAAATATGAATATGCTCATTGTACGCTTGAGAATTAATTAATATTATATTATAAGTCCAGAGAAGCAAAGTAAGGGAAATTATCCCAGTTTGATTATTATATGAATTGTAATAAGAAGTTAAGTGAACTCTCGCAGTTTGAAATAAAGTGGTAATATTTGAAAGAATAAATATTACATAAAGAATAATATTTTGGGAATATTATGAATGTAAAAGAAAGAGAGCGAGAAGTTAAGAGAAAATGAAATCTAAACCAAGCATAATATTGAACTGAGTATAAGTTTAGTCTGCTGATATATGGCAGGTATCGGTGACAATTTGGTGCAATGCTTCCAAGAAAGGAAATGATTGACTGTGTGTCATTATTCTGACTATCTTCATATAGTCGGGTACCTGTGTGGTATTTCTGAGAATCTGGACTCGAGTATATAAAAGAAAAAAAAAAGTTATTAAAAGTACAATGAGAAAATAAATGAAATATGGATCGAGTAGGGTTTATAGGAGAGATGTCTGTGTACTATAAACCAAGAAAACAAGTTATTAATTGAAATATGGTATAGGAAAGATCCATAAGAAATAAAAGAGAACAGGGTTGAGTAAGGTTTATTAAAAGATGTGATAGTGGTTCAATCGCCAGCGAATATGTTAATAAAACATTGTCTTTAGACAAGAACCTTATACATGAAACTAATGTATAAGAAGTAGTTGATTATTTTAAAGATGCGTGGTTATTTGAGTTACTAAAAGAAATGAAAATGATAAACAGATTTAGTATTGTATGAAAGACCCTGAGAAAAATAAGAAATATGAAACTTATTATAAGAGAGAATTCCTGTGTACTATAATAAGTTATAGAAGACTGTAAAGATTCCGCAGTTGGAATAAAGGAATCAGAAATAAAATAAAGAGAAGCTGTTATTCTTCAGCTTGAATAAAAAGAACAAATGAGATAGAAGAAGCTGTTATTCTTCAGCTTGAATAAAAAGAACAAATATGAAAAGATTAGCTGTTATTTCTTCAGCGTGAATAAAAAGAATAAATGAAACAAAGGAGTTGTTAGTGACAAACCCGTAAACTACCGTACTTCAATAATGAAGGTAAAGGCAAGCCCGGTATAGGTTACTGAAAGAAAAGAAAATTTAATGATGTTAACAATTACAAGAAATGTAAAATTATTTATTATAATAAAGAAAATGATGTTAATAAGAGAATTGTAATTGATATTACCAGAGAAAGTATAAGTCATGTGATAAGGCGCAGTAAAATACATATATAGACCTCCCCGGTTTGAGGAGATTGTGGACTTAGATTATTTTCAGAAAAATAAAGTTATATGAGAATATAGACCTCCCCAGAGCTGAGGAGATTACATAAGAATATTATGTAAGAAGTCACGTGAGTGATACAAATCACATGAGTAGTACAAATCATATGAATTATAAAAGTAGATTACACAAAGCGCAGTAAAGTGATGAAAACAATAAGATAATACATACCTTGATGCAGTGGAATAAAAATAAAATGCGAAAAATTGAAATTTAAAAGGAAAAGGGAGTGTATTTATAATTTTTGGAGTGATACAGATCACGTGTTGAGAAAATAAAGAAAGAAGATAAAAGAAATAAGAGAAAGTACAAGTCATATGATTGATTATGTAAGCATAGAAATAATATATATAGGACGTCCTCAGAGCTGAGGAGATTGAAATTAAAAAAAAAATAATAAAATAAATTCTGATATATAATTAACAAAAATAAAATACAAGTAAAAGCCATAAAATATGCCATTGAAATTTGAAATACCGAAAGAAAAATTAGAGAGAATTAAAAATAAGTTGAGTACAGAAGATAATATTGAAATAGATATTTATAATGAAGAGGATGTAATAATTGAAAAATGGCATGTTACATATAAAATAGTAATAAAAGAAGTTAATAAGAAAGAATACAAATTGATGTTTCAGAATATTCTCTACGATTAGAGATATTTAGATATTCTAATCTATGGTATGACTTCGCGATTCCCCATAGACCACTGCCATCTACTTCTTAAGTACGAAAGCTCCTAAAGCCACCTGGCTGATCAATACATAGATTGAGGTACTTCAGATTCGAGTATAAACCCGCTATCAGTTCTAATGCTCTATTACTAAATGCTATACTATTTATGAAACTCAAGTGGGTTATATTTGGATATGAATGTACAATGCTTATGATTTTTTTATCTGAAAGTGAATGGTAGTATGATACTTCGAGATGAGTTACATTTGAGCAATAAATTGGCGTTTGCTTTCTACGTACTAACTTTATGAATTTTTTCAATCAAGAGAGATCCTTTGCATGTTCTATCCTTATGAATTTATTTAATCGAGGGTAGAGCTCTGAACAGGTCAGCCAAATTCAGGTAACCTGACCTGACCTGACCTGAAATTCAAAAAATTCAGGTCAGGTATGAAGATTGACCTGACCTGATTGACCTGTTGACCTGAAACTATTGATTCTACTATATAATAAAAGTGAGTTGCAGTATTGCGATTCACTTTTTTATATAAAATCAATATAAAAAAGTGAATCGCAATACCGCAACTCACTTTTTTTATATTAAAATCATATAAAAAAGTGAATTGCAGTATTGGGATTCACTTTTTTATATGATTTTAATATAAAAATGTTGAATCGCAATATTTCAAGAAAAAACGTTGCGAAAACGTTTTTTCATAATATTATATTAAAAAAATGTTTCGTAACATTTTTTTTTTGTTATTTCAATAATAACATTGCGAAAACATTTTTTTCATAATGTTATATTAAAAAAAACGTTTTGCAATATTTTTTTTCAAATATTTTAATAAAAAATGTTGCAAAAACGTTTTTTTTCATAATATTATATTAAAAAAAAAAGGTTTGTACTGTTTTTTTTCAATACTTTAATAAAAATAGTCCTGACACAGGTCGAACAGATGTCATTGTCGCAAAATTTGCCTGGAATTTTTCTGGCAAATTGAGAATTATCCCGGTAAATTAGGGTAAATTGTGTTACAATTTTGGGATAATGGAGGTCTTACAATTTGGCAAATTTTGTCAAAATGGCGGAATTCCTACAGAATTCCTAATTCAAATGTTGAGAAATTTTTCAGTAAATTATCATTAATTGTGGGAAATTTTAGGTAAATTTTTAGTAATTTTATGTAAATTGTAGTGAATTTAGTCAAATTTTTAGTAATTTTATGTTAACGTAATGTGAATTTAGTCAAATTTTTAGTAATTTTATGTAAACGTAATGCAAATTGTGGTGAATTTAGTCAAATTTTTAGTAATTTTATGTAAACGTATTGTAAATTGTGTAAATTTTAGGTAAATTTTTAGTAATTTTATGTAAACGTAATGCAAATTGTAGTGAATTTAGTCAAATTTTTAGTAATTTTATGCAAACGTAATGCAAATTGTGGTAAATTGTAGTGTATTTTTAGTAATGTTATATAAATTGTTGAAAATTTAGGTGAATTTTTCAGCAATGTTGTGCAAACGTAATACAAATTGTGGAAAATTGTGGTGAATTTTGCATTTTTTCGGTAAATGTTAGCTAAACTTTTGATAATTTAGTGAAATTTAGGATAATTTTGGACAATTGAGTGAAAATGTTTTACTGATTTTGGACAATTGAGTGTAAACGGTATAAATGCAACATTTTCAGAGACAATTTAGTGAAATTTTGGACAATTGAGTGAAATTTAGTAATAATTTTAAACAATTTAGTGTAAACTCCATGACAATTTAAAACACTGTTTTAATAATTTCACATAATTTATTATAATTTTATTTATTAATAAATGTACAATTATTATTATTTAACGATAATCTATGGATAATCTGCACCTCTAATTCATTCATGTATCAAATGTCCAGTGCCAAAGTAGAAGCTGGTGTAAACCTAAAAAAAAAGAAAAAAATGAAGCGTTAATAAACGTTTCGTTGAAAAAAATCAAAATAAAGAAACATTTCGAAGTATATACCTTCGAAATGTTAAATTCCATACGTTCAAAGACCGTTGAACCTAAAAAATAAAAAAACAAAATATTAATATACGTTTCGTTAAAAAAAATCAAATAAAAAAAATATTTCAAAGTATACTTTCGAAATATTGAATTCCGGTTTGTCCAATGAGCCGCCAAACCTAAAAAATATAAAAAAAATGAAACATTAATATACGTTTCGTTGAAAAAAATCAAAATAAAAAACAAACATTTCGAAGTATACCTTCGAAATATTCCTTTCGTTTTCACTGTTCCCTTTCGTTTCCCCCATTCGTTTTCACCTTCCCCGTTCATTTTCACCTTCCCCTTTCGTTTTTCCTTTTCCCTTTTCGTTTTTTCCTTTTATTTTTGTTTCCTCTTCCCCTTGTGTTTACTTTTTCCTTTTCGTTTTACCCTTTTCCCCTTTCGTTTCATCCATTCCTTTACGTTTTACCCTTTCCTTTTCGTTTTATCCTTTCCCTTAAAGTAAAATGAAAAAGAAACAAAAATTTAATAAATTAGATAAACAAAAAAAACGAAAAATTCCCCTAATTCCCTTTCCCTTATTACCTTTCACCAAAGTCCGGGTCGTAATTTCATCCGGCATTCCTACAAGAAGGAAGAAAAGAAACGTCAGTTAACGTTTCTTAAAAAAAATAATTAACTATTAAGTTTCGCAACACAATGTTGCGAAACTCACCGGTTTGTTTCGAACTCCATCATCAAATGTCTGGCGTTTCTACAAAAAGTAAAAGAAACGTATGTTAGTATCGTTTCTTTAAAAAAAAAATAATAATTAAAAAAATAAGATTCGCAATATTGCGAAACTCACCGGTTCGTTTCGATTTCCATTATCCAAACGTCCGGAACCTACAAAAGAAAAAAGAAACGTTAGTTAACGTTTCTTACAATAAAAAAAAATAAAAAATTAAGTTTCGCAATGTAATATTGCGAAACTTACCGGTCGTTTCCATCATCCTAACGTCTGGAACCTACAAAAAGTAAAATAAAGAAACATTAGTTAACGTTTCTTATAATAAAAAAAAATAAAAAATTAAGTTTCGCAATGTAACATTGCGAAACTTACCGGCCATTTCCATCATCCTAACGTCCGGAACCTACAAAAAGTAAAATAAAGAAACGTTAGTTAACGTTTCTTATAATAAAAAAAAAATAAAAAATTAAGTTTCGCAATGTAACATTGCGAAACTTACCGGTTGTTTCCATCATCCTAACGTCCGGAACCTACAAAAAGTAAAATAAAGAAACGTTAGTTAACGTTTCTTATAATAAAAAAAATAAAAAATTAAGTTTCGCAATGTAACATTGCGAAACTTACAAGTCGTTTCCATCATCCTAACGTCCAGAACCTACAAAAAGTAAAATAAAGAAACGTTAGTTAACGTTTCATTTAATAAAAAAAAATAAAAATAAAGTTTCACAACACAATGTTGCGAAACTCACCGGTTCGTTTCGAATTCATCATCCAAACGTCCGGCGTTCCTACAAAAAGACAAAAGAAACGTTAGAAATGTTTCCTAAAAAAAATAAAAAAAAAATTTAATTTTTTAAAAAAGGGTTCGAAGAGTTTCGCAACTTACCCTTTAGTTTCCTCATTTCCCAAACTCAAACACCGTAAATCCTACAAAAAAAAAGGAAACATCAGTAATGTTTCCTAAAAAAAAGAATTTAGAAAAAGTTTTGAGGCGAACGCCTCGAAACTTACCATTTCGTTTTTCCAAGTTGAATACGCCAGAAAGACCTATAAAAAAAAATAAAGGATCGTTAAAAACGTTCCTTATAAAAAAAAAAAATTTTTTTTTTTTTTTTTTAGTTTTCGAAACGAAAAGCTACCTTTCAGTTCTTTGTTTCCCGAAATTAAAACACCGGAAGCCTACACAAAAAAAAGGAAGCGTTAGAAACGTTTCCTAAAAGGAATTAAAAAAAAAAATAAGTTTCGAAGCGAAATGCTTCGAAACTTACCCATTTCCTGGCTTTCCAAAGACGAATACCGAAAGACCTAAAAAAAGAAAGTATAAGAAGCGTTAGAAACGCTTCTAAAAAATAAAAAAAAAATTATTAAAAGTTTCGAAGCGAAACACTTCGAAACTTACCCATTTCCTGGCTTTCCGAAGACGAATACCGAAAGACCTAAAAAAAGAAAGTATAGGAAGCGTTAGAAATGCTTCTAAAAAATAAAAAAAAATTATTAAAAGTTTCGAAGCGAAACGCTTCGAAACTTACCATTTCATTGGAAGATTCCGACGCTGATTACATAATTAATATGGTTATTGTTAATAATAGTAGGAAGGGAAAGGGGAAGGGGAGAGAAAGAGAGAAGGGAAAAGGGCGAAGGAGAATGGGAGGAAAGGTGAAGGTGAAAGTGAAAGAAAGAGGGAAGGGGAAGGTGAGAGAGAAAGGAAGGTAAAGGGCGAAAGAAAGGAGAAATAAAGGCCGTGAGAAAAAAAAATTAAGCTTTTTGCTAAAAAAAGCTTAATTTTTTTTTTCGTTATACCGCAGTTGAAGCTGCGGTAATTATTAAGTAATATCACGTGACGCACGTGATATATAATTTTATATAAATAGGGGCATTTTCCCCGAAAAAAAATTTTTTTTTTATTATAATTTTTTTGATAGATGTATATATATACTTATATATATACATATATATATATCTATCTAATAACTTTATGAAAAGCCCCTCCTCTGTAAACAGGTAGAGGCCATAAAGTACCTATAGGGGGAGAGCCATTGCTGCTCCCTCCGCCTGTTTATAGTGACAAAAAGAGGGAGTCTTCAGTAGTAAGATTTCGTATATATAAATTAAACAACACATCGTGTTGATACATTGTTAATATTAACAATGTGAATTTAATGTTAAATAATGTGTTAGAATATAAATATTATAAATTTAATAATGTCTGTAATTTTACAAATAAATAAAAAATTATCTAATGTAATTAAGTGTAATGCTGCGTTATCCTGTGTAATTGTAGTATTCTTTTGTATTTTTTAGTGCAATTCCGCGTTTTTTAATGCAATTTCGCATTTTCTAGCATAATGTTACATTTTCCAGTATAACGCGAAATTTTCTAAAAAATATGATAATTGTGGTACTTTTTAGTGAAATGCTACATCGTCTAGTGTAATTGCGGTATTTTTTAGTGTAATGCTACATAATCTAGTATATTGCTACATTTTTTAGTGTAATGTGGAATTTTCTAAAAAATGTGATAATTGTGATGCTTTTTAGTGTAATTTGGTGAAATGCTACATTTTCCAGTGTAATGCCATATTATTGAGCATTTTCAAAAAAAAAATGTAACATTTTAACATTCTGACGAAAATGAAACATTTGACCAAAAAAACATAAAATTTGCTGAAAATATGCAACATTTGACAAAAAATATAGAATTTTCATAAAAAAATGCACCATTTGCCAGAAAATCGGAACATTTGACAAAAAAAAAGCAAAATTTGATTTTAATGACAATGTTATAACAATGTTATGAAATGTTACGAAATGTTACATTTGAGATATAATGTAGCATTTTCCCAAATTTTCATAAAATTTGCTAAATCGGACAATGTTGTAACAATGCTATTCCAAAAAATTGCTCAGCGTAATGCAGCATTTTCCACAATTTCCCACCATTTTCCAGAAAAATGTGGAATTTGCATTTTTTGAATTTTGGACAATGGTGCCCCTTCGACCTGTGTGAAATTTTTCAGGTTTCAGGTCAGGTCAGGTCAAACAGACAACCTGATATAACCTGACCTGACCTGACCTGAAAAAAAATTTCAGGTCAGGTTTATCAATTAACCTGACCTGACCTGACCCATTCGGAACTCTAATCGAGGGTGATCCTTTGCACAGTAATTTTTATAATCATTTGGAAGAGATTGTCCAGGATATAAGTCTTTCCCTCTCAATTCGATACGCTTCCACAGAATAGGGGCACCGCATCTGTACCACAATCGGGATACATATAGAGCAGGATAGAGGGATTTATCTATCAATAAGAAATGTAAAATCTGTTTTAATAGTTCTGGTAAATAAAAGATGCTTGATTGCGCCATACATAGTGCATGTTATATGTTGTATCTTTAAACGAAAAAATAAAATTACGCATATTGATGATCACTAGTACTTCAGATAATCGTTATTCTGCATGGGTCCATACTTTGAATGGGATCGCAAAATTATCGTCTAATAATAGTTTTGAATTGCATATATCCAAAGTTGCACCATTTTCTCGAAACCAAGGCCCTCCTAAAATTAAATTAGGTCCCGGCCAATCTGGTCTAACAACTATGAATTCACTGGATGTGCTTTTATGTTTCTCGCCATCATTAAAGCCGATATGCAGATTAACTTTTCCTATTATGGAATAGGTTGCATCCAGAGTTTTAATGCTATTATTTTCATCATGATATGCAATTCCTAATTCACCAATATGTTTTTTGCTAACACAACTTACATCAGCGCTTGTATAGAGTACTGCTTGGCTGGGGCTGGTTTCTTCGATTACACAATTCACAAATACCATTTTTATTATGGCATATATAGCATTTATCGGTTAGCTATAGTGTGGAGTGATAACTGATCCAGACTAGTTGGATGATATACATTTTTCTTCTGAAACCTTCCTTTGGGTTTGGCGCTCCCGGATCTGATTTGAATTCTTTGATGCTTAATCATTTTTACTATTTCATCAATATTAGAATCAGATGAATAGTCAGACGAAGAGGAGAAAGGATTATTCTTTATTAGGCTTTTTTCTCTAACCAGCGAGAGGACTATTTTTTGTATTAAGTCAACCACAGTTTCCCTATCTACGCATTCGTCCAGATCTTTTACATCCCTTTCTAACCTTTTTACTCTCCTTTCTAAAGTATTATATTGGGAATGATATTCTTCTAACTGTTTCTTTAGCACCCTATTTTTGTCAGAAAGCGTAATATATACCTCCGCATTCTGCTTATCTGTTCCTAATAACTTGGCTATTTTCTCTGTACGCCTGATAACTTCCTGCTCGCTGGATACGTCAGATGAATGATTTTGATCGGTTACCATTTTTACAATACTTTATATATGCTATATCTTGCCTCGGGCGAAAAAATAAAATTTAATAAATGATATCAGACTGATAAATCAGTCCTTCCGATTCTCTAATCCATATACAGTATTTGATTAGTTTTCATCGAAAAACTTGAATGCCTCTGCCTGATCATAAGGTTGCCCTCTTCGCCTGAAATTAACTATAGTATATCTATCAGATGGAGCAGTATGGTTGTCGGGAGAGTGGCAAAGTGCTTGACTAGCAATAGTATTAGCTTTTGACAGATTCCTAATCCCACTCGCTACAACTGCAAACACCGCTCCTAATTTGCGCAAAGAGCTAGGAACTAGTGGCTTATAAGGTTTAGGAATAAATTCTTCTTTTTTCAGAAATGCACTTAAGTATGTAGATTCAGGCTTTCCTGGATCCCTTAACACTCTGGAGACGATTGCTTCCTGAATCTATGTAAGCAATTGCCTTGCCCACTTCTCATTTTTTTTAGCGATCTAAACACCCTAGGAATATCCTGTTGACCTCGGTTTTTTGCGTATCCAGTTACACCTCTATTAGATATGTGTAAGGATGGTGCCGCAAATATGTAATTGCGGAATAATTGCGATTTACGGTATTGCGGAATATTGTGGATTTTTAAATCTAAAATCCACAGATCCGTAAATCCGCAATTGTCCGCAATCCCGCAAATATTCTGCAAATCCGCAAATATCTAAAGTAATGCAATTCAATTGCGGAATATTTGCGGATTTGAGGAATGTCCACAAAAAAAACTTATTTTTTTTTTAATGAAATATAATTTTTTAATTTAACTACTAAAAAATATATTTCCTCTTATTATTAATCATAAAAAAAAAATCATTTTTCATTAACAAAATTTAAATAAAAATGATTTTATTTTTTAGAAAAAGATGGATTGGTAATTGGAAAAACTGCCAGAAACGGCATTTTCTCTTATTACAACTGCAAAAAAAAATGCCGGAACTAATAGTTCCAGCAATTTTAATAAAAAAAAAATAAAAAAAAATGCCGAAAATAATAGTTCTGGCGTTTTTACATAAAAAAATTAAAAGAAAATGCCAGAACCATAGTACTGGCGTTTTTATGTAAAAAAAAATCAAAAGAAAACGCCGGAACCATAGTACCGGCGTTTTTATGTAAAAAAAAAATAAAAGAAAACGCTGGAACCCATAGTTCTGGCGTTTTTATGTAAAAAAAAATAAAAGAAAATGCCAGAACCTATAGTTCTGGCAGTTTTATGTAAAAAAAAATCAAAAGAAAATGCCGGGACCATAGTACTGGCGTTTTTATGTAAAAAAAATAAAAGAAAATACCGGAACCCATAGTTTTAGCGTTTTTATGTAAAAAAAATTAAAAGAAAACGCCAGAACCATAGTACCGGCGTTTTTTATGTAAAAAAAGTTAAAAGAAAACGCCAGAACCATAGTACCAGCGTTTTTATGTAAAAAAAAGTTAAAAGAAAACGCTGGAACCATAGTTCTGGCATTTTTATGTAAAAAAAAGTTAAAAGAAAACGCCAGAACCATAGTTCCAGCGTTTTTATGTAAAAAAAGTTAAAAGAAAACGCCAGAACCATAATTCTGGCATTTTTACGTAAAAAAAAGTTAAAAGAAAACGCCAGAACCATAATTCCGGCATTTTTATGTAAAAAAAAAGTTAAAAGAAAATGCCAGGACTATAGTTCCGACGTTTTTATGTAAAAAAAAGTTAAAAGAAAACGCTGGAACCATAGTTCTGGCATTTTTATGTAAAAAAAAGTTAAAAGAAAATGCCGGAACCATAGTTCCGGCGTTTTTATGTAAAAAAAAGTTAAAAGAAAATGCTGGAACCATAGTTCTGGCGTTTTTATGTAAAAAAAAGTTAAAAGAAAATACCGGAACTATAGTTCTGGCATTTTTTATGTAAAAAAAAATAAAAGAAAACGCTGGTACCATAGTACCAGCGTTTTTATGCAAAAATTCTAAAGAAAACACCGGGACCATAGTACTGGCGTTTTTATGCAAAAAAAATCAAAAGAAAACGCCAGAACTATAGTACCGGCGTTTTTATGTAAAAAAAATAAAAGAAAATGCCGGGACTATAGTACCAGTGTTTTTATGTAAAAAAAATAAAAGAAAACGCCAGAACCCATAGTTCCAGCGTTTTTATAAATATACGAAACTACAGTTATGGGCAGCAATTAGAATTGCGGAATTGCGGGCTACTAACCGCAATTCAACTCCAAAATCCGCAATATTGCGAATTTGAAAATCATTTGTGGACCCATCCTTAGTATCATTATAATAAATCTGTAATATTTATAATTCATATATTTCGAACCTATTTTAATTTTTATTATAGAGACGAATTTGAACAACTACTATTAGTTAATAATTGGAGTTACTTTGTTAAAGACCGTTACTACCCAGAAGTCCTTTCCAAGAGCAAAGATCTAGTGAATAAAGTCAGAAATAGATGAGCGAATTATTAGAAAGCAACGTTATAGTTCCCTCCCAAATGGGGATCAAACATCATATACGTTGAATTAAGAGCATTATTTCTTCGTACAGCATCTTGACAGGACCCCGAAATATATATAGAAAGGTCAGAGGCAGCCAAAAAATTTTTACTAATAGCTGTACGCATTCTTTTAGGGCCAGAATTATGATACTTTTGGCGAATGACCAAAAAAGGCAATACATTTTCACCAGGAATTATCTAAAAAAGGAAGGATTTTCATGTTTTTCTTGGCTGGTTGTACGCAAACTCGGATCTGACCTTTTTATGTATATTTCGGGGTCCTATCTTGACCATTCTGCTAGGAATTTAAGAGGAGTGAATTGTGGCTGAATATAGGTAGCGCGTATCAAAATAGTAGTAGTATTGGCGCTAATTTTCGCAATCTTCCCCTTGAAGTTTTGGCTATATTTCGTCAGTGGTTAACGTGTGTTTCAAATGAATTACCTGAAGAAATGAAAAAAGCTCTTCGAAATGTTGTTGGATTATATGTTTAATTAAAAAAAAGACGATAAGACAGCTCGTAGCTGAAAAAATAAATGTTGCAAGATCATTGGACTTATCTCGCTATTACATAGGCGCTGACGTTCTGTTGATAATGAAGAGAGTAGTAATGATGAAAGAAAATCACGATTGCGAAATAAGGTATATTGTATATTATATGTTTTTATTATTATATATATTTATACACGTGGAATTATCAGTTTTTACATCGTAACAATTTTTTAATATCTATAATTTTTCTGAAAAATCTTTTTTGAACGTAGGAGGGAAAGTAAAAAAAAAAAACCATGGGGATGTCTTCGTGATATACCGCTTCGATATTAGCGATATCAAGATTTTTTTTGATTAATTGTAGGTTTGTATCACGTGAAGTTCAATATTCAAGGAAATTTTGTAATATACCACATGATGCTTTTAGTAATAAAATAAACAAAAGTCTAATTTTTTGCAAATTAATTTTTTTTTTGTTATAATTAAGGATGACGGTTATGATATTGCGAACATTATGAATTATGATGTCTAAATTTTCGCAATTTCGCAACCGCATTTATTCTGCAACGTTACAATTATTCCGCAATACCATAATTAATCACAGTTAATCTGCAATATCGTGATTAATTAAACTGGAGGTAATCACCAAATAAAAGCAAAGACAAAATTACAAACATACATCAATTCAAAATTTTAACAAAAAAAACAACAAATTGGAAAAGAGATATTTTGATGCTATTGACCGTTCGGTTACTAAAGCTTTTGATATGAGTATTGAGTAGCATCCCATTTAGTGTTATTGAAAACCTTAGTTTATTGATATGATTAAAACTTTACAACCAGCGTACAACCTACTACCAACTCAACAAATTTTAAGTGGAACGTTATTACAAGCTGAATTGGCTCGTGTAAATTTACGAATCTATAATGAATTAGCTAAGGAAACTAATTGTACGATTGGTAAATTTCATTATTATTTCTTTATTAATATTCTGATTTTAATTTTGTTTCTTCTATTTGTTATCTATTCTAAGATTCACATGATCATTTTATCAGCTCTATGGGACCACACCGCCGAATTATCTCTCAAAATCATCCATCAATTCTCGATATACGGTGCATTGCGCGCTACGTTAATTTAATCAGTTCTGACATGATTAAATGCGCAAATGTAATCTCACAAGATTTTTCAAAAATTCGGCTATAGGCGCGGCATTACTTAAAGCGCTATTCAATTAAAAAATATACAAGGAGGAGGTCTAAAATCGTACGTGGAGACAAGGTGGATGACAGTGTATGAATGCACAAGCTTAATTTGGCGTTAAAAGATGCTTTGCAATATTGTATTCTCTAAGTCTATTAAAAAGAAGTTACTTTTTGAGATAACTAATGTATATTACTTAAAAATATTACTTAGATAATCACAAATAAAATCAATGTTGAGAAATCATGGATTTTTTGACGATATTCGTATGTTTTAAGGATGCAATGTTAAAATTAGAAGGTAAAACGCAACTCTATCAGTAATAGCTTCTCAAAATCGCATAAAATATCAGAATTTTATTTTATTAATATGACAGCACATTATACATTTAAAAGTTTTTTATTAATTTGTAAAAAAATAAAGTTTAATATTTACGGTATTGCGGATGAGTTGCGATACCACAAATGAGTTGTGGCAATGAAATGACGATATCAAATCAATATCGTAAATACGTCTTTTTTTTTTATTTGAAATTACCGACATCGTAATGATATCAAGACTGTGCCGATTAGATATTTTTGAATAGATATTGTCATGATATCTTGGCGATAAATTGGGGGATGAAGTGACGATATCAAATCAATATCGCAAATACTACATCTTTTTTTTGAAATTACTGACATCGTAATGATATCAAGACTGTGCCGATTTGATATTCTTTTGAATAGATATCGTCACGATATTTTCGTGATAAATTATGGTGATAATGTGACGATATCATATCAATATCGTAAATACATCTTTTTTCTCCCTGAAATTAACAATATCGTAACGATATCAAGACTATACCGATCAGATATTCTTTTAAATAAATGTTGTCCTGATATTTTTGCGATAAATTATGGTGATGAAGTGACGATATCAAATCAATATCGAAAATACTACATCTTTTTTTTTGAAATTACTGACATCGTAATGATATCAAGACTGTGCCGATTTGATATTCTTTTAAATAGATATCGCCACGATATTTTCGCGATAAATTATGGTGATGAAGTAACGATATCGAATCAACATTATAACAATATTATCACGGAAATTGATACCATTATGACATGAAATTTATATCGTAACCATATCAATTCAACATCGCTCAAATTTTCAAGGTTTCTGTAAAGTAGTCATTTCAGTCAAAATGAATCAGATCAGATGGAATCCTTATTTACCCTCAAAGCATCGTCAAGTTCTTTTGGCATGTCATTTCTTGTTAAATAAAAAACTAAATGTGAACTACTTTCACTCTCTAAACCGCTTAAATCTGATAAATTACTTGATGAACTACTTGATGAACTACTTGATGATTGAACTGGAGCTTTTTCTTTTTTTCTATTAGAAACTTTTTTTTTGGTACTTGACGAACTACTTGAAGAACTACTTGACGAACTACTTGATGAATGAACCGGAGCTTTTTTTTTCTTTTATTAGAAACTTTTTTTTTGGTATCTTTTTTGTCAGCAGATTTTTTAGTATTATTTTTTTCCACTTTTATTTTTACATCGTCATCTGAACTTATAATAACTGGATCTTCTTGAAAGCCAGCTATTCAGGAAGGCCCTGGTATTCTGTAGGGCAAACCTGCCGACTCTCGCGACTCTTAGAAATTAGTCAACTTTTCTATACATTGTGCCAGGTATTTAACCTGTTCCGTTAGAGCTAAAAAAAATTTAGTTATTTTTTGAAAAAAAGGAAAAAAGCATGATCTGCAATTGCCGGTCTTACCAACTATTTCATCAACATTTTCGATATTCTTATTAGACTTATCAGATTGATTAGGTTTATTAGATTTATCAGACATATTAACGATATTTATTTTTTTTTCTTTACATTAACGAAAGAAAGAAATCTGTCATTATATATTTTTAATATCAATTATTTATTTAACAATTATAATGATTAATAAAAATCAAAAAAAATTATATTTTTTGATTAATCATTAATCAGCTAAATAATGTGAAATTTATATTTGAATGTCCAATTTTCTATTGTTAATTAAATATCCAATATTTTGATAAATTGATAAATTAATTTAGTGGTTAGAATTTTCACATTCATAGTTATACTTTGTATATTTTTGTTCTATAAAAAAAAATACAATTTTAAAATAAAATTAATTTCATAAGTGAAATTGCTGATTTATTGGGATTACAGCATTATATGCAATAGGATTCTTTTTACCAATTACAAACTTAGTAGATACAAATCGGCTATATAAGTAATGAATTGGAATTATGCTATATCATAAAATTCATTTCGCCAAAGTTCAATATTTGAGCTTTTTTCATCAATTTTTGTATAAAATCGAGTTTGCTGGTTTGGTGCTGGTTTGTACCATTTGATAAATGCTAATCGATGAGTTTTAAGCTCACCGGAAATCTGCTCAAAATAATATTGCACCTGGCCAGGAAATAAATCAGTCGTTTGATAAAATTTTAGAATTTTTCAAGTATCAGGATGCCATTGCTGATCCAAAAATTTCTGCTGAAATCCTAACACAGCCAAATTGATTAACCATATTCGGCACAACAATTGAATCAATTGAATCTCTTGGACTGGCTATTATTTCGGCAATTGTTACAAATTGTAATTGTTATAATAATCGGTTAAATATTATCAGGTAAAGCAATCCGACTTCTACTTGGCATAAGCATTTCACCAGGAAATGGTTCGCTACCGACAATTGTATCATCAATTTGATTCAACACAGTGAGTATTTCTTCCTGCTTTTATTATTTTTAATTTTACCATTTCTATTTTTAATTTTACTAACTATTTCTAACTATTTTTAATTTATTTACTAACTATTTCTAACTATTTCTAACTATTTCTAACTATATTTAATTTTACTAACTATTTTAATTTTAAGTTACGATTATTTTTACGTGAATATATTGACTGTGAGCGAGTTATGGGCAATAATTTTTGTAATAATGAACTGGCGGCGCTATACATGCCACCCAAATTATTTTGGACTGCCGTAATTATAAGTAAAATTCCAAATTCAATTATGGCATCCCAAATTATTTTAGCACTTTACATAGTAAATTATATATAAACCAAATGAATTATGGCATCCCAAATTATAATTATGGCATCCCAAAATAATTTGGGCAGCATGTATAGGCGGCGCCTTTATTTGCACCGCATTGGACTCGTTCCAGATATAAGGAAAGTTAAAGGTCACCCAGCAGCTGGACCAGCGTCAAGACCAGCAGTATGACTTGATGAAATTTGCGGAAAGTGAAAAGTCCTTTAATGATGGATATGACGCTGATGTTGAAGAAGGAGAAGAGACTGTTTTATTAACAAGTACTGGCCAATCTTCCAACCAATCTTCCAACCAACCTTCTAACCAATCTTCCAACCAATCTCTAACCAACAACCTTCCGACCAATCCTCTAACCAACAACCTTCTGACCAATCCTCCAACCAACAACCTTCTGACCAATCTTCCAACCAACCTTCTGGCCAACCTTCTGGCCAACTTTTGACGATGATTATCTTGAAATGGAAGTGATGGTGGTGGTGTTGTGGTGGTGGTGATTTCCTATATTTTGTATTTATGATTGCATATGAAAAATTCAAAAAATGAGTTTGACGGTCTGGGCAGATATTACCATGCATATGACTGCATATGAAAATTTCATACGCAGTCGAAAAATGAATTAGGTGGTCCATTATTTTCGCAAATAGCTGTAATCTGTACACAGGTCGAAATACTAAAAATTGGCAAAAAAAATGGCGTGAAAAGCAGTGGCTATTTTTGGCTGTTTTTGGCTGTTTTTAGCTGTTTTTGGCTATTTGCGAATTAACCTATACTATTTGTAAATAGTTTATATAAATTTGCGAATAGTTTATGCAATTCTAGCCATTTTTTTTGCCTGTTTTTGGTCATTTGACGTGTGGTATCAATCGGACATATGCCTGATTGGTACCCGATTGACAATAATTCGACCTGCTGATAGCTGATTGATGACTGATAATCAACAATATCCAATCGGCAACCAATAAGTCAACGTCTAATATAGATGACAGATGGCTGATTGTTTATCGATTGTTAAACTGGCACCAATCAGTCACCAATTGGCACCAATCGGTCATATAACTGATGTGTAGCCGATTGAACTAAATGCCTGATTGATGACCGGTTGGTATCTGATTGAATGAATCAGTAACAGATCAGCTACCAATCAGGTACCAATCAGTTATATGACTGATTGATGACTGGTATATTATATTTCGACCTGTGGTGATAGAGGAATTTCATGAGTATGTCATTCCTCCAAACTTTTGTCTCTTTATGCTCCCAGTATAATTTTAATAGTTGACATAAAGTGAAATTATGCCAATTAGCTTTAAGTAGAATCTGCAATAGGCTTATTTTTTCGTTAACCACCGCTAGTAAACTTCTTTCTGATACGATACCCCAAATACGATAGGAGATGAAAGAAAGATATCTTTTTAGTATTGGTAATTCATGTAAAGGCAGAATCAAAAGCCTTCTTTCTCTCCAATGCATATAGCCTTCGAGTAGTAATTTATGATGTACTGATCCATTTATAACTATTATGCGATTAGATTTGGGATTATATATTTTTTTGTAAGCGGGCTCATGCTCTGACGGTTGGCCTGATATGTCCATAACGTTAGTATGAAAAGATAATTTATCTCATTATAATGCTGATTAATTTAAATACATATTTTATTATGAAATTAAAAGTGAAAGAGGGTTTTATATCCTAAAATACTTTTGCTTTAGTGTCTTTGACCATAGCTCGCTTTACTTGCGCACATATTAAGAAGGATAATACTATTTGTGGAAATAAGTGCTGTGACCCTACCGGGTATTATAGACACTGGAAATTATATAAAAAAAATATAGAAAAAAAACCCTGCCTTGTTAGTGGTTGTCGTAAATATACTCTTTCTACTACGAGATATTGTCCTGATCATTCGAGTAGATTTCATTTGCTAAATTATCGGATGAGGCAGAAGTATGAAGCTGAGGCCCTTCAACCCAAATCCCTGAAGCTCCAATTTCCAAGTCAGATGATAATAATGCTTCGATCCATGAATACTTGTTTCCCACTTCTTTACAACTATTTGCAAATTCATTAAGAAGAGATTTAATGGATTCAATCTGAGTCGAAATACTAGGTGATAGGGTTGTAATTAATAGCTCAGCTACAGAGACACCCAGAATCTATGAAGATCCAGTTTCCAAGTCAGATGATGAGGATATGGGTCTCGGCCTCTTTGGGGATTAGTGATTGCTCGACCCAGAGCATTAGGAATCCTCTCTGAATTTTCTGCCAGAAAGAAAGCAAAAAAAATATTATTTCATTAGACATATAAAATTGGCAGAAGCCTGCATCTCAGAAGTATGTGACTATGTATTCTGGCCGGAGTGATACATGAATAGATTTTTTTACCGATAGATGTAGCCTTTTGCGGAATTATATTATATAAAATAGCAGAAGGCTACACATACCAAATAGTATTAGCATATATCAAATAAGTCCTGAATATCTTCTGTAATTTGCATATTGTCCACTTTGCTAGAAATAGTAAAATTATCTATTAATTTATCAGGTGGGAGTTTACTATATCCATACCGAGTATCTTGCCCATTTTCCCAATAAATTTCTTCACCCGTTTGATATGAAGGTAATCTAGGAGTGTCTTTAGTATCGAATGATCCATCTAGGCGGTAATACCTGTGACTCCTATCTACAGCCTTAAATTTCAACCCATAAGTTGCATATAGTGCTAAGTTCAGTAAACCAAGTTTTGCCTGATCTGTTTTCAATCCTGATTTTTTAACTCTACGCGATGCATCTGTATTGTCAAATACCCGAGCCATTTTGAGAACTAAATCCTGGAGATGAGATATCGATTCAGGAGAATTCAGACGCATCTTAACAACATCAGATTTATATCTGGCTCTATCATCGATATCTCTAGCTGGTGTACAAATTTTTAATAATTCTAGACAAATTCGATGCCTCTCAGCCCGGGTTATAGTTGTAAGCCTATCTTCTCTATAATCTTTATGGGTGATAGCCTCAACAGCCGTTTCGTTGTCAGTACCAGCATCTCGTAACTGCCTATAAGCTCTGAACCATTTCATATGGTTATAATTCCCATACTTTGAGATGAACTCTTCGGTCAATGATTCAGATGAAATCTCATAACAATCTGCAATATGATGCCAGTCTAAAGAGCGTATCTCTTTTAAAGTCTTCTTCGACTTGCTTTCCAATAATTCAGCAGTCTCATGATCGAGGATATTAGCATTAGTTATTGCTGATATCTTCTCTGTCTTAACAGTAGCGGAATTCAACTTTACAACTTGAGATAATAATGTAACATTTTCATCGTATTTAGGAATAGGTTCTATGATGGAAATAATCATACCCGCTTTTCGAAGAAAATCAACCATCCTCTAACCAAATAATCTCTGAGAACGGAATTTCTCCAACATAAATGCTACCCATAATCGAATGGTTGGTACATCCTTATTCTGGATGATAGAGTCTATGTCAGGAAATATTCCTCTATTCTGAAGTTCTCGGGGAAGACATTCTCGTTTGGCATTCAACAACCATTGGAATAATCCTTTCTCTGTAATAGGAATATTAAACGATCTTTGTTCGATATGACATATATAGTCTTTGATATATCGCATGCGGAATAACATCTGATTTGTCCCAGCATTCGTTTCTATATAACTGTTAAAGATGCAGAATGCTCGTTCAAACTTGGGATTGGTGCAAGACACTCCTATCTTTAGAGTACTAGTATAGACAACTAGGTCTACGTCTTTCCATGATTCTTCTACGTTGCTAAAGTCATGAGCCTTCTCCACCAGATCAGATTTACCATGATATTCCTTGATCCGTAATTCTGGAAAATCAGTTTTGAGAGCACGAACAATTCCTTGCATGTCTTTTCTAAGGTGACAGATGCATGAGCGATGCGCTTATTCATTTCTCAGAAGGCAGTGAAGATATTTGCCTAGCCCAATCCCAGAGTTCGGCTAACACAGTTTCCGTCTTTATTAAGAGCCAAGCGGAATGTTTTACCATTCTGAGGCTGGTAAGTATTGTAGATAACTGAAAATGGTTTATCCTTGCGAAGGGGCTTAATCCATTCAATATTTAGATCAGTAAGATCATTATCCATGACAATAATCTGTCTAGCCTCTTGGATTAATTTATATAATCTCTCTATTGATTGTCCCGCCAGTCGACTTTGTGCTTGAGCAATTATAGATACTATTTCATCAAGCCATAAGTCATATTGGATTGGGAGGCATTTGCATTTTTTATTACATTTGCATTTATTAACAATACGATGTAAACTCTCTATTTGACATACCACCCTCTTGTGATCGGGTAGATTTATATTACCATCAATATCAAAATATGACCTATGATTAAGCCTTGTAGTAACAGCATTCGAGTAAGAGTAGCGCGTAGACAGTACTAGTAAGTTTACGTCATCAGGAATAACCAAATTTTTAAGAACATATGTTTTTCCTGTTTCCCAAGGCGACTTCACATATATATCGCCTTCATTGGGTAATGATCTTACATATCTCTCCTCATATGTTTCTGTCGCTGTAAGGGGATCAATATACTTGACCCAAGATGGCATTTTTACGAAAGCTTTAGGGAAACCCGGAGCCTTTACCTTGTGGAAAGATTGTGGAGAATTTTTATTTTCTTGCTGAATTTTTTCTGCAATAGATGGGTCGCATTCAAAAACTTCCCTAAGTTCATCAGTATCTTGCCAGAAGCATTTTACAATGAATGTTCCATTGCTGGCATATACACGACTGAACCACTGCTGATCTTTGTCATGTATACGTTTACATAGTGAACATTCTAGTGGACCTTTCCGGTTGAAATATACGAAGTTTTCCGAATCTTTTTCTTTGATAGTCCAATCCCTAAGATAGTTAGAATGCTTTTGCAAAATAAGATTCGCGCATTTTTGCAATACATTCTGACCCACGATTATTCTTAGTGGATTATTATTTTTTTCTTCACTAAGCATCTGAGGTCTTACTTCAAGTCCCAATCTAGGAGGCAGTTGAACCCTAACGTGATCGAGTTCATTCTAGTCATTGTCTAGAGAGAATTGGAGAATGCGCTTCACCTGACCTTTTTTTGCTGATCTGATTAGGCGAAGGTTGAAATTCTGACCAGGCAACCTTCTGTCAATATACTTGCCAAATTTTTCACCGGTTATGGTATATGCTAATTCTGTAAACGCTTTGAGTTCATGATGATCAATAAGGAAAGCTAGTGCATAAAAAATATGATAACTACATTTGTTAGGATCCGTTGATGTAGTAACTATTAACCCTTTAAGAATATCCTCCCAGCTACAATCAAGAATTCGATACAAAGCTCTTATGAAAGATAGGCAGATTCGAAAGAATACTTCTTGTGCCTTAACACCAGTCACTTCCATATCTTCTTGCAAAGCATCTATGTCAATCACGGCTCTTAAAGGTTTTTGTCTATTAATACATTCGTGAATCCCAGGTAGACCATATACTTCAGAAATGTTGTCTGCAACAGAAAACTTTGGGGCTCAATCGTCTTGATCGATTTTGATAACCAATTTATCTTCCACTTTATCCTGGTCATAAGCATTATATAAACTAGAGCCTTTTTCATTTGGAAAGAGGAACGAATAGATTGGAAGGCAATCCAACGATCCTTTATCGTCTGACATATCTCTAGGCGATGATGAGAGAATCCCCCGAATGGTATTTAGCAAATCTTTAGGGGAAAATTTATCATTGAAGTTTTCTTGCCTCAAAGTATATGTCACATTAACCTTTCGTTCTTTTACAGCTTCAGTAGTGCTGGTTGAAGCGCAGGGAGCTTTTTCATTATCGGACTCATAATTAGACTCGTAGTTATTATAATCATCTGATCCACAATCAGAATCATTATTATAGCTAACTGAGTCACTCAAGTATTCACCGGGGTTGGCACCGTCGTAGCGGGCGAGAGTTCCTTGATCAGTTTGGTCGGAAATAGTTGAGGTATACATGCTGACAGTAGGTAAAGATATTATATCACAATATATTTCTGAAATGTTTAATTAATTTTTTTGTCCTTTGAAAAAAAGAGACATATAGCAAGCTAGTAGATAAATCGTAAATAAAAGGGAAATGGATATGTATCTGAAAGTGTAGCCTTCTGCGGAATTATATTATATAAAAATGGCAAAAGGTTACACTTTTCTAGTCATGTACTCAGGTATATGTGGGTATAGCCTTCGCGACTTATCCTTCCTAGATATGTATCCGGATATGATATGAAGGCTTCTTTGGAAATATTGGCACTTGGCTACCCTATCACTAGTATGAATTCAGGTAAGTGGTATGTTTCTTTTGGCTCAAATATGTCTGAAAATATACCACCAAAGGCAATATGAATGCACTCTAATAATTCGAACTTTGGGACGCGAAAATGATATACTTATACTGGCGCAATAGTTGGGTTACAAAATGATGCACTTCTGGTAATCAAATGGGTCGGCCATGATAATACATATCGCACCACCAATTCTCAAACCAACTGGAAATACAATATGAATACACTCTAATAATGCAAACTTTGGGATGCAAAATTGGCATAATTATGGATGGCGTACTTTTTGGCAATCAAATGGGCGGCCATAGTAATGCATATCGCACCTCCAATTCTCTGACCGATAATGTAATTTATTTTTTGCATTTTGAATTTTCTAACCTGCGGGATAGCAAAGTCACGTGACTGGCACAATAGGCGCAGTAGATTTGTTTAAATTCGACTTGATAGATTATATATGGTATTTAGATTATATGTTTTAGATTATATATGATATATAGATTATATGATTTAGATCATATGTGGTAGTTAGATTATATGTAGTATTCAGATTTTATGTGATATTTAGATCATATGTGATAGTTAGATTACATGTAGTATTCAGATTATATGTGATATTTAGATTATATGTGGTACTATAATCTAGGGTAAGTGGGATACCACATGTGATATAATTATATCACATGTGGTATCCCACTCCTGCATAAGATTTCAATGGGAACTGCGTATCATGCACGTGGAGACGACTTAAATTCAACTACTCCAAGAACACCACCAAAAATCCTTCGGTAACGTGACTCCATTTTATTTATCACAACCGTCACACCCTACCGCATTTCCACTTTTTATATTTATCTGAGGGACTTAGTTTTTTCAAGTAAGTAAAAACATATTTGTCGCACCCTTATTCGTCACTGTTTATTTTCATGTGTTAGTGCATAACGCCGTAATGCAGGCCAAAAGTCACGTTACCGGAGATTTTTTGGTGGTGTTCTTGGATAGTTCTTAAATTCGTAAAATCTGAAAAAAACAAAACTCTTCCCCCTTTCCGTCAGATTTCATGGAAATCCGCAGTATATACAAATTTTTTTAAAAAATAAACTTTTAACCCTTTACGTTGGTATAAAAGGAGTGAGGACCACTAGGTGACTTCGACGGAAAGTACTCCTTATACATCCCGTTGCTTTTGGAAAAAGTTTTTTCATTATAGTATACCAAAATTTTTGTAGTTATGTCATCTTTAAAGTCCTTAAACGTTTTACCTTCCCTTGAGAAAAAATATCCTCTTGACGTTTCTTTTTCCAAATTTCACATGACTCGTCCTAATCGAGCTGGTTACAACAAGATTTATGAAATCAGAAGATGAAAAAGTTTCTTTTTTGAGCTTGTCGATCAGACCACAAACACCAATGAAATTCATCTTAAGATCCATACAAATGATTATCACATGAAAACTACCCCGATTAGTTACCCCAACACAAGTAAACTCCCCAATGACAAATACCAGATTAGTGTTATGCTCACGCACTTTTTTTCTTTACAAAGAGTTTTACCCAGGCGTATACAACAAAAATTTTTTAATTTTATCCAAGACAAATTAATTGCACGCAAGGCGATCATTATATCACGTGCTTGTAAAATAGACTCACGTAACATTAGCATTAAAACTTTTTTTAATTTTACCTACAAAAGATATCGCTTTCACTTTGGAATTTATACTCCTTGTTCTCATAATCATATAACCCCCGGATTCTCTGATTATACCCCTGCTAAAAGTATTTGTAAAGTACCAGCACTGTTCTTGATGTCCGACTTTAGAAGAGCTTGCGTCTTACATCAACCTACATTCTTTAAAAATGATATGTTTACACATATTAAAAACCCTAAAAAAGAATTAAATATTGACATCACAGACCCTTCAATAACCCCAAAGGCTTATTATCATGCTAACCTTTTATACACTCACTGGAATACACACAGAACAAAAAGAATTTACTCCCAAAGATCTGGAATTTCTTACGAAGAAACGATTCACGCTCATGATCGTTATTCAATTAATCACCTTAATAATAAACATATATACAGAAAGAGACTTAATAATTTTTCCTTTCGAAGAAGTCATAACCCTCGTGTGAGCAAGACTCAAGAGATTCGTTTTGATCGGGCTAAACGACGCATTTTTCATATGAAAGAACACAATCCTCTCGATCATCAGCAACATCGATTTGCTACAGCGCAACGATATCAGTTTATGTTTACCGAATCACAATTTGTTCTTAAACCCATCAAACATCTACTCTACAACCAAGGTCTTCATCATAGAAATTACAAATTTTGGACGCCTTTTTTTGGACATCCTGGTAGAAAAATTATGACTAACATCGTTGAGGATACTCTATCACTTAATATTGTTCATACGGTGGCCCCGTACAATCCTATCCCTAATATGTTTATTCTTCGCAAATATCGTAATATAATTCCTAAGGAGCCTCTTTATACCGCTGATGGTATATATATTGTTCCTGGTTCTAGAGAATGGTTTACTTATATGTATAATTTACACATCAACTTGCCTCCACCACTTATAAAAGCACAACATCGTGCCTTACGACTTGAGAATGAGCATATCGAAGTAATTAGAAAAACTAAAGAAGATGCAATTCTTCATGGGACTTCATTTAATCGTGTTAATAGACGAATACACTTGGCATTTACGCTAACCTTAGTTAGTGAGCGTGTTCACTATGAAATGACGGATTATACAAATGACTACTTGGCATCTGACGATGATAAGATCAAATCAGATATTTATGAAAAAATGACTAAATTTACCGCATTAGTGATTAAGGGAGCTAAAGCGCGTGTTCTTGACAGCAAACTAGCACGTGGCGGCCGTTCTTTCTTTCCTTCAGAAGTGACAGTGGACACTTCTGACGATGCTAAGGAACTTGAACTCAGACCTAAAAAAAAAAGAATTTCTTCGCATACTAACCTTTACCCTTTGATTGACAACACTGATCGATTTAAACGTAGACGTTTCTCTCCTGCCGTTATGGATAACTCAACAGGAGCGGAGCTTTATTAATATTAAACATTTATATTATATTTTGAGTCAAAAAAATTTTTTTTTCCTACTTACCAGTAGTTTATTTCTACATCTTATTTTCCTTTTATTATTGATACCCAATTTGAGTAACCAAAAAACAATTAAGAATAGTGTGAATCATTCCAACTCTGACAGTATTTACAGTTGGCGCCCTTTTAGGCAAAAGAAAAATATGGGACTTCTCACCCCTTATAGAAGTTCATTATTTTATAATGTATAGTTTTGCCACACTTAATTTTTATATATACGACACTTTATATATACATCATAATTTACCACATTAATGTAGCTATTAGATAGCAGTTTATTCTTTTCTGGTTCCCTAGTTCTATGTTTCCTTTTACCTGCTCCTTCATCGGTCGTGTTGTTGGAGCAGTCTATCATATATAAAAATTAGGTAGGGTCTGCCCCTCGGGATAGATGATGGACTAAATGTTGGGCATATTCTTTGGATAGATGCTCTCTTAGAATAGTTCTTCTGACTTTACATAAAATAAATAAATAAATAAATAAATAAATTCGTAAAATCTGCACGTTATCTGATTATCCATTGATTGGTTCAATCTTCACAGATGTTGCATGAAATTCAACAAGCTAGATTACCAAAATCGTCATATCCATGTAAAGGAAAAAAAAATTTTTCCCAAAGAAGAAAGAAAAGAAAGGAGGGAAATACGTAATAACAAAAAGAAAGTAAAAAGTAGGAATAAACGCTATACAATAGCTAAACCAAATATAAAATTGTGTATAACAAATATCTATTATTATCAAGGGTTCTCTTTCAAATAAAACTCGTTAAGGTGTATCTATTTTTTCTTGTCTAAAAAATTATTTTAGTGATGGCAAAAGTTTTATCTAATAAATTTCGGACCGAATACGTTTGGAACTGCCCACAAAGTGGTAAAAGGTCCTTTTTTGTATTTCGAGTTAACAACAGTTAAAAACTTCGGATTTTTCAAAAGCGTTAAAAAAATAATGCTCTATTCCCTAAATTGGAATTTTGCCATGACTTTTTCTTTTAGAAAAATGTGATTTCTTTAGAAAATGTATTAAAAAAAAAAAAAGAATAAAAAAAAAACGAAATTTTTATTTTTCAAATATTTTTTTCTTTGGTTTTTTTAAAATGACTCAAAAAAAAAACTACAAGTAACGTATCAAAAAAAAACTACAGATAACGAATTTTGAAATAAACGAGCGAACAAGTTCTTAAAGCACAAAAAATCGTAACGACATGCTAAAGAAGTTTTCCTTATGGCTATTAACTCAATAAAAATAATCAACAGTAAGTAAAATAATTGATTTTTAAAAAAAATTCTTTTATGATTTTTTTAATATATTATTTTTTTTGACATGAAGCCGTGAATAAGTTATCAGGTTTTGGTAATAGATTTTATTATATAAAATATATTTAACAATTCAAGAATGAAACAATTACGGCCTTTTAAAAAAGACATACGTCAAATATGGCGTATTTATGGAAAAACAAGCAGAAATTATTGGTTGGAACGATATGCTAGGCTCATTGATTTTCTACCGATTGAAATAAGCATAATATTAAAGGTAGTATGTCAAATACTATTAGTGAATAATTAATTTACTTCATAAAAATATAGATAAAGATAAAACATTTAAATGAACTATATCATCTTTTTAAATGCCCAAATGTATGTATCAATTTACTAAAAATAAAACTTTCTATTAATTCTACTATATTAGAAAACTAGGTCTTCGTGCAAGTCTAATAAAAAGACACAAAAGTTCACAGATATCGCTTCTAACATAATTTCTGTAACTGATTCAGACTATGAAGAAGTTGAAGAAAATGAAGATGATGTTTAACAATGAAAATCAAAGAAGCTGCAAAGGAAGTAGCGGATACAACCACATCAAATATCCCGTCACGCTCGAATGTCTGGTCGCATGTCTCATCACGCTTATCCTCACCACGCGTCTCATCATCACAATCTGGTATTTATCAATTTACTATAAAATTAAAGTTTATAAATTATCTAATAATAATTTATTTTTAAATTTAAACATAAAAATACTGTAGGAACTTAACTTGCATCTATTGTAACGGTTTCCACTGGGTAGCTTACTGCGATAAAATCCCTTCCGAGTTTAAAGGTCACTGTGTTAAATGCTGGTCCAGCAAATCTTACCAAGCGAAAACTTGTGTAAATTTAACGCCAGAAAGGAGCCATGGCTTTAAAAATAATTTTTTATTATTTTTCTTTTTGTCCAATTGGGGTTGGACGTGTCTGATTGGGAGGGATCAGACTTTTTTTTTATAATTATTTTATAATTTTTTATTCTTTTTGTCCAATAGGGTTTGGACGTGTCTGATTGGGAGGGGTCAGACTTTTTTTTTATAATTATTTTATAATTTTTAATATAATTTTTTAAAAAAATAAATTTTTTTATAAAATTACGTACTATGCATTACAAATGGTAATTTGAATGGCGTATAAAGTGTTAATAAATGTACCAAAAAATGTAGAGTAACGAACCTTATGTCAATCAACGCTACTTAAAAATATTAAACAATTTTATGGCGTCGTTTAAAAACACGTATAAAAATGCGTATATTGATTGTTAAAAATGTGTATATTGACGTGTCAGTAAACACATTTATATGTAATATTGCTAATAATAATGATTATGCATACAGTACATTAATACAGTAAGTACATTAGTAATAATATCTAATTAACTACATATAATCAAACTCATTTGCATGCTCATCATACGATTTCATAACTCGTACATAAAATGATAATTAAGTTTGTGAAACGCATTCTGTTATTCTTAACCTGAAACTATAAGAAAAGTTAAGAAATGTCAAATATTTTTATTAAAAAAGAAATAATGAATAATTTAAAGAAAATGTGCTCAGGCTCTTTTTTTCCAATTTCCATCATTTTTTGATTTCACGTTGCTTTTGCGAACAATTTCTTTTATACCTACTAGCTGTTGACCTGTTACTTTGTAACGGTTTAATGGGTGTTAAATAAATAAACGCTACGCATGTATCACAATATAAAATCACGTGCATTTATCAATCTGTCAGATGTTCATGGTAACACATAAAGATTTAAAAAAGAGAATTTTTTTTTTTGTTAAAAATTAATCGAACAGTTAGAATGTTAACACTTAAAACCTTCCTACTGGTTTGCCAATTCAAGTCACAGTTTTTATTAATAATAAGCAAATAATACAATAATAAAACTAACGAAATATTTCAGTATACACAACATTTCTTGTTTGGCATGGGCGATCGTGATTAAGAAGAACCTTGATGCACTGATTCGAAGTTATCCTTGATAAGGCAACATATAACTGACCATGTGAAAAAACTGGCTGCGGTAGATACAGACCCACATGGTTTAATATCTGGCCCTGCGACTTGTTAATCGTCATTGAAAAGGCAACTCGTATCAGAAATTGGTGTCGTATTAAAACAAATGGCAAATTGGTATCCGAAGGTGTTAGTGAAATCCGTGGTATGAAGATACGCCTACCTACTTGTGGACCTGTCATAACTTCGGCATCAATGACTTTACTATAAAGGCCACGACAAATCAACCGTGTTCCATTACAAAGACCCTCCGAAGGATTCAAGTTTCGTAGAAGTATGATCAGAACTCCCACTTTCAATTTCAAATCACCAGGAGGAAGGCCGGAAATTTGCAAGGATCTTAAAAATTCTGGGGCATACAATTGAGGCCGGTCCGTATTGGTACCATCTGCTAAATCCACAGAATCTGCGCTAGGATATGTATGAAATTCACCTGGATATTGGTCCATTATTAAGGTTGAGATACGTTCAACATCGTCATTTTTCAGAATCAAAATAGCTCTGCCAACCATAAAATCCACACTGGCAGAATTTTCGTTTAAATTCGGATAGACAAAATCAATAAGATCTGATAATTTACCACCAGAAATTACCATAGCATAAGGGAGCTCAATCACATCTTCTGTATTTGGAACAACAGGATACTTCCCATCACCGACTTGTAAAAGAAACTTAGCAAAAATGTTCTGCTGGTGGTTCTCACCGTGGTCATTAGACTGACGAAGTCTCATATTAATTGACAACTTCATTACCTTCATGTGTCTCCATATAGATGAACGTCTTAGACATGATGAAACAACTTCAGTACGCGATGCATGTGGTATCACAGGAAGCACCTGACGAAAATCTTCCCAAATACAAATACTTTGCCTCCGAAAGGTTTATCAACTTGAGTAATATCACGAAATGTACGATCTAGTGCTTCAATCGCAAACTTATGGATCATAGGAGCCTCGTCCTAAATAAAAAGCTTTGACAAAAGAATTAGACGTGCTTTCTTACTATTTCGAGAAATGTTGCATGTAGAAGATTCATTAAGTTTAAGCGGAATTTTGAATCGACTATGAGCAGTCCTACCACCTATCATCAAGAGCGCAGCTATTCCAGATGATGCTACTGCCACTGCAATATCACCAGACGATCTAACAGTTGACAGCAAGACATTATACAAAAAAGTCTTTCCAGTGCCACCCGGTCCATCTATAAAGAAGCATCCATCACCGCATGTAACTGCACGCATAACAGATTCGTATATATTACGTTGATCATCATTCAACAGTGGAACATTTCGCGTGATGTCATCACTAAGCTGAGCAATATTATATGATCTTTCTTTACGAATCAATTGATCCAAATCCTCACCACCATGATTAATATCCAAAGATCTTGGTGGAGGAATCGGCATATTTGGAAAATCTCTCAGTGATTTACCATTAAGCAAAAGACAATCTTCCAATTGATGGAGCGCCTCACATTCAATTGCATGACTTATAGGATCATTTTGGGATTGTAGCGGGATATGATTATTATAACAAATATCTTCACATAATGCGAACTTGTGATCATTCCACAATATTTCAGGATTCAACGGTTGGCAGAAAAGAAGAATAGACGCAAAAAGGCTTCGCAATTGTTTACCTGTTTGAACTGCACTTGCTTCAAGTAAACATGCACTCTATTCGTCATCATCCTGTAGAAGGGACAAATGAACGCAAGCCTTTTTGAAACTGCTACAAACATAACCATTTACTGTCTTCAAGTCATCAAAGCTTGTTGCATCCTAACATGTGTCAGTAAAGTGCGAAGGTAATACCTTTCACCTTCCGAAGGCTGCACCATATAAAGTCTTCCGATTGCAAATGCAGCATTCTTACGGGGTTCCACATGTGATTAGTCTCATCCCAAGTACAATGAACAGGAAATTCACTATATATATATGAGCGGGCTGTAACATTATCTAAGTTAGCCTGGAACCAAGCCGTTAGTGTCGTTTTACATGAGTTAGCACGATCCACAACGCATTGAAGATCCTCTCCTTCCCGAAAAGTAACAGATTGCTGATCTGGAAGATGAACCGCAAGGCGTTGTACAGCTGGGAAACGACCATGCATTTTATAATGGAAAATCCGCCAAATGCTTTCAGATGCTGAAACGTATCTGGCATCCAGATACATTTTTATCTCATCAACAGGTTCAGTATGATCCAATGCATGTTGTCCAGTGTCATTGTGGGCTGATTGGTACAATGCTAATGTTACCCGGTCATGACCCTTATATACGTATTTATAAAGGTATTTAATGGACAATATTGAACTGCAAATTTCCACATTAATATGGGCATTGTATTTAGTGACCAAATCAACATTGTGCGGTACAACCCATCTGTTATCCAATCGGCTCCCATTTCTAGTATTAACAAAAGAACCATTATCACGCTTCCGATAAATAGGATAACCATTATTATCTTCCTGAGTAGATTCATTAAAGTTTTTAGGGTAATGTTTCTGACACATGCCGTCTTTCATACATGGAGAAGAAGGGTTCATAGCACCACACGAACCATGCATTATCATGGTAGACACAGTTTTATATGCAAGAGGATGCGTCAAAGGGTTCGGGATCTCAGCAGAAACAATGTGATCATAATCTTCCGTTGTTCGCAACTTACTCTCTGGGGCTAATATAAGTAAGAAGTGGGCATGTGGCAGACCACATTTTTGAAACTCTATTACGTATATATATGCTATGACCTTACCAAGACAGTTGTTGTGTAACAGATCTTTTAAAAACTCCCGCAGTTTAACATGAAATACGCGAGCAGTCAAGTCAGGTCGATCATTAGCACTTTGATAAGAAGACAACTCCCTAGTAATTTCAGCCCACTTCGGATTGCAGGTGAAAGTTACAAAGAGATCAGGCTTACCAAAGCAACTCATAATGGCCATTGCATCCTGATATAGCTGATACATATGCCGTGGTCCACCAGAAAATGAGGAAGGCAGAATTATATGACGACCAAGATCATTACTGGTGACAGCATGTAATGCATCCGAAACTCTACAATACAAATCAGTACGTAGAGAGTCTTGATTAAATTTAAGGTAATTCAACCGAGTTTGCTCTATCTTGGTATACTGGTCGACAATGTATTGCTGATATAAACGTCCAGCATTGTGAAGCCAATCACCTTCTCTAATTTGTAACCTGTATGAGTAGAATTGCATAGTCGTCACCCTTTCTCTTTTCTCAGATCCTGCAAGAGGTACATCAATATGCCACCCATCATCACCTTGCGGAAATAACAACACATAATGAAGAGGATCATATGACGGATGTATTTCCGATATTCTTTGAAGGCCTCCATTGTGTAGTCTAAGAACAATATCACGATTAGAAGCATGCAGTTCATGACCATCACCAAACATGATTGCAGCAACTTCCGAAGTTGAGGGAGCATTGTAGCGTCGGGAATCTCGCGTGCGATCAGCATGAATGACCATAAAAATTTCATCAGGCACGTTCATTTGGATAAGGTCTCTCACACGACAAAAGTTTCGGATATACGGATTGCATTCATCCAACATGATCAGCAGATTATGTAGAATGCCATCATTCAAATCAGACATTACATTATGACGATTTGCATTCTCATGCTCAGTGTCATAGATATATAACTGTGCAAACGCCGGCTGGAGACCATCTTCTGGCAGCAAGGAACTGATTCGATGATAAACCTGGCCATGAATGCGAAAATCAGAAATGCCTTGGCCAGCTATCACATTTATATCTGCACCAAACGACGTACACGCCAAAACATTATTATACCGTCTAATGTTTTTGCGAAAAGAGACTGCATCAGAGTCCGACGAAGTATACAGATTTAACAAATAAGGAGGTGGAACAATCAAAGGCGCCAAACGAACTTTGCCATGCGCGTAGCAAATTGAGAATGCAGGAGACGCAAGAGAAGAATTCCGATTCTTTTCCTCCATCCAAAACTTAGCACCACAATAGATGCAGGTTTGATTCATTCTACCTAATTCATGACGTGTTATCCCATTATCCGTACGTTCCAATTCATTCGTTCTATCATTGATCTTTCATTTTTTTCTCAAACTGGCCTGCCTTTCTTTAGCTAATCTCTTCTTACGTATTTCAGGAGTCTCATTTACTTCTTGTTCAGTATGATCGGGATGACGATTTTCATCATTGATTTTTCTCCTTTCTCTCAAGCTGGCCTGTTTCTCTCTAGCTAACCTCTTTCGACAGGATTCAATCGATTCACTTTTTTCGTATCCAGACGGCATTAGAGTATCAGATAGGACGTCATCGAATTCGGTGGTTCAGAAAAAGGTTATTCCCAGATGCAAATGTCTAATCAAATATCACGCATTTCGGACATATGTGGGGAAAAGAATTGACACGCGAACACATACTTAATATTCATATAAATCATCAGGAGCATAAATTTTTTTTATATACAGATTTTTTTTTCTTATTTTTTAATAATTAAAATTTGGACATATATTACACTCAACACACAATATAAGAAATTTTATTAAATATACAAAGTGTAAAATAATACGTATCTTTATTAACGTAGTTGATTGTTAAAAAAAAAAACATTTTGCTTAGAAAACTTAATATAATATCCTATTGTTTTAAAAAAAGATTATACTCAAAAATTTAATATAATGGTCTATGTTAAGAAAAAAAAAATGATTTATTTATATATTTACAATTCATTACAAAATAAAATCTAAGTAATTTATTGTTATAACTCTCAACACATAATATAAGAAATTTAAAGCTTCTTTATTAAATATACAACGTGTTAAATAATGTATAATTTATCTTTTAAAAAACGCGTTTACAGATCACACGTGGGACTACGCGTGGAACACTCGTCACAATTTGGGGTGTGCTGTCAACTAATTAAATCAAAGCTATTTGTAGTTACACTGATCTTCAATTAGTAAATGATTTTTGGCTAAAGTTTATCAACAATATACTTTACAGTAACACTGGTAAAAAAATGGTCTATCCTACACATATCCTACACATATCTTACATATATCGGGTACTCAAAATGTAGAAAATCATACACAAATAATACACATATCATACACATATCGGGTACTTATATATATAGTATACCTATCAGGTACCTGATATATGTATGATATATATATTAGTACCCGATATGTGTATGATATGTGTATTATTTGTGTATGATTTTCTACATTTTGAGTACCCAATATGTGTAAGATATGTGTAGGATAAATCATTTTTTTACCAGTGTAACTCCACACATAAATTAACTATAAAAAATAAGATCTTTTTTTTTAGATGCCCAGCACGAATTTCTTTCTTCTCCAAATTTTTTTGAATATAAATCAGTCCTTCCGTACCACAGCTACAAAGTTACGAAGCTTTTATTTACATCAGATAGCAAGTTTGGAGAAAATTCCTATTTAAATCCTATATTCAAAAAAAAAATCTCAAACTGCCCTATCAAACGTAAGTTTTTTCATTTAAATGTAAAAAATAGTTCGTAACTATGTTTATATAGCTTTGATATTGATTTTTATAAAATTTGGCCTTGAAATATTAAACCATTAAGGCTGTGTATCTAACTAAAGTTTGGAAAATAGCTGATGGGAGTATACAAATCATATAAACGTCGCTTTCAACTAAAGAATTGCAACAAAATTCGGTTAGAAAAGTATCAGAATGATAAAATAATTAATGAAATAAACAAGTGCTTGGATGAAATGGATGAGAATCAGCTTGAAATGATTTTAAATACTATACAAAGTTAATCTCCTAATTCAACTATAAGAAATAACCAACGGGATAATTTAATTTTAATAATAGAACAATTACCCGATGATCAACTTTTATCTGCTGCTCACTTAATTTCAACAATGCGATATCCAAAAGGACCTAATAAGGGCAAAATTTATTCGCCATACTTACAGAAAAAAGCCTATGAATCCATAACTCAAAGTCTTTATAAGCATCAGCCTACATATAAATCACTACAAGAATCTAATACAAAATTAAAAGCTGATTTTAAAAAGCTTCACCGACAAAATCAAACTTTGATTAGAAAAACACAATCACTTGGAGTTCAAAATAGACATCTTCGTAATCAGAAATCAAGTCATATATCTCAAATCCGTTCTTTAGTTCGATGCTCTCATCAGATCTCTGATGCAACATTTCAAAAAAAAATTAAATCTATCTTTGAAGTTAACAAACGCAGCTATACATCTAACACTGTTTGGCTTGCAACTAGTATCTCGCAAGTTGGTTAAGTATCATTACATTCAACAGTAGAATGTATGAAATTAATTTATGAGTTTTTAATTGGAGAACCCCCACAAAATTGGATATCAATTTCAACATTGCGTACTTGGCATCAGAACGTTTCAGAATTACATGTTAATGCTCAAATCTGTCAAGTTGCCAATGCTTCAGTATTTGGAATTATGGTTGATGAATCAACAAGAGGTGAAACCAAAAATTTTGTTATGTGTTATCAATTCTGGGATCAAAAAAATCAGACACCAGCTGTAGTTATAACCCGGCTTCAAGATATTCAAAAGTGTAATGCAGAAACTGTATGTGATACTGTCATTGAAAATATTAAACAAGATGGTTTAGATCTCACCAAATGTGCGCTATGGACAACTGACAATACAGCTTATATGTCAGGGGATAAAGGTAGTGCGATTACACTTTTTAATAAGAAAACAGGCTTAAAATCATTACGAATTGGATGTGGGCTCCACATAATTCAAATTGTGCTTAATCATTTTGAGCTAGCAGCATTTGGAAAACTATCAAATGGAACTGGTTTTTCAAAAAAATCACATCCATATAATTTACTTTATTTGGCATGGAATTTACATGATGGATACAATGCAAGCGATAAAGACAAACCACTTAATGTAAATTCTCAAATTATTAAAAATCTTTATGATGGATTACTAGGATTCCATTACAACCAATATCAATTACCTCTTCGTTCTCGATGGGACTATGAATTACAAACAGCAAAACAATATTTAAATCGTCATGCTGCTCATATTGAATTTACAAATTGGTTCATTGAAAAACTGGAAAATCGTAAAACTACTCCTAAGACTTATCTTGAAAATTGGCGTCTTTTTAAAACTTGGCTAGTTGATCCAAAATTAAACATTCAAGTTAAATGTTTAGTAAACTTTGCTGAACATTTTTATGAGCCTCTAGTGCAATTCATGGTAAAACAAAATCCTATTCCACGGCTGTATTAAAATGATCAGTTAATTACATTACCTCCTGGCCGGCGTGCTCATGAGATGCCAGATAAAGTATTTGAATGGCATGAGTTTCTCAAAAACCTTACTAATAACTTTGATATGTTTTTTTCCGATCAACTTACAGAAGCTGCAGATTCATTATCTAGCAAGGAATTTGAGATTCTTTTTAACGATTTAGAATATGGCATTATAGAGGCTTTAAAACATTTTGAAAAATGGTTATTACAATGGCTTCATTTGCCATTAGCAGTTTGTCGTCTTGGTGGAAATAATGCTCAACCATTTGCATCTAGTTTTTATCATGTTATTCTTCAAAAGCCTTGGATTTCTTTGCCTTCAGATTTGGAATTACGCTTTGCACAGGATTTGGAGGGTGATATAAATAATGGAATAACTAATGACTTTGGTTTGCGTGAATTGCTATTGCATAACAATGATTTTCTTGAAGAATTTAAACGATTCTGTAGTTGCGATGATCCAAAGTTATACAAATTTCCTAATCTTTATGATTTCGTTAAAAATCATATTTATTTCATTGTTATCCACCAACAACAGGTGGAGGGATTATTCAATAAACTAGATTTGAAGACACACCCGAATATGTCACCAGCAGTAAAACAATCAAAGCTTCGTTTATCATCAGATAAGATCACAAAAGAAAATCTGAACGATGGATTAAAAGATATACGAAAACAAAGAACTAAGTCAAGAAGAACTCCACTCCAAGAAGTCCAATTTGGACCTAATATTGCGTCAACTCTTCTTAAACAAATTCTTGACTAATAATTAAAAATATTTACTTAAAAAGAAATATAAAATATAATTTGCTGATAAAATAATTAATGGTTTGTAAATACAGTACAAATTATATATAAATGAAAAAATAAATTTTTTTATGTACAAAATAATTTTTTTTTTCACGTGTAAAAAAATCTTCAATAGTAAATTTTTATATGGTACTACATATAGTTTTGATTTAATTAGTTGACAGCACACCCCATCGTCACATGAACATACGTCACAACTATATACAATTGCACGCATAAATTAGTAGTCTAAACGTTACTGTTACACACACATAAAATAGCAGTATAAACGTGACGGTTACACACAAAAAAATTTATTATATTATAGATTCAAGAAATTTATAAACATGAATTTGTTTACTATCTCTTACATTATACATTGTATCTTTTATAAACTTATCAAGATTTCCACTGGTTCATCCTCCATTATTCTATAGGGTCACGTTCTTTACATCATAATTTTTCACTTAAAGGTTTTTTTCAATACGAACAATTTTTGATCCTCTGAAATTTATTGGACGAACTTTTTTTTTTTTGAATGAAATTTTTTTTATACTTTATAAGTTACTAAAAAGGATACGACTATTTTTTTTTTTTTTTTTGAGCCATACTTTTTCCGACGCATTTTGATTGTTTACTACTCGTGACACTTGCGGAAGCTTTATTTAACTACAGTATGAAACAGAAATGAAAACTGTCAATGTGTTGACATTTGATAATAAATCATAGACTGTTCCAGTTGGTAACATGATTTCGAATCAGGACTTACGTTCCGCGGCCCATTCTCTCAGTCCTCACCATCTTCTTCTCCTCATGTCTCTTTTTCTCGCACGTCATCTTTGCCGCAGCATCTCCAATTGCTATCCGCTGAAAAGGAATGGATGCATAGAGCTTCGATTCAAGGTCCCGTTAGGACTTCTTATTTCTCGTGGCGTCGAACGGTTCGGATATGTAGCTTTAAATATAGATTTATGTAGGGGCATTTTCCGGGTAGTTGAGCTTAGGTTTTCTCTATAGGGGTTTAGGGATATGCGGGAAATTTCATATCTACAGTATTAAAAATTAAGTTTGTTTCTTTGCTTAGCTTTTTTGTTATATATTAGGGATTTTCGTGCGGTTAATTTATTTTATTGATTCTTTTTGATGTATGAAATTTATGTGAATTAATAAACATAAAGTATTACTGTTAAAAAGCAAAATTACAATTTATAAAATTTTAATAATATCAAATATTTGTTAAACTTTTTATATTTTATGGATATCAGATATTGTACGGTGTTGGTTAACGTCACTTCGCGACGTTAACCTGCTCGATATTGTACGCAAATATATCGTCAGCTTTAGTATTATTATTTGACCTAGAATTATGATACTTTGTAATTCCAGCAATTAAATGTTAAAAATATACTTTATTTATTTTATAATAAAACGTTTATATACATACTAATATAAAAAAAAAAAAAAAAACTATTCAAATTACGATCAAGAAACCTTGAAAAAATTAACTCATCAAGAGTAATTTTTTATGCAAGAAAAAAAAATCGGATATAATAATATTTACATAATGTGCGCCTGAATATCTATGATAAAAAAAATATATATTGTTAAATTATGTAATTATGTAATTTTGTTAATAAAATTTAACATTTAAAAACAAAATCTTACCGTCAGGAAATTCTAATTCATCTTATTCTTCTGAATGAACGAAGATTTGGATTGTTATACATCTCACCTTCGTCTATCAAATATATAATATATATTTTAACAATGAAAAAAAAAAAATACTATAAAGTGATTATTATAAGAATTGTTTACGTACCATTATCTTTAATATGAAGATTCATTGTTTGCTGTTGCATTGGTTCAATCTTATAATTATTTTGAATATCTAAAAATAAATTAAAATCATATTAATAAAATTACAATAAAATCAACACTTTAAATTATTTTACTTACCATTTTTTGAGCTTCTTTTAAATATTTTGGATATTTTTTTGCCGCTAACTATATAATTTTTTAATATAAGTTATTCATTCATTCGATTATTTTATAATAAAATATATTATTTAATTACCTTTAAATATTTTTGAAATATTATTTTTCTTACTACTATTATTAGGAATATGAAAATCATTGTGAAACGCTATAAAAAAAATTAATCATTTTCATTAATTAATTTTTATAAATTAAAATTATATAAGAATTTTGTTTAAATTATACAGTACCTTCTTGTTCATCTATTATTTTAGTTAAAAATAATGGTATTAATACTTTAATACTCTTTAATTAATTAGAAAAGTAAATAACTGATATATTACCTTCTGTCGCGTTCCTTGGCTCAGGAAGATTATCAAATCGATGAAGTTTACTTGTAAATAGTTTACTATTGCCGGAATAGGTTTCTATCTCAAGATTATTATTTTCTTCTAACCGAGATGATTCATTTGATTTAGTTTGATAAGATAGGTTAAGTTTATCTATACTATTTATAAGTGTTTTAATGTCTGGTCTTTTTGATGGGTCAGCATCCCAACATTGTTTCATCAAATTTTTATATTCTAAAGGAGTTCCTGGTACAATTTTTGGTCTTATACCATTAACAATATTCATAGCAATATGATAATCATGTTTGTATCCAACAAATGGTGGTTGTCCAGATGAAATTTCCCACATGAGCATTGCAATGAAATAAATATCAGATTTAAAAGTTTGTTCTTTTCCAACAATAACCTCGGGTGCTATATAAGGAAGATTGCCGTATATACTTTTTAATGGTTTATCTGCAGGTCCACAAAATCCAAGATCGCTAATATAAAATTTTTCACCAGTTGTAAATAATACATTTCCAGAATGCAAATTTCTGTGAATTACATTTTCATAATGAATTCTTTCAAGTGCTTTAATTATATCAGTAATAATTTCAATTCTTTCTTTCCACGTAAGTTGATTATGATTTTGTTGTAAATATCTTCTTAAATCTATATCCATCATATTCATTACAAGCATATAATTTCCATTTGATGGATTTCGTGTTAATCCAAAACATTGAACAATATTAGTCCATTTATTACTTATATTTAAATATGATTTAGCCTATAAAAAAAAAAATTAATCAAAAAAAATGTTCAAAAAAAAAATTTATTTGTCAAATTTTTTTTTTATTACAAACCTCTTCAAGCCAATTTTGATTCGCATTTCCAACATTTTTTAATTTTTTAAGTACTACATTATGAGTTCCAAATCTTTTTAATTGTTGATCATTAGAATTCCATTCTTCATATGATCCATCAATCCAATTTGCTGTATAAATTTTGGAACATCCACCTTTTGTTAAATATTTGATATTTTTTAAATTATTATATGGAATCCATTCTGGTATTGCATTTGGTATCAATGTTTTCATTTGACAATCTTGTATTAATTTATCAACATTATCATTTCCAGATGACCAATTTGAAAATTTAGATTTTAAATGATTTCGAATACAATGTTCACAATATGTTGTAGCTAAACATTCTTGATTACAATTTTCACAAATTCTTTTTGTTCCTTTATTAAAAGTAAGTTTATTAAGATCGTAAGTTTTAGTAATAATTCCTATCGCTTCAGATTTTTCATTATCAGTAAGTGATTCATCATTAAGAAGTGCTTGTTTTCTGAATTCATAGACTTTTTGTGCATCATTTCGAATATTGTGGTCTATTAATGCATATGATCTATTAAGTGCATCATTGATTAATTTATTGTTACCATACGACATGATGAAATATTGTTATAAGGAAACTTAAAATTTCTTTTATGAGTATATTTATTGATTTTTTTGAATGAAAAAAAAAAAGAAAGAAAATTTTGAAACCGGTATTTTTCTCTCTCTATATATATACTGATTTCTATATATATATATAATACTGTATGTAATAATATACACTTTTATATATACATGTTTCCATATATATACTTGTATAAACTGAAACTAATGTATATAAAGATACTGTTAAATATATACCGTATTTCTATATATACATTGTTATATATATCGTATTTCTATATATACATTGTTATATATACCGTATTTCTATATATACATTGTTATATATATAGTATTTCCATATATATATATATATTTACCGTATATATATATATATACAATGTTATGTATTTACCAAGTATATATATACATATACATATATATACAATGTTCCGTGTTATTATATATACCGTGTATATATATATTTAGCTCCGAGGTTTTATATATTAAAATAGTAATATATAACCAAAATGAATGCTTAGATTAAAAGCAACATTGTTATTTTTTTATGCATGCAAATCCATCTACACATGCAAATCAGTGCACACTTGTACAAAAAAGGAAAAAAATGAGGTTGTCATTATATAATGACACATAGACATAGACGTAAGATAAAGCACCACGTCAAATATTATTAATATTATTAATATAATTCCCACCATTTTTCTATTATAATGTTAATTTTAAGTAATTGTCATCCTTAAATGTCCAAAGTCCTGCAATTATAACCGGAGATTGCAGAATTTTTAAATTATTTCCCTTTTTAAGGATCTGCAGGATGAGGCATGGAGCGTACGCTGTACAACATCTACAACATCTGCTAATTACTTGTCTGAGTATCACCACTCGCCAGTTTTCATTACTTTATGGAAAGATGAATAGAGCATTATCGCACTGACATTTAACACTCTTGTTGAACTTTTTTATCAAGAAAAATAAAAGCTTGGGCTAATGGGCTTTTTTATCGTTTTTACAAAATATTTCAACGTCGTTTTTGTTTGATATTTTTCTTTCCAAAAAAAAAAAAAATTCAAAAAATATACATATCCTGAATAACGAAAGTTGGTTTAATAAATATGAGAGTCTCAAAATAATAAAGTTTGTAATATTTTATGACTTTTTGTCATTTTTTTGACCATAAAATTTTTGGTCAAGCAATCGAAAGAGAAGTATTTTTTTTTTATAGTTTAAAATTAAAAGTCTTTTATTATGCTTGCAGTAACTATTATAAAAAGAAATTATTCATTCTTTCTAATTGTACATAATTATATCAGCTGGAAATAAAATCCTAATTTATGTGATAGGCGACACACGCGCTTTAATTTAATTAAAATCCAGTATTTTTTTTTTAATGGATTTTCTTACAATTTCATTTTAAAAATAAGCCTTATATTTTATTAAATATTTTGTATTCACATCGACCAATAAATCTTTTAGTGATGTAAATTGGTGGTGCTCGACGCAATGCAGGATAAACGCGCTATTACATATATTAAATGTTAAATCATATGGGTATTTTTAATTTTCTTTTTCAGGTATTGTGAATTAGAATGATTTTTTCTTATTAGTTCATTAAAGCAGTGACTATTTTTTTCTTTTTGTTGTTTGTAATAGAGCATTTAATCTTAGTCATTGAGATCGCCCAACACGTCTTCATTGATGCCTTTCTCACATTTGATCATGTGCCACAAAATCCGGTGAATAACAATGGAAATTGGTGCAGTGTCACCCAACAACAAATTTTTAATGGATAATGCATTATACAGTATGTCACCTGTACTACCACGTTTAGGTAGTGTGGTAAGATTCCCCTATTGAGTGTATTACAAAAACTCATATGAGGAACACTATACAATCTATACATGCATGATTGCATGTGACGATTTTTTTCTTTTAGGAACAACTCAATAACAATGTTGCGTTTCAACAGGATTAATTTATACTATATATACTATTGGGCTTTTTCCATTTTACTTGTCTTTCTTTTAAATATTTTATTTTACTGTATATAATTAATTTTTACTACAACTTTGGTTAGAAAATTGAGATAACGAAAAAAAAATTACAATAAAAAAATGAATAAAATAAAATAAATTAGTAGCAAAAGAGTCTTTTCTTTTTATTAGTTTATAATAACAAAAGTAAAAAAAGCTAATTAAAAAAAGATTATATAAATAGATATTGAGCTAAAAAACCAAAAATAAAAAAATGATTAATAATTAAATCACAAAATTATATCGACCTGGTCACTGATCCAAACCTAAAGCGAAAGAACAAAAAAAAATTAATTAAAAATTCGGTTTAAAAAACCGTGAGAGAAAAAAAATTTTTTTTTTAGAAAAAAGAGAAAAAAGAATAAAAAAGGGTTTAATCGTTATCTTGGTTTAACCGTTAAGTGTTAACAAGAATTTTTTCGCGGATTGGCTATCGGAAGTCGGAACGTGCACATGAACTTGACAGCCAATCAAAATATTCTAACCATGAATAGATCAGGCGCAGATACATCACGGGTTTTCATGTTGCATGGCGTATCGATTTTTGAAGTTTCCGCTTGTTTTTAGACGCTAGAAATTGGCCAATCACGTGATATTTTGCCGACAATTTAGTGATGTGTTTTGGAAGCTTCTAATGATTTTTTCTTGGAATTGGATCTTCCGACCTTTCCAAATCCAACGTATGGATATTTTTCTGATATGAAATGAATTTTATACGCAAAGCATACATTAAAATTTTCGTATATAACCTTTTTCAATATCATAAAAAGAAAATAATTTATAATTATATATACTAACTAATTATTTTTTTTTAAATTGATATATAATTTTTTTTTAGCCTGAGAAAAATTGATAAAATTCGTATAAATAATATTAGAAATAGAATTTTTTAGCTTGGGAAATAATTATAAAATATATATTTATTTGGTTATTAAAAATATAAAAGAATTCTTTATTTTAATAATAATTATATATATTTGTAGTTTTGTACGACTTTCAATTTTAATAAAGTTCTGACCAGTTATACTGGAAAAAAAAAATAAGAATTATATATATAAGTACTATAAAAACTTTAAAACTTTCAAAAAAATTATTCCAAACTACTCAGAAAATAAAAAACGCGCTTCTAAAAGAAACAAAAAAAAGAAAATCAACAGAAAACTTCTATTTAGGAAAAAATTAATAATTTTGAAAAATGAAATTTGATCAAGATCGACAAGCTCAATTTCGATTCTGAATTTCTGATCACATGCTGTGATCAAAAGAACAGCCAAATATTCGATCGACAAAAAAGAATTTTCTTTTACTGTATTTCTATATTTGTTTTCCAAGACGAAAAACGACAAACATTTACAACTGCGTTTTTTCATTGTTTATTTATTAACAACTTTTTTCATTGTTTATTTATTCTTAGTTAATAGTCTTTCCACTGTCTTTCCATTTAGAAATCTGCATTTATTATTTTTATTATCTATAACTAAAATAAGAATATTGACAATGGTCAGATTTCTATTTTTGGGAATACAAAAATGATGTTACTCATAAATTTCAAACAATGAACCGATTATCAATAAATATGATCCAGTTCAGATTTTTTTTATTTTAATAAAATTTCATCTCTCCTATTTTTAACATTAATAAACATTATTTATCATAATATTTCGCAATGTCTTTGGACACCTATAGAAACCAAATCCTTTCAAACTCTAGTGAGGGAAATGTCGAAGTCAATCAAAGAGACTTAATTGATAAGATTTTGGCTCGGTAAGTCATTAATTTTTGTAATATGTGTGTGTACATACTTGTTTAAACATTTTAACAAAGATGAAAAAAAAATAATTTTTTTCTTTTTTTTTTAGATATTCCTGTAAATTTGTAATATATCGGGAATTAATGCAAAATTCTGGTAAAAATCTTTTGTATTTTCTTATATATTTGATTTATAATTAATAGAAAATTTATTTGATTCTTTTATCATTTTACGTATTTCATTAAATAAAGATGATGCGGAATCATCAAGCGTTAAAATTATATTTGAAACCAATGGCAGTAAAATTACAAGAATATTATTTAAAAATAATGGATTCGCTTTTAGATCTGAAGATTGGAATCGTTTAGTGAAAATTGCCGAAGGAAATCCTGATGAACAAAAGGTAAGGAAGAAATCTTATTTTTATTTCATATAAATTAAATCATTTTTATCACTTTTATAAGTAACATTCCTTTTTATGATATTAACAGATAGGAGCTTTTGGCGTAGGATTTTATTCATTGTTTTCTGTTACTGAAAATCCATTGTAAGTAATTTATTTTTCTCTTTTACTTAACGAGATCTATTTATTAACAAATAATTCTATATTTATAGTGTTTCCTCTGGTGGACAAGGAATGGCTTTCTATTGGCGCGGGAACCAAGTATTCACGAAACAAGGTCCAATTGATGATGATGACAAAGGTTGGACTACATTTTTAATGGATACTAGGGAACCTTTAGAGGTAAATATTTCTTGAACATTATTATATACGTCTCATAATATTTGTACGCTAACGTATCTTTTTTTTTCGTTAATTAGATACCAAATATTGAGGAATTCGCACGTTTCTTGGTCAATTCATTGGTAATTAATTTAATATATAAATGTCGATATTATTATTTTTTATAATTAATATCATATTTCATCGGTTTACAATAATAGGGGTTTACGGAAAATCTTCAAGAAGTATCTATGTATATTGATGATGTATTGATAATACAACTATCAAAGAAAATGCAAGAACCAAAATTGGTTGAAATTGCATCTGGCTTAAATACATTTTCTCCAAACAATATGTTTCATCTCACATCTGTAGATTTTAGAGGTGTTCAACTAGATGTTAAAAGGTTACTTATACCAACGAAATTGAACATAAAACAACTTCGTTCACACATGTATCAAACATTAGAAGAATCTATATTATTTAGAATTGCCAATGGAAATTTAGACGTTAAAGTTAGCAAAGAATTTTCTGCAAAAATGGAACGAGTTACTAAGAAAAAGCCACCAAATAATACGTTCATTCAAATGATTTATGCTGAATTTGATGAACGTAATTTATCTAAAGATGATAATAAAGATATTTCTCCTATATATAAAGATTTAATTTCATATCCTGAACAAGGAAAAATATATATTGGTTTTCCAACTAATCAAACAACCGGTTCTTGTTCTCACTTAGCAGCTCGTGTAATTCCTACCGTAAGTATATTTTAACTTGTTATATCGTATTTTATTATGATGATAATCGATAACATTACGTTATCTTAATATAATCTTCTAGATGGAACGAGAGTTGATTGATTTTGCTGAACCAACATTAGCTGAATATAACAATGAAATGTTATGTTTAGCAGGAACATTAAGTAGAATTTTATATGAATATGAAATGGCTCAAATAACAAACTTTTATAATGAAATTATCAGTTCCGATATTGAAAACAATGAAGAAACCAAACGACCTGAAAAGAGTACATCTAAGTCAAGATCGAAAAGGTCGTTATATAAATGGCTTAAAAAACGAGTATTACATTTTAGTTTCAAAAAACGTACATCAATCGTACAAATGACACAATATGATGAAAAAATCTCTCCCTATCGTAAATGGCTGGAAAAATGGGCAGCATATGCCATAGCACACTTTACATACAATACAGGTACTCCGAATATGCAAGTTAGCACAATAGCAGAAACACAATTTTCAAGTTGTTTGAAACAAAACTTGTTGATTTTATCAACGCATGGTGTTCTTCCAATATCAAATGTTCGCTTGCCTAATCCAAAAATAACAGGATTCATAAAGACAGTACCACTCGTTCCAAAAAATTTGTTGGAACAATGTAATCTGTTTTTTAATAAAGCCAAAGAAGTAGAGCTTATAGCAGAGTTAGGTTTACAAGATATTTTAGATGAATTAAAAATCCGAACATTGTCTGAAGAAGAAATTATTAAGCTTTTGAAATGGTGGATTTCTTATTTGACAGAAGATAATAATTTTGACACGCAACTTTTGAAATTTGCTCGAATTGGGGATAGTTCTCAAACTCTGAATACAATTCAATTTTATTCGAACCCAAATAAAATTCCCTTAGATATGAGTATTCCATTTGAAGTATTACCAAATAATATTTCCAAAAATTTTACTGGGCAAGAGCTTGAAAATAGATTTGGATGGACCGAATTGCCTTTGGTTAATTGGGCAAAGTTTATTGTCAAAAAACCTGAATTAGAATCAGATTTTGAATTTGCGGAAAAAGTTCATCATGTTATAGCAAAGAATTTAGAAGATATTTCACAAGAAGATAAAGAAACTATTCGTCAGTTATTTGTTGAAAAGAAATGTATTCCAACTGAATTTGGAATGAAGTATCCCAACGAATCTTATTTCCAAAGTGTTGATCTATTTCCTAACTTACCAACGATAAAATTTCAAGACTTCACATCGAGCGTTCGACGTTTGATGGAACATTTTGGAGTTCGAATGGTAAAATAAATGTTTCTAAAATTTATTTATATGTATAATCATTTTAGTTTTTAATAACTAATCAATTTTGTAGTCTGTAGAATTAAAACTCATTCTTAAACGACTCGTTAATCAAGAAGATTGTTATTATATTCAAATCATAAAATATCTTGCATCAATATCAGATGATCTCAGTGAAGATGAAAAGAATATATTAAAAAACGAATCCATCTGGCCTAAAGAAAATTTATCAGGTTCACAGCCAACAGGAGAAATTCAACGTTTTGTTGCTAGAGATTTATATATACCTTTAAGATCACATCGTGAATTTGGTTTACATTTAATTGATTGGAATGTAGAATGGTCTAATAGCTCAAAAGAAGGTAAATTCATTATTATTTAATTTGTTGCTTAATTTGTCAAATTATTTGTAATTAACGAACCATAATTTACAGGAAAATTTCTAATTGAATTGGGTTTACGAAAACATCCCAATCTTGAGACAATTATCAAACTTGCGGCACCTCCAACTGATCCAAAAATTCGAGAATTGGCTCTTAAATATTTTATTGATAATTTTGATATTTATTCTCAATTTTACAAACCAGAAGTAGTCAATATTGCATTTTTACCTTGTTCAAATTCCGATACTTACGCAAAACCTTCAGAGTGCTACGCTGATGATAAATGCACGATAATGAATTTCCAAATTATACGTGAAGATTTACGTTCTAAAGCAGAAAAATTAGGCGTTCGTCAACATCCTAATCATGAAAAACTCGTAAAGTGGTTAACTGAGAATCCACCACAAAATAAAAACAAGGCAAAAGAAATTTTTGAATATCTGAGTTCACAACAGAAAGACTTTACTGACTTAGAGTGGAACACCCTTAACGATTTCGAATTTATTCCAATTCAAGATGTAAGTCAATCCGAAATCATTAACAAGCTTATCAAACCACGCGAATGTCTCTTTAAACTTAAAGAAGAAAGGTATATATCCATTAAATATAATCTTTTTTTTTTTAATAATTATTACGACTAATTATGATGACATTTTATAAATATTATTTTTTTTTTAGCTTGAATGATTTCTTTCCCTGTGTCGATTTTGGAACAAAAGCCAATAAATTTTTGGCCAAGTGTGGTGTTAAAGATGAACCATCTTCAGCAGACTTTGTCCAATTATCAGTTAACTCTTCACATAAATTGTGGAATTTATATTTAAAGAAATATTTGAACATTTTGGAAATAATTAACCCCAATCTCGAAATAATCCTTGAACTATCAGCACCTCCAATGGATCCTAAAATTCGTGAGATGTCTCTTAAGTATTTTATTGATAATTTTGATAAAAAGTATTCAAAACATTATAAACCAGAAGATATCGATATTGCATTTTTACCTTGTTCAAATTCCAATACCTATGCAAAACCTTCAGAGTGTTTTATTGATGATAGATGCATGATAATGAATTTCGAAACTATACGTGAAGATTTACGTTCTAAAGTAGAAAAATTTGGCGTTCGTCAACATCCTAATCATGAAAAACTTGTAAAGAGGTTAACTGAGAATCCACCACAGAATAAAAATGAGGCAACGGAAGTCTTCGAGTATTTGAATTCACAACAACATGACTTTGCTGATTTTGATTGGAATATTCTTAATAATTTCGAATTTATTCCAATTCAAAATGAAAGTCAATCTGACGAAATTATTAACAAACTTGTCAACCCACGTGAATGTTTCTTTAAACTTAAGGAAGAAAGGTATGTACTTGAATATAAATCTCTTTTTTAATAAATATTTATTATTATTTTCTTAAAAGTATTATTTTCTCCTTTTTTTTAGCTTGAATGATTTTTTTCTCTGTGTTGATTTTGGAACAAAGGCTAATGAATTTTTGGCCAAATGTGGTGTTAAGGAACCATCTTCAGATGATTTTGCCCGATTATCAGTTAATTCATCACATAAATTATGGAATTTATATGTAGAAAAATATCCGAACATCCTAGAAAAAATTAATCCCAATCTCGAAACAATTCTCGGACTGGCAGCTCCTCCCTCTGATCCTAAATTTCGTGAAATGGCTCTTAAATATTTTATTGACAATTTTGATAATAAGTATTCAAAATATTATAAACCAGAAGATATCGATATTGCATTTTTACCCTGTTCAAATTCCAATACCTATGCAAAACCTTCGGAGTGTTTTATTGATGATAGATGCATGATAATGAATTTCCGAGCTATATGTAAAGATTTACGTTCTAATGTGGAAAAATTTGGTGTTCGTCAACATCCTAACCATGAAAAACTCGTTAAGAGTTTAACTGAGAATCCACCACAAAATGAAGATGAGGCAAAGAATGTTTTTGAATATTTGGACTCACAACAGCATGACTTTACTGATTCTGATTGGGGTACTCTTAATAATTTCGAATTTATTCCAATTAAAAGTGAAAGTCAATCTAACGAAATTATTAACAAACTTATCAAACCACGCGACTGTTTTTTTAAAGAAGAAAGGTATGTACTACTTCTCAAATAGATAAATCTTTCTTTTTTTTTAACGAGGAAATTATTAATCATCTTAAGATATTTATAATTTTTTACTTTTAGCTTAAATGAATTCTTTCCATGTGTTGATTTTGGAACAAAAGCCAATAGATTTTTGGCCAAATGTGGTGTTAATAACGAGCCATCTTCAGCAGATTTTGCCCGATTATTAGTTAACTCGCCGAATAAATTATGGAATTTATACAAAAATGATATAACAAAATATTTGGAAAAAATTAAATTTAACGAGAATCTTGATAATATAACTTTGGGAAAAAAGAAAGATGATGATAATTTAATAGCTATTAAAATTGGTCATAATAGTAAAAGAAATGATGATTATTATTTGGCATTAGTAAAAGAAATTTACATAAATGATGATAAAGTATATCAGCAAGTTTTAAATCCGTTAGTAGCTCCTAAAAACTTGGAATCTTTATATAAGGTATGTTTAATAAAGAATTATTTTAGATAAATGATGTTTGGTTATTCTTTATTAATTACTTTTTAAATTTTAGAAATTGGGATGTAAATCGTTATATGAGTCTGTAACAAAATCTGTGGTTCCACATGGCCATATTCAAAAAACTAAGTATTCTCAACAATTACAAAGAATTATCAGGGAACGAGCGAGCTTGTTCTATTTAAATCATTCTGAAGAAGAGATTAAAAATGATAACAAGTGGCTTAAAAAACTAAAAGTTAGAGAGGTTGAATATATGGAAACAAGCTATAAATTAGAATCCATTACGAAAAATGAAAGAAATAATATTACTACCAATATTAAAGAAAGTACGAACTCATGGACTCTTTATGTGACGTCTAACTCTAATTTAATTGATATTTCACAAAATATACTCAGCAATATTTTCAAGTTATATAATTCGAAAGATATTTCTTATTTTAACACGATTTTAACCGCACCTTTATCAAGCTTAAAACATATGGGGATATTCGAACCTGAATTACCTATATCTTCTTTATTGAAGGATGACCAACAATCACAACAACAGGATGGTAGCGAAGATATTGATATTAAATCTTTTGAAAACGAGAAACCGATTACCATAACTTCTGAGAACACACAAGATTTACGAAACTTATTACAATATTCCATAAAATCTCGTTATTCTAATTCAGAAAGTAATTCTAATATTAAAGGTCTTACAAAAACTTGTATCAACGAAAGTCAAGTGAATTCCTGTGATATTATACCTGGTAATAAGCAATATACAATTTAAATTTAATTTAATTTGTTTATTATACTTTTTTTTTATTAATTTGATTTATTGACTTCAGGTTATTCAATGCGCTGCGTTGGAAATTCACAAAAGATTGAACTCTATGTTTCTAATGGTATTGACCAATCAGAAATCTTATCTCAATCGCGGATTGCTCCATTGAGCCAATTCATAAATATACTGAAAGATCTTGCAGATGTTTTTGAAATTACGCCAAAAGCCATTCATATATTTTATGATAATAGCGTAAATTCAATTGCATTTAATCGTGATGGAGCGTTATTTTTTAATTTAAAATTTTATATTGGATTACACGAACAAGAATGTAAAAGCAAACCAACGATTGATGCCATGACCTATTGGTTTATGATGTTTTGTCATGTATTGGCACATAATTTTGTTCAACTTCATAATTCTGAATTTGAAGTAAGTATAAATTTTTTTTAAAAGTTTTTTATATTCTTATATACAATGTCTAATGCGTTTTTTTTTTTCAATAGTATTATTATTCGTCATTCGCAAAAATTTATATGCCAAATTTCTTAGGAAAAATGAAAAAACGTAAAATTACACTCAGGAGTTTCAACATTAAAACCTTTTGGAAAAATTTCAGTCGGATTTTAACTTGAATTTAAATTAAAATTGAACGCAAGGACACGGATATAGAGGTGAAAATTATGAATTAAAATGTAGTTCGACTGATATTTATTTATTTATTTATTTATTTATTTTTTGACTCTCCAAACCTTTTTTATATATAATATTATTTTTTATATTTAGTATATTGTAAATAGCTTACTTATGTATATTAATAATTAATAATTAAATTTATTAGAGATGGTTAGCTTTGGCCGTGATTGAATAGACATAAATTTAATAGTTTTAGATTTAATAGATTTAGATTATATTTAATAGATTTATATTTAATAGATTTAGATAAATAAATTAAAATATATCTCGGATATATAATGTGCAAAGCTTTTTTAAAATTTAAATAGTTCTCTAAAGCCTTAAAGACTCTTTCGTATGTGACTGAAAGGAATTTTTTTCCAAATCGTACTACAAAGTTTTATTTGCTCAACGCTCGTTGATTTTTATGTTAATGTCTTTTGTTATTAATAAGAAATATACCAGATAAATTGACAATAATATATTATATACTGTATTTTGAAATTCGGGTCAGAAATGAAAGGTTATCCGAACGATTTGATCATTAATTAAACCATTATAATAAAGAATTAAGAATATAATAATTACATTAATAGTTGAATACTTTTAATATCGGATTCATTAAATCATATAATTCGGATAAGTATACGTATAAGAAAAAAAAAATTTCAATAAAGACCAAAAATAAAAACCAAATTCGGGCGGATTTTAAGCAAATTAAATTGCGTGCAATTATGTGACTATGCGACTTGTATGACAAAATTTCCGATTATATACGTTCTTTTCTTTAATCAATATTAAATTATGTCCGATGTTTATAAGGAATAAATTATCAATATATCTGATAATTAACAAAATGCATAAGAATACGATTCTTGCTAACGAATCTTTTATTATAATTGTGAAGATTACCAAGAAGTACGTTATAATTATGTTGTAATCATTGAATTCGTAATTGTTTGAAAGAAAATTTTTAAAGCTAAACGTTTGGAAATAATATACAGCTAATAAGTCAAACGGAATCGGCTGGGTATTTACTATAACTTGACTATTATTAGATTTTGAAATGAAATCTTGTGAAACTCCGCAGAATATTCATTCTCATCAGTTACAATCTTATTTTAAGAAATTTTACGTATTTTTAATTATAATTTACTTTTAATAAACTAAAGCACATAGCTATATCGAAAAGATACAGTTTTTCGATGCGATTTCGTATAAAATGAACGTGACAATTCTTGCGATAAATAGTTTTCCTTATTAATATTTTCTTCATCAATAAAAAAATTTTTGTCATATATAGTTCCCAAATATTTTAAATTTTACATTATATTAAATACTTGCATAATACAGTATCTAATATCTTTCCTTTTTATTATCACTCGTTATATAATTTGATAATCGATATGTGTCATATATTGAATCTTAATAATCATCATCGTTTTGGACGAAAGAAATTATACTCATGCAACAATATTTTCAATAACAATTAAAAAATATTTTTTAAAAGATTATTGTAATATAAAGTTAAAGAATATAAAGTTAAAGAATGTAAATCTCCAATTCGTTAACCAAATAATTAAATCTAGCGAAAAAAATTTTTATTTTATGTAAAAAAAAAATATATTTACATTGTATTTAATTGTTACTTTTAATATGTTTATTACATATTAATGATATTATATTTACATTTTTATAATATGAATAGATATCGTGATATTATTAATAATTTAGCAAAAGATTTAAATACTTTGAATTTATTCATTTGCTTGTAATTAGATAAAATGTAGAGTTCAATATAATAATTATTACTGTAACTAATGAAAAAATTAATAATTTAGTCCTTAATCATCACCCTTTCCGATTTGCTTAATTTCTTAGAAAAATAATAATACGAACTAAAATATTCTAAACTCTGACGCATTGAGAACTTATTTTAGCAACGAAAAAGGTTCTAAATTTGTTTTAGTCATTCATTATAATTAAAGTATAATTATAATTATATCATGAGATTTTTATATCCTCTTTTTTTCTTTGTATTTTTAGTAGGATTTAGATAATATATATATATAAAAAGAGAAGGAACCTCTTCGTTGAAATAAAAAAAATACGTTCATCAATGCGAAATAAAATGGGTTTTAAGATTCTAATGGGTTTACGGCATAGATTATAATTTCGTGCTATTTGCATATTAAATAAAGTTAATACCGTAACTATTATTTTGTTTTCTAAAAGTTTTTAACGTAAGATAAAGTTATAAGAGTTTGAGGGTTTGGAACATTAGGTAAAAAACTTTACGATTTTATTTTATTTTTTTTTTGTTTACACCGTATTTTAAAAAATTCAAGTAATAACTATTGATGATTTTAGTTAGGCAAAATTTATTACCGTATTCAAAATCTGCAAGAGTAATAATAATAATTTTTATTATTTTTATTCTAATGTCATTAAAATCACAGTTAAATATTACAAAATATTTATATATATTTTATTTATTTTGGAAAATAAAATATTAATAAATTATTTAGCTGGGTTTAATCTCATTTTATAAAATACTATCATTAAATTCTACTCAAAAGGATCTTTAAGTTAACCATAATTTATTTCTCTTGATTCATAAATTTTCGTACGTTTATACTTTTCACACGTGATAGCATTGTTCACCAAATCATTTCGTTTGAATTCCGCAGATCAGTTAAACATTTGTCAATAAAACGACATTTTTATAATGTAATCCATTTTAACGTTAAAATTATTAAATTTGTTACGTCATTGTTTTGAAGATCTGGACATAAAAAGACTGAAGTATTACATAGTACTTAAAAAGACTAGCAAATTAGCTGGGAAATATTACAATAAATATTGGACAAATAGGATTAGTAAAATGTTTAAAAATCATTGTAACTGATAACGGAAATGATAACCCTTATTTGGTAAAAAGATTTACAATTTACTAAATTAGTTTACTTAATGAATCATTGGGTTACAAAATGTAACTTCTTTATAAGTAGAATTTCGGAGTTCCAGAAATATATTTTTTTTTCTGCAAACTTATTTTTTAAAAAAAAATTTACAATATATTTTTTTCATTATGTCTATTATTAGAGAAAATTTAATTGTTGCTGCAATTAATAAAGCATATGCACTAACAGATTATAATATTTACAATGATTTACACGAAGTAAATAAATTTCAAAAACAAGTAATTCTTGCCGATGAATCACTTACACAAGATGAAAAATCTGAAGCAATAAGAAAATTGACTAAAACTTACGACAGGAATAAAATTATTTTTAATGAAGGAACAAGAAGAGTTTGTGAAAATTGTAACCAAAAATGTTTAGCTACATTATATTGCGAATTTTGTGTTCGAAATTATCTAAAAGCAAAATTTTCAAATTGGTCATCTGGAAATGAAGATATTGATAATTTAATACAAGAATGTCAAATGGAAACAACTGACCCAGATAGTATAATTGAATGGATTCCATATAGTAATTTAATAAATATTAATTATTTAGCAAAAGGTGGATACTCTGAAATCTATACAGCAGAGTGGATTCATGGAAAATATGATGAATGGGATTCTAAAGAACAACAATTAAAAAGACTTGGGGAACAAGTTGTGATACTTAAAAGATTAGAAAATTTTGAAAGTGCAAATAAACGTTGGTTTGAAGAGGTTTGTAATGATCTAATAATGTTACAATTATTTATTTATAAGCTTTTATAATATTTTCTTTATTTTATAGGCTATTTCACATTTAAATATAAGTAATAAATGGTCAGATGTGATTGTTCAATGTTATGGTTTGACGCAAGATCCATTAAATGGAGATTATATGCTTGTAATGAATAAATTGGATATAGATTTAAGAAAATATTTACAACAAAATCATACTAAACTTACGTGGCAAGAAAGAATTCAAATTGCTGTTGATATAATTGATGCACTTTTACGAATTCATGGTGAAAATGCAATTCATAGAGATTTGCATTCTGGAAATATATTATTTAAAACTAAATTTAGTATTAGTGATCTTGGATTTTGTGGACCTGCAGATAGACCATCAAAAAGTATATATGGAAATCTACCTTATATTGCACCAGAAGTTATTGCAGGAAAAGAAACTACTTTTAAATCTGATATTTATAGTATTGCAATGCTCATGTGGGAAATTTCATCTGGTCAACCACCATTTGTTGGATACAAACATGATTATCATCTTGCAATGAATATAATTAAAGGTATAAGACCAAAAATTGTACCAGGAACTCCTATAGAATATAAAAACTTAATGATACAATGCTGGGATGCTAGCCCATCAAAAAGACCTGATATTAATACACTTTTAGATGAAATTGACAAACTTAATTTTCATTATCAAAATAACTCAAATGAATCAACTAAATTAGAAGAAAATGATAGATCGGAAACGAATAGTTTAGAAAATTATACTAGCAATAGCAAGTTATTTACAAGTAAAGTTCATCAATTTGAAAATCTTTCTGAACCAAGAAATGCAACAGAAGGTATTTATTATAATATTAAATACATTAAAAGAAAAAAGTTTAATACTAACTAATATAATATTCCCTTTTTAATTTTATAGAAGAACAACAGGGTATAAATTAAGCAATTTTATCATTTTTATTTATAAATTTTATTTATAAATAAATTATTAATTGATAAATTATCTCCATTTATTAGCATTTCATAGTAACAAATCATGTGACTTTCATATCCCTAATCATAGTAAATATTTATTAAGTTTATATTAATCATTAATACGGTATAAGATATTTATTAATTGATTTTGCTTTTTAGTTGATGATTTTGGTAATTTGAGTAATCAGAATAATAATTCTTCAAAAATAAGTAGGTTATTTTTATTTTAATATTTATTTTTAGGATTTTATAAAAAATCGCCATAGCGATGTGTCGCAAGTGTCACGTGACTTTACATATGTGAATAATTTGTCACCCCGCGTCACATCCTCTAGTTTTCCATTTTTATTATTTATTCTGGGGACTTGAATTTTTTCAGTGCAAAAAATACTATTTGTCACTCCCTATACATCACGTGCTTAATTTCGGCCAAATTTTATAACGCTGGCCAAAATATCCTTTTTTGGAGCTTTAGGTAACGTTTCACAATCCAAAAAAGGCAATTTTATTTTTCAGCAAAATTCAAGTTTTTGTTACACAAAAACTTCCAAAAAAGGAAATTTCTTTGACGATCTTTTAATTCCGGCCGGAATTATAAAATCACGTGACACTGGCGATGCATCGCCATGGCGATAAAAAACAAAACCCTTATTTTTATTATGAATTTGTATTAATTATTTTTTAAAATTTTAGCTAGCAGTAACAAATCATTCAAAAGAAGATTAGAAAATGGCAAGTAAAATAATTTGTATATTCGTCTAATTGTTTAATATTAAACGCTATTTTTGTCTTAATTTTTAGATTTTCAAGAAATAATGCAACAAATGAAGAGAAATCGTATTAATATTGATGGTATATCATATATGCAAATAATTATTTAACCTTTTATAATAGTTATATTTAACTTAATTTTATATTTAATTTTTTATTTATAGATGAAGAAGATATGTATAATAATCCAAATTTTCATCCTGAAGAACAAGATGAATTTGAACTTCCCGAGAGTAAGTATTTTAAAAGTTTAAGTTTGTTTAATCATAAAAAAATTTTTAATTACTAAAATTCCATTTTTTATTTAAAATGATATTCCTTCTATCATATTTAGATATGGATGAAAACTAATTGACATCAACATTATATTATTATATTTAAAGTTTGTCATAAATTATTTAAACACTAAGTCTAGAGTAGTAAGATTAAACATCTTTAAAGATTCTTAGTTTGTAATTTAAATAATTTATTTTTTTTCATATTATTACTTATCAATAAATTACTTTATGAAATTATTCAAATCATATACTATATTCTCAAGTTACAAAAATCAATGAAATATTTATTTTTTGTAAGTTTGTAATTTCTTTTATATTTTACACCTCACATTATTATTTACAAGCGATGACAAAATATTGGCGAACTTTAGCAATTTTTTTAATTTAGAATTTTTATTTTTGTTTTTGTTATGATATTTTCACAACCAACTTGTTTTAAGATGACAACTGGAGAAAAATTTATGTCTTATTACCTTTAAAAATTTCTTTGGAATATCTGTTATTTTCTTAAATTATCGTGCCCACTGATATATTTAATTTCAACAGCTTATGAAAACTTTTAACATATTTACATTTAATTAAGTTTAACATAATTTAATTTAACAAAAAAATTACGGGACGTTTAATATAAGGTTGAAAAAAATGATCGGCCTTTTATAAATAGGCTTTTTTTTTCAAAAAAAAAAAATAAAAATAAAAATAAAAATAAATAAAATAAAATAAAAGTATTCCTATTCAAAAAATTTGCTGATGTAGTAAAAGCGGATAATTTCCAGAAATTTCTTAGTAAGATTTCAATACCACACACACGGAATTTGGAAAATCCGTCTAAAGACAAAAAAAACCGGGATGAAAAATATTAAAAATTCGGTTTTAAAAAAAATTGGAAAGAAAATTATTAAAATCTCAGTTTTAAAAAAACTGAAAAAGAATAATATTAAAAAAGTTCCTAACAAAAAGAAAATAATAGTCAAAAAAAAAGATCCGCCTAACAAAAACAAAAAGAAGTCAAAAAAAAATTAAGGTCCGGTCTAAAAAAGACCGAAAAAAAAAATTATAAAAAGAAATAATCCGGTCTAAAAAAGTGACCGAAAAAAATCAACTAGGATGGGAATGGCTGAAAATGAAACAAAATTAATAAGATAAATTAAGCTTTTTTTCGTTAACCGATTAAAATTTCATTAACCGGAACTGTATTAGCGCTCAGGGACACTACACATGTACACATGACCGACATCAATCAAATTATATAATTATGATTTGGCAATATCGGTATAATATCTATCATAAGATTTTTCCCTATATATCAACTTTCAAAAACTAGATAACGATAATAAGTTAATATTAAAAATTCCAATATTGTATAATTAAATAAAGAAAATTTTTACTTAATACGGGAGGATATACATATCCTCCCTATATATTCACGTGATTTATTCATGTGATTTCGATTTGCCGTAAACAACTTTATTTTATTAAATTAAAATATAACGCATATGCTGATTAAATAACAAATAAAACTATCTAAATATTTTCTTTATCTTGTTCTTTATTTTTTGAAGGGCAATTTCGCGAGTCATGATACCATGACTTACATAGAGCACATTGCCGCTTGTTTTTCTTTCTTGATCCTTCCGAAACTTCGTCCTGATCTTGATTTCTTGAATTTGCATTTCTATTAGAACGATTTTCAATAGCCGACAAATATCTCTTATTTGCAGGTCGGCCTTTGCCTTTGTGTTGAATTGGATTTGAAATACCTAAAAATTTTTCAGTTAAATCATCATCTTGTGCTGAAAGTGATAGTGTTTGTTGCTCAATAAACTGTTGTAAAAGATTTTCAAAAACTTGGTGAGAATTACTTGCAATTGCTAGATTTAAAGCCATCTAAATCAACAAGTTAAAGTATTAGTATCTATTTAAATAAAAAAAATCAAAACTAGAAGCTAAGCCCCGATACTCTCTTTTTCCTAAACTATTTTCTAACCTATACCCTTACCCTAACCCTTACCCTAACCTAACTAACCCTAATCCTAACCCTAACCCTAACTAACCCTAACCCTAATCTAACCCAACCCTAATTCATATATGAAATTATGTTTACTTAACTTTAAACATTCTAGGTCTAACATATGACAAGTGTTGTAATTAAAGGGTAAAAGGAGTATTTGAAAATTAAACAGTTAAGAAAATGTCAAATGAACGAAAAAAAAGAAAGAAAAAGGGTTAAACGAATGAAAAAAAGAGAGATAAAGAGCGTGAGAATGAAATTTGTAAAAAAATAGTAAAAAAATAGTAAAAAATAGTTTAATTTATTTAAATCATGACATCAGATACACAAGATTCAAGATTCGTGTAATATGATGATAATCAATTTATTTAAAGTCACGTGTTATATGATGGGTGGACACCGGTAAATTTATAATATATTGTTAAATAAATGTAGATTAATACACGTTTTTAAAAATATGAAAAAAAAACATACAAATTTTTATTAAAAAAAAAAAAAAAAAAAAAAATATTTTAAATAATATTTCAGAAATATATAGGGTCAGGTGATGAAAAAAATTTTTTACAATGAAGCTGTACGCATTTTTTCAGGGCCGGAATTATTATAATGTTAGTCGGTTACTATAATAGGAAATATAATTCGGACTGGAATTATCAAAATTATCTAAAAAAGGAAAGATTTTCATGATTTTTTAGTTAAAAATACGCAAACTCAAACCTGACCTTTATTGAAATTTTTTGATGTTACTTTATATTCATGTTTATTAGTCAATCGAATTTGTCGTAATCTCTGTCGGGATTTCTGCAATTAAATCGAATTTTGAATATCTGTGTCGTTATTATTGTAAAAATTAATAATTTATTTCAAAATATATTAATGGTATTAAAGACGGTATGAAATATGATTTGGTTGTAGCCTTGTAGGTAGTTTTATTAATGTGTATATTTATATTTATATTTAGAAATAATGTATTTACCGCACCCTGCGTTACAAATTTATATATATTTTTATGTTTATCATTTGCCATTTTAGGGGGGGGTGCGGTGTATAAACTAAAGATCGACATAAACAATTTACAAAAAAGGAAGGATGCGTTGTAACGCAGGGTGCGGTAAATAAATTCACTCTTATATTTATATTTATTTTTATATTTCCGAGTAAAAACAGCATCATTAATGACTACATGAAAACTATACACGTACAAGTATAAACTGAACAAACGTCGTTCTAAGACCACTTCAAATCAGTGTTGGCAAATGACCTTGAAATGACCTTTAAATGACCTGATTACGTCATGATTTTACTATGAATATATCACGTGATCATATACAAAATGACCTAAGGTCATTTCAAAAAAGTGAAATGACCTCAAAATTTGCCAACACTGCTTCAAATCGGATAAAAAAAAGTAAAAGTGCCAGTAAACCCTACCAGAATCTAAAGGCGGCATTCGAACCAAAGAAAAAAAAACGAAAAAAAAGAAAATATAAATAAAACCTAAAAATAAAAAGAAGAAAAAAAGAAAATTATTCCAGGAAAAGCCCTATTATAAACTATATAAAATTAAAATTAAAATAAAGTAAAATTTGATAAAATCCCATTGTAAGAAAAAGAATCGATTACGGTATGTTATGATCATCAAACAATAATGAATCTCTATATGAGAACCAACTACCCGAATGCAAAAAGTTAGACGAGTCCATCTAATACGGGTCTGCGTATCGAAGTAGTTATCGTGGTCTTTGATATAGGCCGGAGGGAAATATCCTTTCTTTATTGTCCGGAGCGAAGCGAAGGACAATATACTGTATGTCTACGCACTATGAAAAAAAAAATCGATCACGTGAGTTTCTCTGTCCGCCACGTGATCGTCACCAATGAAATCGGCAAATTTTAGTTTTTCGTTCCGGACTTACAACGGTTCCCGTTTCCTAGTATATGGTAGTGTTGATTGCGTCGGTGTGGATACTCCAATTGCTTCTTCCGTTCGTTTCCTTTTACTAGAACGTCTAGTGGAAATTTGATAGCGAGACCGGTAGTTCAATTTTTTCTTTGGTGATGGTCATACTTTTTTTCCCAATTATTGAATGAAGTCTGGCGTTTCTGCCATGTCGCTTCTTGTAGGTCTTTGATAAAAGGGTTGATGAAGCGAAGAAAAATCTTCGTACGTAATTTTTGTTTGCCCAAATAATTGTAGAATAAAAAGGATAGCTCCGTCGGTATGATGTAGAAATACTGGGTGGTCGTGATCGAACGTCGGTCGAGCGTTAGACACCTCATTGATATTCTTGAATAGCGGTGAATTATCGACTCGATTAGGTATATCCGATTGGAATGAGCTGTCATTGTTGTTTATTAAGAGGGTTTTTAAAATTTCTTTATGTTTCAATAAAACTTGTATAATATCTTGTCTATGCGCGGGGCAGAGGGTTACATGATCGTTGGTGTCGAGTGAAATTTTACATTCTTGACATAAAATGGGTTGCGAAGGATAAAGTTTCAGGTAATTCCTACGTAAAATATCAGTTGTCGGAAGAATAAAGTTCGATTTTTTAATTTTGGATCCTTGATGTTTGGATAGGCGTTCGCTTGTAGGTGAATCGTATGGGTTGTGGTTTAACCATAATGTGCTGAAGAACCAGTCTATTGTTTATCTTTGGTGAAGTCGTGGAGTTGATTTAAGGATTTGTTGTTTAATAAACTGTTAAAAAGTCGTGCCTGAAGAGGGGTATTACTCCATTTTCTGACGTTTCTGTCGATAATGTATGAGTTGTCCCACTGTATGAAACCTAAGGAGCTAGCTCCGAAATATTTACTGTTAATGATAAGTGGTTCTGTGGTTAAACATCAAGTTGGTCAGATTCATCGTGTTTGTCGTTGGCATGTGCTTTGACTTTGTATAAAGATATAATGAGGATGTTTTGCTGGATAAGTAAAAATATAAGTTTCCAAATTAAAAAATCATTAGTTTTTAATTGACGTCTAGTGCTAATATTAATGTGTACATGAGTAAAAAAACCAAAAAACTTAAAATTCATATCACGTGAATCACGTGATTTAAATACTGGTCGTTGATCTTGATCCTAATTAAGTTATATATTTCCAAAATTGATTTATCAATAAGATACTATATCTGGAATAAAGAAATAAATTCTTTTTAGAAGTGTACTGCATATGGATAAGGCTCTTTTAATATAATAAGGCGTTTATTTTACAGTAACACGATTTCGAGTGATTGTTGCCGATCAATTTGTCGAGAGCGCCTTTATTCTTTTTTTTTAAAAGAAAAAAAAAATCAACGCATAAGATATCTTACATGCATAACATAATGTTCAAATTTTGATTGAATTAATTATAAATGTCAAAAAGCTACAAATTTCAATGAAATTCCATGTATAGTAAAAAAAATTTTTTAGGAACAAATTTTAATTAGTCTCCGATACTCCGATGGTTCAATCAAAATTTTGCGGAACCATAGAAAGTAAATCTGCATTTTATTTCTTTGTACACGAGAAAGCAATTTTTTTTTTCAAAATCGGAGAAGTCGGAATTATCTTAAATGATCCAACCATTTTCTGCATATTACGATTTATTTTCCTATTTCTCTTTTAAGTTCATACAATATTAAGTATTGTGGAAATTAAAAATTTTTCATGTCATATCTATTAAGCGCCTTAATAGTAAATCAAGCAAATGCATTTTTTTTTTCTTGAATATTCATTTGTTGCGCGTTATACCATGGCGTTCCCGAATGTTTTTTCACGTCAATGAAATTTTTTAAAAAGAGAATGAATACTATTTTAAGGAGAAAGATGGTTCACAAACTTTTATTTTTTTTTTCTTATAAAAAAGCAGAAATTTCAACTCACTCTGATAACGAATAATTACAATAATTTACAATCAACTTAACTAATATCACTAATATCTTCAAAATCACTCATCGATAATCACATTCATCAAAGAAATCATGAAGCAAAATCTTATTTTTGTTGTCATTTTATTGGTTACGCTTTCAATGGTCAATGCTATTCCATACTATCAATTCGATAAAAGAGCTACTACGTTTGAACAATGTCCTACTGGATCTCAGTTTCCAATTACTGTATCGATTCAACCTGATCCTCCCGTTCTTGGACAAGATTGTACTTTTACTGTTACCGGAACCATAGATAGTGGTATTAACCCAGGTACTACTTTATTGATATCCTTAGTTGATGGTGCTAACAAAGTACTTAACCAGGCAACTATTATCGATATTTGTACTGCGGGAGCCACGTGTCCAACTACATCTTTCAGCATAACAAGAACGATTACAATAGATGCTGGTTTACCTGCAACATACTCTATTGTGATTGCAGTTACGGATGAGAATAAAACTATGTTGAGTTGTGCTCTAGGCACTATTACTGGTTAATTATTATATTTCGGATATTATATTTTTTATTAAATTAAATTTTAGAGAATTTTACTTTGTTATTTACTTTTATTTTTTTTTAGTTTATATTTTAAATAAATTTTATTTATTTGTTTAAACTTGTTAACATTTTAAATCTATTTTTATAACTCATATTATGTTTAATAAATAAAATTGATCAAAACATATCAAATGTAATAGTTACAAAAAAGCAATAATGATTACATGTTAACTAATATATATTAAAGACGCACAGCATTATTAATTTGTAAAACTGAATTGATAATAATAATGAAATATAACCTTATCGTTGAATCAGACATTCACTCTTGTATAATAGGTCGTTATATAATGTAAGTATGCGAGGTCTTTTCAAAAGTACGAGTACGTAGTGTTATTTTTCTTTGTAATACAGTAATTAGAAAAATATTTTTCAAAACTTTACTTCACTACTATAAATGAATTACAAAATAGCCTAACTTTGTCATAATGTGATAGCTTCATGTACTGGATATAATAATCGCAAAAAAAAGAATATAAACTCGGAAATTACACAGTGAAATTCGATATAATGGAACCTCAATAAACCGGAACTGGCCTTATACCGGAACTTTTTTCCGGAACCAAATCACATATATTAAAATAAATTTGATATAACGGAATTTATTAGTAAATTCTCGATAATGGCTATAACGGAATAACGGAACAATATTAAAAATGATTCGATTTACCAGAACACGTGACGATTCACGGTTTTAAACCAATAAAATTAGCAGCGTGATGACCTTTAGTGGAATACGCAAGCTTTGAAGACTCAGATGAATATATTGACTAGTTGAAAATATTGAAGAATCTTTATCACTTTATAAGGATGTAATATAAATAGAATTTCCTAAATAAGATTGTTTATTTGGAAATATTTAATTTGTGTGATACCCCTAAAAATAAATCAGATCATACAAATTTTTTTTTTACACTTTAATCACGAACTTTTTTATTGAAAATATGTCTAATAGTGAAGTAAGAAAAGCAAAAACAGGGTCGGATAGATGATTTTTTTTAAGTTTTAGTTAATTTCAGTGTATAAAATTTCTCAAATAAAATTTTCAATGTTCGTCGCACATGTCGCACAAATAAAAACTTGATATAACGGAATTTCATATGATTTATATATAAAATCCGGTATATCGAAATTTATTGATATATCGGAAGCCTCGATATACCGGATATTTTTACTGGAACGGATGGTTCCGTTATATCGAATTTCACTGTGGATTTAAATAACTACGCCACGGCCGCCACGTGATAATAGTGATAATACTAATTCTTCATAATAAAAGCTAGCATCTTTTTATGATATCCTTAAATTTAATAAAATTCACTATAAAATTTTATTACATATAAAAACATTTATTATAAAAATTAAGCTTGGTTAAAATATCTACAAGTTTCTATGCTTTTATTAAACATTTAAATGTAAAAAAATTAATGATTTTATTATAAGTATATATATAAAATTCGTTCACTTTACAATCTTTAAAGTATTAATTCCTTACTGAAACTAAAGATCATTTAGACTGATTATATTTTCTCCTTTATAGTTTCATAAAGACCATTATTAACTGTTAATACCCTTCCGTTGTTTGTTAATTATTTGAAAAATCTAAATAATTAAATAGGTATTATACTTTTTAATCATTATTTTATCTTCAAAGGCGTTTTTGCAAGTTATAGTGTAAACTTTGTTTACTCACCAACAACCTCATAAATTCTAACGAACTAATTTACAATTATGTCTAATATCATAAAGAGACAATGATATTAAAACGCATTGGTATATTCACTTTAGAAAACATTTCTTTTGTAATAAATTATTAACTAATTGCAGTAAAACTGGTGGATTATTGTATTGTTTAGTAATATTTAGGTAATAAACTTTTCAAACTAAAAATAAGAAACCGTTGCATTTGGATTTATAAAAGGTTGACATTTATTCCTCTTATGTCGACCGATAAAAAGATAAGAAACTTTTATTTCGAAATAAAAAAAATACGTTCATTAAATAAAAACAAATAAGGTTTACGGGATAGATTATGATTTCGTGCCAATTGTATATTAAATAAAGTTAATACCGGGAATATTTTTTTTTTTTTGTTTTCTCAAGTTTTTAACGTGTAATAAAGTCATAAAAGTTTTAAGGGTTTAGGACATTAATATGATTTTATTTTTTTTTTGTTTATACCATATTTTAAAAAAAATTCAATAAATATTAAAAATGTAATCATCGTTAATTTTAGTTAGGCAAAATTTATTACCGTATTCAAATCTGCGAAAGTATTGATAAATAATCTTTATTAATATTTATTTTCTAAAAAAAAATTAATTATTTTGTATAAATTTTAACTAAGGTGATTCTAATGATATTAGAATAAAAACAATAAACTATTTAGCTAGTATTAAACCCATTTTTATATACTATCATAGACTATACTCAAAGAGCTTTTAGTTAATTATAATTCCTTGATTCGTACGTTCATACTTTTTCACACACGTGATAGCATTATTCACCAAACAATTTCCATTAAATTCCGCAGATCAGTTAACATCCTTTTTCTTCGAGGATTTGTCAAACATGATATCAACTAATGGAATCCACCTTAAAATTATTAAATTACATTATCATTTGACTTTTTATTGTTACGTCATTGTTTTGAAGACCGGGACCATAAAAAGACTGAAGTATTACATACTTAAAATGACTAACTTTTATTAGCAAATTAGCTGAGATTATTATAATAAATATTTTAAAATATTTGTGACTTTCTGGGACAAATAGATTAGTAAAATGTTCAGAAAAAAAAGCAAAAATAATCAAAAATTATGTGACCGATAACGGAAATGATCATTTTATAGAACGGGACTAAATTAGTTTGTACTCTTAGGGATTACTTAGTGCATTTGGTTACACAATGTTTATGAATGTAACTTTATAAGTAGAATTTCGGAGACCGTTCCAGAAATATTTTTTTTTTCTGCTTCAAACTTATTTTTTTAAAAAATTTTACAGTATATTTATGTTATTATGTCTGTTATTAGAAAAAATTTAATGCTGCGATTGATAGAGCACATGCACTAACAGATTTTAATATTCACAATAATATTCACAAACAAGATGAATTTCAAAAACAAATAATTCTTGCTGATGAATCACTTTCAAAAGATGGAAAATCTGAAGCAATAAGAGAATTGACTAAAATTTATGACAGTAATAAAGTTGTTTTTAATAATGGAACAAGAAGAGTTTGTGAAAATTGTAACCAAAAATGTTTAGCTACATTATATTGTGAATTTTGTGTTCGAAATTATTTAAAAGTAAATTTTTCAAATTGGACATCTGAAAATGATGACATTGATAATTTAATACAAGAATGTCAAATGAAAACAATTAGACCAGGTGGTATAGTTGAATGGATTCCATATAGTAATTTAAAAAATATTAATTATTTAACAAAAGGTGGATGTTCTGAAATATATACAGCAAAGATGATTCATGGAAGATATGATGAATGGGATTCTAAAGAACAGCAATTAAAAAGATTTGGAAACCATAATGTAATACTCAAAAGATTAGAAAATGTTGAAAGTGCAAATAAACGTTGGTTTGAAGAGGTTTGTAATCTAAGAATGTTACAATCATTTATTTGAAGTTTTATAATATTTTCTTTATTTTATAGGTTACCTCACATTTAAATATAAGTAATAAATGGTCAGATGCGATTGTTAAATGTTTTGGTTTGACACAAGATCCATTAAATGGAGATTATATGCTTGTAATGAATAAATTAGATATAGATTTAAGAAAATATTTACAACAAAATCATAATCAACTTACATGGAAAGAGAGAATTCAAATTGCTACTGATATAATTCTAGCACTTTTACGAATTCATAATGAAAATGCAATTCATAGAGATTTACACTCTGGAAATATATTATTCAAATCTGGATTATTTAATATAAGTGATCTTGGATTTTGTGGACCTGCAGATAGACCATTAAAAAGTATATATGGAAATCTTCCTTATATTGCACCAGAAGTTATTGCAGGAAAAGAAACTACTTTTAAATCTGATATTTATAGTATTGCAATGCTTATGTGGGAGATTTCATCTGGTCAACCACCATTTATTAATTATGAACATGATTATTATCTTGCAATGAAAATAATTGAAGGTATAAGACCAAAAATTGTACCAGGAATTCCTATAGAATATAAAAACCTATTGATACAATGTTGGGATGCTAATCCACTAAACAGACCAGATGTTAAAACCCTTCTGGATAAAATAAGAGAAATTAATTTATATTACCAAAATACTAACTCAAATGAATCAACTAAATTAGAAGAAAATGATACTAGATCGGAAATGAATAACTTAGAAAATCATACTAGCAGTAGCAAGTTATTTACAAGTAAGGTTCATCAATTTGAAAATCTTCCTGAACCAAGAAATGCAACTGAAGGTATTTATTATAATATTAATAAATAGTATAAAAAAGTTAAATAACTAATATAATATTTTCCCTTTTTAATATAGAAGAGCAACAGGGTATAAATTAAGCAATTTTTTTATAAATTTTATTTATAAATAATTAATGATAGATTATCTCCTTTTATTAGCATTTCACGGTGACAAATCATGTGACTTTCATATCCCTAATCATAGTAAGTATTTATTAAGTTTATATTAATTATTAATATGGTACGATATATATTTATTAATTGATTTTGCTTTTTAGTTGATGACATTGGTAAATTGAGTAATCAGAATAATAATTCTTCAAAAATAAGTGGGTAATTTATTTTTAAAATATTTATTTTTGTTTTGAATTTACATTAATTATTTTTAAATTTTTAGCTAACAGTAACAAATCATTCAAAGGAAGATTAGAAAATGGCAAGTAAATAATTGGTATATTTGTTATATTTATCTAATTGTCTTAATAATATTAAACACTATATTGCTTTAATTATTAGATTTTCAAGAAATAATGCAACAAATGAAGAGAAATCGTATTAATATTGATGGTATACTATGCAAATAATTATTTAACCTTTTATAATAATGATATTTAGCTTAGTAATTTATATTACCAAATTTTTATAGATGAAGAAGAAATATATAATAATCCAAATTTTCATTCTGAAGAACAAGATGAATTTGAACTTCCCGAGAGTAAGTATTTTGAAAGATTAAGTTTGTTTAGTCAAAAAATTTTTTAATTACTAAAATTCCATTTTTTATTTAAAATAATATTCCTTCTAACGTATTTAGATATGGATGAAAACTAATTGACATTAGTATTACATTATTACATTTATAAATTATTTAAACACTAAGACTAGAGTAGTAAGATTAAAGATGCTTAGTTTGTAATTTAAATAATTTATTTTCTTTCATATTATAACTTACTGTATCAATAAATTACTTTATAAAATTATTCAAATCATATACTATTCATTGATTTATATTTTACGAAATCCAATGAAATATTTATTTTTTGATAATTGTCGCAATAAAATTTTAAGTTTGTAATTTCTTTATAGTTTGCGCCTTACATTATTATTTACAAGCGATGATCGAACTTTAGCAATTATTTTGTATTTTTATTTTATTTATTTTTGTAAATTTAACAATCAGTGAATTCTTGAGTAGATAAATTTACTACTAATAATTGAAGAGTTTATTATAAAATTGATAAAATTACATCTAAAAAAAAAAAAAATTTTTTTTGTTAATTTTAATATACCAAATACCAATCTTAGACAACTTCCTTTTTTAAATCTATAACACGAACAAAGGTTCTTGTACATTTTGAGTTGAAATGTTATTTCTCGTTTATTCTAAAATTTAATAATTTTAATAATTTTAATGAAAGTTTAGTTTTATAGATTCGTAATACGTTATATTTATAATCTATAAATTCATCTATTTTCTCGACTCTTTGTAATGATATTTTCTTTTTCACAACCAACTTGTTTTAAGATGATAACTGATGATTACTAACTGTTGCTTTAAGGATTATTAATTGTCTTTTCTTTCTATTCTCATTAAATATTTGTTCAAATATCAATAACAGCAAAGAAAAATAAGATTTTACGATTTCTACTTTCTGTTAAAAGTGGTCTGCAACTTCAAACATTTATTTTTTGATACTTTTTCAGAGGTAAGTGGTGATAAATTGTTAGAAAAGCTCGAAAATAATTAAAAATTACCATTTATCACACGTCACATTATAATGTACTGTATTGATATATCAAAAAAAAAAAATAATTTTAATACTCATTATCTTTATATCCTAAAGAAAAGTTGAGTGCTTTTAATTAACTGAACAATCTTGAATATAAACTGTTACATTTTGAACTATTTTACACCAAAAGATTATAATTGGTTTTAGAAAAGGCTTTTACTAGTCAAATCAGGGAATCGGATGGGAAGGAGAAAAAAATCCAGCGATATACAAAAAAAGGTTATATAGAGATTTTATTGTTTTGGTGAAAAAAAAAATGTTACATTTGAATTAACTATCTTTGTAACAATGCTTTTTTACAATATGGAGTCGTCATGATTTTTTTTCGAAAATTGATAAAATAATTCCTTTTTTTCAAAAATTCGACTTCCCATATATATCATGTTAGGATTTTGATATTCGCTTTTGGTCTAGCGTATTTGACTATAGTATATATTTGTTATATATCGCTCATATACTGAAATAAGCGTGTATTTTCCAAAGTAATTTAAAATATTTAAACTTTTCTATGTTAAAATAATACCAAAAATGATTTATAAAAAAGGGTGATTTTGGCCAAAAGTCCACTATGACCTCCTGTATAATAGATATCTGGAATCTAGCCTATTTTTAAAAAGTTAAAATTAGAGTTATGCAATTTTCTCAGCATCCAGTAATCCAATTTTGATGAATATTTTTGTTTTGTGGCAAACTTTAATTCTTAATTTTAGTGATATCTCATCCCCTTTTAATGATAAGACAAATGATGATAGGTTATTTGTTTTTTTTATTATAACCATTTCAAATCATATTATTCTATAAATTTAAATGAGGATTACGCAAATTTGGAATGATAAGATTACTAATTCTTTAAGTGGAGTTGAAATGAATAATGCTATAAATTGAAATTCGTGAACATAAATATTAACTAAATAATTAATAAGTTTTTAAGATACCTTCTAAACTAGTTAACCATTTTAATTTGGTTAATTAATCAATTAATGTTAATTGGTTCCAACCTCCTTCACATAAAAGAATAAAATTTACAAAATTTTCTATTTATCGATGATCACAAGTGTCACATGTTCATAATATCACATGGTTAAAATTTGACTGCAGATTGAGTACACTATTAGACAAATAAAAAAACAATTAACATTATATCATACTGAATAATAAAAATTATTATTATAAATCTCATATAAATTAGGTTTGTCTCTATTAATGAGATTTTATTATAAAATAATTAGGCAAGTAAATAAAATTATTTATTTCCATGAAAAATTTATTAATACTATTTTTTTATTATTGTTATTAAAAAGAAAATTACATCAAACTTTTTTACTAAAAAGAAAATATTTTTTTTGTTTTACCTAATGATAATAATATTGATATAATTGTGGCTTTTCAAGTAAAAGATTTATTTTTATTGGGTAGTAAATGTTTTCTAATATCATAGTCTATAACCGTTTCAAAATGATGATGATGTATTATATTATTCAAGGGGTGTATCAAAAAAAAAAATGATTACGGAGTTGAAACCCAGAAAATTTAATTTTGAGAAAATAGTAACTTGAAAACTGGAGTTTTTTGATTTCTCAACTTGAAATACCCAATATTATTATATCTTTTTTTTTTTCTTAAAACACTGGGAAATCTCGAGTTTTTGCAATATTTAAAAAAATATTTTTTTTTTGGTGAATATTTTAGCGTACATCATTTTTGAAAATGGAGATAAAAAGGTTATAATTATTTTTGAAATTATTGTTTTAATTTAGATAAGCCTTAAAAAGAAAAGGTTTCAGAAAAAAAAAAGAACAATGAAAGATGCGCTTCTTTCTACATAATTTCATTAATTTCTAATTAGGAATATTAGTGGAATTTTTTTCAAAAAAAGGCAATGGTAATTATTACGTAAGTTAATCATTATTTTCATAGTAATTTCAGTGATTATATTTTATTACGTATTATGTGTTTTCATTACTTTTTTCAATATATACTATATTAGCCTACCACGTGTAAAGAGGGCTGGCTGTGGATCAAATGCATAGAGCTTGAAGCTTAAAGCATATTCTGAATTTAGAAATAAGCATAAACTTTAAGCTTAAGCGTATGTAATATTATAAAAATGCTGAAAAAGTCTAAACCAATATTTGGGCATCAAACTAACCGTATATTGAATTTCTTGGTTAGTATAATCAATACTATTTTCTGGTATTCTTTCCTCTAAGGTAAATATCAGACATAGTAATTTAATATAGATTAAAATTCATTAATATAGGCTATAATCAAAATGACAAAATCATGAGAATACAATTCGAACAATCTATTCGTAATTATTATTTGGAATAATGATGTTGATATTCTATACAAAAATCAAATGAAATCACTTATTCCTTATAAGATAATTGAATAGATTTTATAATAATTTATTAAATGTTCGCTAAAAAAATTTATTCCACAGATTGGATATATATACAGTACTGTAGAAGTTAATAATGAATGAAATTTAATATAATACTCAAAAGATTAAAGAACGTTGAACGCTAATTTGATGAGATGCTGCATACGTAGTATTCTAAGTATTAGATATCAATATTATAAATTTTGAAATTTGTTAAACATTGCCAATTAGCTAAATTTGGCAATATGATTTCTTCATAAGTTTACGCCACTTTTTTTGTCTCATAAAAATAACTAGTAGTCTTAAATATATACTTTTTTGAAATCTGCTACTATATTCTTTTTTGAAAAAAAAAATAATTAAAAAAATATATATATATATATAATTTTTTATGTACTAATAATGTCAAAATAGCAAATACTATGAATTTCCATTTTTTAGAAATTTCCAAATTTTCAATTTTTCAAGCTAAATATTAAACTTCATAAAAATAATATTATTTGAAACTTTAAAATACACTGCATCGAATTGAAAACCTGTTTTACTTAATAATCTGGTAACAATAAGTCTATCGTTCATATACAGACTTAGCAATTAAATTTCTCAAACGAACGGAGTCTTGGTCTATGATTATTGATTAGCTTTTTTTAGTAAATCATATATCATAAATAATACAAAATATAATTTTCTAATTTTTATTGCCGTGTGTACGTGCGTAAAATGTTTATAAAAATTTAAATGTTAAAAATATGCTTAATTTATTTTATAAAAATACGTTTATACTACATATTTGATACTTCATAATATAATAATAATATAAAAAAAAAAATACAAATTACAAACAAGAATCTTGAAAAAAAAAATACTCATCAAGTTATATCCCTCGTACTAGATCTCAAAATTATTCCGTATAGAATCCTTCACCAGTACCTCTTCAGTTTGGACGATTTTGGTCTTCGAATTATTTATATTCAGAGGATAGACTTCATTTTTAAATGGATTTAATTATAGTAGATTTCTTTAACGATAGTGTTTAAGTAAATTTATGATAAGAAAAATTAACCTTATCTTAATGAATAATAGTCCATTAAAAAAAATCAGACGTAATAATGTTGTTTATTTAATATAATGTGTGTACCCTAAATATCTAAGATAAAAAAAATATTATTAAATTTTGTAATTTGTTAATAAAATTTAACTTTTAAAAATAAATTCTTACCGTCAGGAAGTTCCAATTCATCTTGTTCTTCTGAATGAAGATTTGGATTGTTATGTGCTTCTTCATCATCTATCAAATATAAACTAAAATTAAAAATCAAAAAAATAATTATTTTAAGAATTTAAATAATTGTTTATCATACCATTATCATTAATATGAAGTTTCTTTATTCGCTTTCGCATTGATTCAATCTTATAATCATTTTGAGTATCTAAAAAAAATTAAATATTAAAATATTATAATAATAAAAATAACATAATTTTAATTACTTTACTTGCCATTTTTTGAACTTGTACTGAATATCCTTTTGCTGTTAACTAGATAATCATAAACATAAGTTATTCGTTCATTTGATTATTTTAAAATAAAATATATTATTTAATTACCTTTAAATAAGCTACTTATTTTTGAAGTACTATTTTTCTTACTACTAAATTTATCAAAATCATCAACTAAAAAAAGCAAAATAAGTCAATAAATAATGCTTCATTATATAATATTTACATAAATTTAATTGCACTTACTATTATTAGGAATATGAAAATCATATGATTTATTACTATGAAATGCTATAAAAAAATTAACAATGTTATCATTAATTTTTATAAATTAAAATTATATAAGAATTTGCTTAATTTATACCTTCTTGTTCTTCTATTATAATATTTAAATTAAAAAAAAATAGACATTACTAATTAAATATTTAATACACTCTTAATAAGCAATTAATAAAAAGCAATAAATTATAAATACCTTCTGTTGCATTTCTTGGTTCAGGAAGATTATCAAATTGATGAAGTTTACTTGTAAATAGTTTGCTACTGTTAGTATAATTTTCCATTTCAAAATTATTATTTTCTTCTAGTTGAGTTGATGATTCATTTGATTTACTTTGATAAAATAAATTAATTTCTTTTATTTTATCATAAAGTGTAATAATATCAGGTCTTTTTGATGGATCAGCATCCCAGCATTGTTTCATCAAATTTTTATATTTTAAAGGAGTTCCTGGTACAATTTTTGGTCTTATACCATTAACAATATTCATTGCAAGATCATAATCATGTTCATAATTATTAAATGGTGGTTGTCCTGGTGAAACTTCCCACATAAGCATTGCAATACTATAAATATCAGATTTAAAAGTAGTTTCTTTTCCTGCAATAACTTCTGGTGCAATATAAGGAAGATTTCCATATATACTTTTTGATGGCCTATCTGCAGGTCCACAAAATCCAAGATCACTAATAGAAAATTTAGTTGTAAATTTAAATAATATGTTTCCGGAATGCAAATCTCTATGAATTGCATTTTCTTCATGAATTCTTCGAAGTGCAAGTGTTATATCAGTAATAATTTGAATTCTTTCTTTCCATGTAAGTTGTTTACGATTTTGTTGTAAATATTTTCTTAAATCTATATCATATTTATTCATTACAAGCATATAATTTCCATCTGACGGATCTTGTGTTAATCCAAAACATTGGACAATTTCACTCCATTTATTGCTTATATTTAAATGTGATTTAGCCTATAAAATAAACCATTAAAAAATTTTAAACAAAAAATTTATTTATTAACTTTTTAATATTTAAATTACAAACCTCTTCAATCCAACTTTGGTTTGCATTTTCAACATTTTCTAATCTTTTAAGTACTACATAATGACTTCCAAATCTCTTTAATTGCTGTTGTTTAGAATCCCATTCAATAAAACGACCATCAATCCAGATTGCTGTATAAATTTCTGAAAATCCACCTTTTGTTAGGTATTCAATATTTTGTAGATTATTATATGGAATCCATTCTGGTATTGCATTTGGTGTCAATGTTTTCATTTGACATTCTTGTATTAAATTATCAATAATAACATTTCCTGATGTCCAATTTGAAATTTTTGCTTTTAAATAATTTCGAACACAATATTCACAATATGCTATAGCTAAACATTCTTGGTTACAATTTTCACAAACTCTTTTTGTTCCTTCATTAAAAAGAAGTTTGTGATAATCATAAGCTTTAGTTATTATTATTATTGTTTCAGATTTTTCATTTTCCGTAAGTGATTCATCATCAAGAAGTATTTGTTTTCTATATTCATGTTGTTTGTGTATATCATTATGAATATTGTAATCTATTAATGCATATGATCGCCTAAGTGCACTATTAATTAATTTATTTTTACTATATGACATAATGAAATATTTTATAAGGCTTTAAATTCTTTTATAAAAATATGTTTATTAATTTTTTAAAATAAAAAAAGAAAGAAAAGGTTGAAACCGGCGTGAAGTTATACAGATTAAAATAGCAATGTATAACCAAAATGAATGTTACAGTACATAAAGCAACATTGTACTACCTAAATTTGTGATATGCATGCAAATCAACATTACGCAAAAAGAAAGACGTCATTATATAAATTATTAATTTGATAGGTTAAAATTTTTTTTTTTAATTTTTATTTTCTCTTTAATAAAATCATCAAGGAACTATGCTAATGCCACACTTCTCAATTAATACGTAGACGTAAAAGACTAATGGTTAAGCAATGCATACGCCACATACTTGTAATATAATCCCAGTGGTTTTGCCTTATAATTTTAAAAAGCTATAAGTATTACCAACCTTCCAGAAAAAGTCTCGCAGCTACAAATAAAAATCTTTCACTTGACAATAAAAATTCTTTTTTGGAATATTTAGTGCTCCTAACGGGTCGGGTTGGGTCAGGTTTAAGGGATATTTGAATTCGATTCGAATATTCATGTGATTCGACTTGAAAATTCGTATCGATCAACCGTGTAACCCGAACTTGACTCGACCCGATCATAGTTTAACCCGGATAACCCGGGTCAAACTCGAATTTATATTATCAGCTAAATTAATCGTCAAGTTACGCAATTTTTTTACGAAAAATTTTACAATTTTTATTGTAATAATGTTTATTTATTAATTAATATAAAACTCAGTTTAAATTTCTTTGATTTTTCACACTTACCAAGATTCCAAACTCATACATGCACGAACAGTTTGTGTTTTAAGGCTGCATCATTTTGTTGCCAGTAGATCAGCTCCACCAGAAAAAATTCGTTTTACTGGAACACTTGTTCAATAATATTATCAATAATTGCATACAATAAGCTTATTTATCTGTAATAGCCAGATAACCTTGGACGTATTGGAGTCACCAATTTTCCGTAACCAAGTCTTATTAACTCTAGAGTTTTAAAAAGAATTATGAAATAATATTAAATATATATTTTAAATTAAATACAATGAAAACTTTTACTTACGAACAGTTAAGACACATGACTTCTTGATGCGTATTTGCATCTTTATTTTTTCCAAGTTGATTTGTTGGTTCAGCAATATCAATAGTCTCAGACATTATTTCTTATTTAAAACACTAAAAGATTTGTTGGTTGCCGATCGTACTAAAATAGAAAAGCTTGATTTGAAATGTATTTATATAATCAGCAAATCAATACCAAAGATGGGGGATCAGCATCTTAAAATGGAAATCACTCAAAAACTAATCTTATGTTAACGTTAAGTTAACGTTAACCTATCATGACATGTCAATCATTTCAAGTCATAACAATAACGTGACGCGCCACCCACCCACCCATAGGGTGATATTGCACTTATATAGAATGATCTTTCTTGCTTAAAAATTATGGGATAAAATTTTTAGCAAATCATGTGAAAACTGAATAATTTTTTTGTTAGCCAAAAATGATCAACAACCGGATGACAAATTTTAATATTATGTAAATAAACAATTTGTTTGTATTACTTATTTAAATATAGATACATTTTTTTTTTATTTTGAACCAAAAAATAAACAATAATCAAATGGTAAATTTTCATTATCGTCATCATTACATTATCGTTATAATTAAAGTTCCCTGCCGAAATTAGGGAGTTTCGGCATGTCAAAATTGTCAAAACTATTTTGACATGTCAAAATTGTCGAAACCTAAAAATATTACATTTCACGTAATAACTCGGCGTCCAATGATCATAGAAAGATGCACCATAGCTCGTTGGAATCGTCTCATAACGACGAGTCGAATGGTGGTTAAATCGTCTTTCTACGATCACTGGATGCCGAGATATTAAGCGAAACGTCAAAAATCGGCATTTTGTATTTTGCGATACTGCGTTATTTGACGTTTCACTTAATAACTCGGCATCCAATGATCGTAGAAAGATGATTTAACCACCATTCGACTCGTCGTTATGAGACGAATCCAACGAGCTATGGTGCATCTTTCTACGATCATTGGATGCCGAGTTATTAAGTGAAACGTCAAATGGCGCAGTATCGCAAAATACAAAATGTTGATTTTTGACGTTTCGCTCAATATCTCGGCATGCAGTGATCGTAGAAAGACGATCTAACCACCATTCGACTCGTCGTTATGAGACGATTCCAACGAGCTATGGTGTATCTTTCTACGATCATTGGACGCCGAGTTATTACGTGAAACGTAATATTTTTAGGTTTCGACAATTTTGACATGTCGAAACTATTTCGGCATTTCGGCATTTCTACAGGTTTTAGTTTCGACATTTCGACAATAGCCTGTAGAGTTTTGGCAGGCAACTTTAGTTATAATGCTATCATGAAAATTTTTTCAGGGTAGTAATTCTAAAAATGATTAACAATCAGATAATAAGATTGTTGTTTTATTATAATGTTATCATAAAATTTTTTTTCTCAACAATTGGATGATAAAATTAAATAAATGTTATATCAAGTAATTTTTTATTTTGAAACAAAACAATAAACAACAACTAAATGGTAAAATTTCATTATCATTGTCTTATTATTATGATATTCAGTTATCATAATTTTCCAGAACTAAAAATGATCAACAATCGGATAGTAGAATTGTTTTATTACAATATAATCATGAAAAATTTTTTTCCAGAGCCGTAATTCCAAAAATGATGATAGTAAATATTAAATAAATGCTTTATCAAGTAATAAACAATCTTTCTGTATTGTTATTTAAAGTTAATCACATATTCTGATATATATATTTTTTTATTTTTAAACCAAAAAATAAACAACAATCAAGATAATTAACCTTAAAATGATTAACAAGTGAAATAACTAAGCCAAAAATGATTAACAAGCAAAATAAACCGAAAATGATCATCCTTTACCAAATGAGAAAAAAATTATGTTAATAGCTAGTTAAGAGTAATTTCTCATTTTTTTTTATAGATATGTTAAATATAATCAAAAATTTTGCAAATAAAGTGAAAGTTATGGTTTGGCTAGAAAAGCCCGGCGAGCGAAGCGAGCCAAATGAAATTGCATCATCATAATAAATCACATGAATATTTAATACACAATCACATGATCTACCAGTAATTTTTCCACCAGTTAAAATTTAGAAATTCTCTTTAAATCTTAAAAACTATTTATCATAATAATTATGATACTGTATGGTAGTATAAACCAACTTAATTAAAAAAAAAGTCAGAATTATTACAGTTCTAATTATACTATGACTATAGCTCCCTGCCATGTTTAATGTTAACTTGTTCATTAATAAAGTTTTTTACAAGAAAACTCACATTTCGTGGCTTAATGATGGGGAAAACCCGCATCATCCGGGTCACCCGGGTTGATCTGGGTCAAAACAACAGTACGACCCTAACCCGACGGGTCGGGTCATGCGGGTTACAAGTCATTAAAATGATCAATCCCGATTCGATTCAAAATTCGAGTCGGGTCGATCACCCGGGTCTGATCCGACCCGTACAGAGCACTAGGAATATTAAATTATTTTAATTATTTTTCCGTTCTTATCATCCTTGATCTAAGGATCTGCAAGGTGGAGTGCACAACTTCTGTTTCACTAATCTATTTAATCATCACAACTTTCTTATTAATGGTCACATGTGAGTTACTTCGCCACACACATCCATCTTCAAAGTTGAAAATTTCTCTTTATCAAAAACTTTAAGGTTGTATAACCATATTTACTCCATAAATGTTCATAGATATTTGAAGAATTCATCTAAAAATGATAAAAATGAAACGTTAATATTCGTTTCATTATAGAAATACCAATTAAAAAAAACTCCATATGAAATTACCCAAAAGAAATAAATTAAAAATGAACTCAGAATTCTTCGTAATGTTATCATTTGCTTTCAATTTTGTAAATAACCAATAAGCACTTTGACGTAGGGTTTATTTCACTGCCAAATTGGTATATTTCTTAGTGAAAACTTGCAAATTCCACGTGTCCAGAGTCTCATCCATCTAAAAAAAGAAAAATTGAAATCTGAAACATTAGAAAATGTTTCAATTAAGAAAAAATTTTCTTATTATATTCCAATACGTCTAAGTACCCAAAGAACCAAGCCGTCTAAAAAAGTAAAAGATAAACTATTAGAAATTGTTCGTTAAAATAAAAAAATTAAAGAAAAAAATAACTAACTTACTGAATTGTTGCGTCCTGAGAAGTGGCATTTTTCATGGATCAGTTATTTATTAGGCATATGATGTAATCATGTAATGAAAGGAACCAATTATGGATCAACTCAATTTTCAAGTGGGAGGACAGACACTTCATTCAGATTAATAAATTTTTTCAAACTTTCAAACTTTTTTTTCGTCATTTTCTAATTTTTTATTGCCGTGCGTATGTGCGTAAAATATTTATAAAAATTTAATTTATTTTATAAAAATACGTTTATACTACATATTTGATACTTCATAATATAATAATATAAAAAAATAAAAAACAGATTATACAAATTACAACCAAGAGCCTTGAAAAAAAAATAACTCATCAAGTAATATCCCTCGTACTAGATCTCAAACACTATCGTTAAAGAAATCTAAACTATAATTAAAATCATTCAAAAATGTAGTCCTTCCTCCCGAATGTGAATAATTCAAAGTAACCAAAATCGTCCAAAAAGGTACTAGTGAAGGATTCCATACGGAATAATTTAAGTAATAAAAAAATCAGACGTAATAATGTTGTTAATTTTATATAATGTGTGTACCCTAAATATCTAAGATAAAAAAAAAATATTATTATATTTTTTAAATTTTGTAATTTGTTAATAAAATTTTAACGTTTAAAAATAAATTCTTACTGTCAGGAAGTTCCAATTCATCTTGTTCTTCTGAATGAAGATTTGGATTGTTATGTGCTTCATCATCATCATCATCTATCAAATATATAATGTATTAAAATTAAAAAATCAATGAAAAAAAAATACTATAAAGTAATTATTATAAGAATTGTTTACGTACCATGCATTGCTCCAATCTTATAATCATTTTGAGTACCTAAAAAAAAATTAAATCAATATTTAATATTTTAATAAAATTATATTATAATTAACATAATTTTAGTTACTTTACTTGCCATTTTTTGAGCTTCTTTTAAATATATTGGATAACCTTTTACTGCTAACTAAATAATCATAAATATAAGTTATTCGTTTATTTCAAAATAAAATATATTATTTAATTACCTTTAAATAAGCTACTTATTTTTGAAGTACTATTTTTCTTACTACTTAATTTATCAAAATCATCAACTAAGAAAAGCAAAATAAGTTAATAAATAACGCTTCATTATATAATATTTAACTAAATGTAATTGTACTTACCATTATTAGGAATATGATAATCATATGATTTATTACTATGAAACGCTATAAAAAAATTAACAATGTTATCATTAATTTTTATAAATTAAAATTATATAAGAATTTATTTAATTCATACCTTCTTGTTCTTCTATTATAATATTTAAATTAAAAAATAAATATTATTAATTAAATATATTAATACACTCTTTAAGCAATTAATAAAAAGCAATAAATACCTTCTGTTGCATTTTTTGGTTCAGGAAGATTATCAAATTGATGAAGTTTACTTGTAAATAGTTTACTACTGCTAGTATGATTTTCTATTTCAGAATTATTATTTTCTTCTGGTTGAGTTAATGATTCATTTGATTTACTTCGGAAAAAAATGAGAGAAATTAATTTATTTTATCAAAGTGTTTTAATATCAGGTCTTTTTGATGGATCAGCATCCCAACATTGTTTCATCAAATTTTTATATTCTAAAGGAGTTCCTGGTACAATTTTTGGTCTTATACCATTAACAATATTCATTGCAAGATCATAATCATGTTCATAATTATTAAATGGTGGTTGTCCTGATGAAACTTCCCACATAAGCATTGCAATACTATAAATATCAGATTTAAAAGTCTGTTCTTTTCCAATAATAACCTCAGGTGCTATATAAGGAAGATTCCCATATATACTTTTTAATGGTTTATCTGCAGGTCCGCAAAATCCAAGGTCACTAATATAGAATGCATTACCAAGATTATATAATATATTTCCAGAATGCAAATCTCTATGAATTGCATTTTCTTCATGAATTCTTCGAAGTGCAAGTGTTATATCAGTAATAATTTGAATTCTTTCTTTCCATGTAAGTTGATTATGATTTTGTTGTAAATATTTTCTTAAATCTAAATCCAAATTATTCATTACAAGCATATAATTTCCATTTGACGGATCTTGTGTTAATCCAAAACATTGGACAATTTCACTCCATTTATTGCTTATATTTAAATGTGATTTAGCCTATAAAATAAACCATTTTAAAATTTTCAAATTAATTTGTCAACTGTTTTAATATTTAGATTACAAACCTCTTCAATCCAATTTTGATTTGCATTTTCAACATTTTCTAATCTTTTAAGTACTACACCATGAGCTCCATATCTTTTTAATTGCTGCCTTTCAGTATTCCATCCAATAAAATACCCATCAATCCAGATTGCCATATAAATTTCTGAAAATCCACCTTTTGTTAGATATTCAATATTTTGTAGATTATTATATGGAATCCATTCTGGTATTAGATGTGGGACAATTGTCTTCATTTGACATTCTTGTATTAAATTATCAATAATAACATTTCCAGATGTCCAATTTGAAAATTTTACTTTTAAATAATTTCGAACACAATATTCACAATATGTTATAGCTAAACATTCTTGGTTACAATTTTCACAAATTCTTTTTGTTCCTTCATTAAAAAGAAGTTTGTCATAATCATAAATTTTAGTTATTATTATTATTGCTTCAGATTTTTCATTTTCCGTAAGTGATTCATCATCAAGAAGTATTTGTTTTCTAAGTTCATAAAATGTATCACTATTAAGATTTTGATCTAATAATGCGTATGATCTATTAAGTGCATCATTAATTAATTTATTTTTACTATATGACATAATGAAATATTTTATGAGGCTTTAAATTTTTTTATAAAAATATGATTATCAATTTTTTAAATAAAAAAAAAAGAAAAGGTTGAAACCGGCGTTTTTAACTCCGAAGTCATACAGATTAATTAAAATAGCAATGTATAACCAAAATGAATGTTACATACTAAAGCAACATTGTACTCCTAAATTTGTGATATGCATGCAAATCAACGTTACGTAAAAAGAAAGACGTCATTATATAAATTACTAATTTGATAGGTTAAAATCTTTTTTTTTTTAATTTCTCTCTTTAATAAAAATTATCAAAAAGCTATAAGTATTACTATCCTTCCAGAAAAAGTCCCGCGGCTACAATAAAAATCTTTCACTTGACAATAAAAATTTTTTTTGGGAATATTAAGTTATTTTTCCGTTCTTATCATCCTTGATCTAAGGATCTGCAAGGTGAGGTGTACAACATCTGCTGCTACTGTTCCACTATCTATTTAATCACACTTTATTATTTATGGTTACCATAACCATGTGACTATCATTTTTACTTCGCCACCCGCAGCAGGTTGAAAATTTTTCATCAAAAACTTTAAGGTCATATAATATCTTATGTAACATCTTCTTTACTCCATAAAAGTTGAATAAAAAACACTCTTGTTGAATTTTATCAAAAAAAAAAAAGCTTGGACTTCTTTATCATTTTTCCAAAATATTTCAACTTTTTGTTAAAACATCTTTGGTCATTTGGTCGATATTTCTCTATTTTCCAAAAATAAAAAAATTTACATAATCTATAAAAAAAAGAATAATAAAAGTTGATTTTAATAAGGAGAAACTCAAAAATTAATAAAATTTGTAACTCTTAAGTCTCTTCATATAACTTATTATCATTTTTTTTGACCATAAATTTTTTGGTGAAGAGTTTTTTTTTTATTGTTTGTAATCTCTTATTACTCTTGTAATAACTATTAATGTAAAATATGTTTGTCAACAGTATAACTTCATAAGAATTTGGTATCCAGAGTTCAAACTAATCAGGTTTTACAATATCAAAAAAAAAAAAATTGAATGTCCATATGTAATAAAAGATTCTTTCTTTATTTTACTTAATATGATTGAAAAATTCAATTTACGTTATTATTAAATATTGCGTATCCTTTTAAATACTAATAAAAATGTTTTAAATTTCTTAATTCAATTTTAATTAATAATTCAGCACAGGTGGCTATAATACCGATTCAGTTTTTAAATGAGCTTTCTTATCTATTAAATCAATTTCATATTTTTAAATAATAAAGTCATTAAACAAATTAATTTAATCATTACCAACTTTCTTCCCGGACAAACTCTTAGTCCTCCACCAAACGAAATAAATGAATTTTTCTTAACCTTCAATCATCCATTTATCAGGATAAAATTTATTTGGTTCTTCCCAATATTCTTCATTATTATGAATACCGTCAATATTAATTCTAATAATTGTTTTACCATTGATAGCCTCCTATTTCATCATGTTTTCAAGACATCTTAATTTACGACTGAGAAAATGAGAGACACTTCTTTTACAATCGCTACACGATACGTTAAATTATGAAAATCATTTCGGTAACTGGACGTGTCTTGTCATCTTGAAGATTCTATCGATTTCGTTTAACATTTTCGTTTTAACATCTGGATAATTTGCAAGATAATAGATAATGAATGAAATAGTATTCGCAGTCTATTGAAGAAAAAAATAAAATTTAAAATAATATTCAAACCCAAAAATCTTGTCAAATATTTGACAAAAGTACAGTACTAAAAATATACTCACGGTATCATTTCCAGCAATTATTCCATCGAAAATAATAACACGGATTTCAAGATCAGTCATAGGTCTTTATCATCAATTTTATTATAGTTTATACCACGTGATATATTTGCAGTAATTATCGATATCAAAGGTCATTTGGTAAAGGTTTATCTAATGGAGTATTGACTACATACATCCTTTTGATAATTGTATCCAATCCTTGATTTATAAATTTGATACTTTGAATAAAATCATCTTATTTATTCTTAAAATATGGAAAATAATGTCTTTAAAATGGAGAAACGAATTGAACATTAATAAATCCAAAAAATATTTACAAATTGCACAAACAAATTTTACATTCTTATCAACTAGTGCAGATTGACGTTCAGTTTTTTTCGTTCTCACTAGTAAGTTCGTCAAAATATCCAGACATAAATAAGATCTTTCACCAATTCATGAAATCCTCTACTATTTTTATCAGAAAATTTCCTAAATATATAGATTTTTTGATGAGGCTAATAAAGTTTTTTGATATATTCTATTCGATTTGGAGCTATAAAGCGTGTATCTAAATGGAACTCAAATAAATCATCATATTTTTTATGATTAGATTCGAAAAATTTTATGAGATTTTCACCATACAATATTTATAAAATTGAGGTAAATTTCCAGAATGTGAATGGAAAAAGACTAGGTAAAGGATTGATACGATTAAAATATTTATAATAATAATGTGTACATTAATTATCAATACGATACCTATCAATGAAAGGTAATCAAAATTTTCGAACAATTTTGAGATCATATTATAATATAATTAAATGAATTTTCTTGCTCGATAATAAATAAAAAAAAAAATATTTAAAAAATTAATTTATTTTCTTGATATAACCAAAACTTGAGAGAGTGATATATTTATATCAAATTTTTTTATCATATGGTAACCAAAAAAATTTTTTTTCCATTCTGGATAAATTTTTTCTTGGAATTTAACCGAATTTCCACTTAATTGGGTTTCAGATGATTAATTTAGCCAGATTGCTAACTTACAATAGACCAGTAATGAGATCGAAACAAAGAAAAGGACAAAACCCTATCTTATTAAATAACTAACATGCCGTTGGAAATATGTTATAGTGAATAAAATTATATGTGGGTTGAGTATTGACGTAATAATGTAATTATGATATGTCGATAAAGAAATTTTTTCTTATGTATTGAAAGATGAATTTAATAATAATAAGTAATAATAGTAACAGCAGTAGTAGTAGGTAGTAATAGTAAAAATTATTATTAAAAAAAAAAAATTAAAAGAATGCAAAAGGACAAAAGATCGCCGATTATAGAAAATTCATTCGGATAATCAAACTCTTTAAAAGGAATAATAAATGACGGATTAGTAGTTTAACTATTTTTAAATTGATGTATTCATATGTATTAATAGACGTGAAATATCAAATGCAAATAAATTGATGCACTTATGTTTGCGTTAAGAAAACAAAACATTCGAAGAATAAAAATTTAATTTAGCCGAAGATTTCAGGAAACATGATTCGACATTACTTGTCGATATTGCGATCCTTTTTTTTTTAACTAACAAGCATATAATTTTGGATCGTGTGTTAAACCATAAGATTGGATATCATTGGCTCATTGCATCTACTGCTTATATTATAAGTGTATTTACCTACAATAAATTATATTTTAATGTTATTGGCTAACTGAAACATTTTAAATTACAAACCTCTTCAAACCAACTTTGACTTGCACTTTCAACATTTTCTAACCTTATAAGTATTATTTTCTGATCTCCAAGTCTTTCTTTAGAATTCCATTCAATAAATTTTCCTTAATCCAAACTACACTGCTGTATAAATTCTGAGCATCCACCTTTTGTTAAATATTTAATATTTTTGTAAATTATTAAATGGAATTCACTCTACTATTTTTATAGTGATATTTTTTTATTTGACATTCTTGTATTAAATTATCAATATTATTAATTCTAGATGTCAAATTTGAAATTTTGCTTTTAAATAATTTCGAACACAATGTTCACAATATGTTGTCTTAGTCACAATTTTCACAAATTCTTTGTTATTATTAAACAATCTTTGCTTAATCTTAAGATTTAGTTATTATTTTAGATTTTTCATTTTCTGTAAGAAGATTCGTCGTCAAGAATCAATTGTTTTCTAAATTCATATTGTTTGTGTATTGTGAATTTTGTGATATATTAAGACATATGATTATTAATTATAGTACAAATCTTTTTAACAGCAGACATAATGTAAGTGAAAATATATTATAAAACTTTAAAAGTTTATTTATAAAATTTGAAAAAGAAAAAGAAATAGCTGAGCCGGTATCTTTAACATCGAAATCTACATAAAAATAAATTGGTGTAACTGACATTTTTAGATTGTCCCATGATTCCTATGACCCTATGACATAAAATTAATTGTACGATACGCCTGTATAAAATATTGGACTTGTTTATAATAATTTTCCGTACTCTAACGGGGATCAACGGGCTACCACTACTAGTTCTATTTATCTAAATAATTATGTGAAAAACAAAGCACTGCCTAAAAAATTTAATATGAATATATACAGTAAATGATTAGTATTTGTTTATATTTGGTTACAGGTACGAGATTGTCACATACAATTCGTACCAACGTACCAACGTAATAATGATCCAAATAGTAACATTGCTATGGTGGCGTTGGTATGAGTTGTATATATAGATGACAATCAACCACTTTTACCATTCACCCATATAATCTGTTTTGATTTTTAAATTTTTTATTATTTGTAATTATTTTATATTATATAATCTAATAATTTATAAATATTTTCCCAAAATAGTGAGTTTTGACAATTTTTACTGAGGTAATAACTTAATGACGCAATATCATCTGATATACTTACTGTATTACTATTTTAACGAATTATAAAATTATTAAAATAATATCTTCCGCAAATGATATTTAACTAACCTCATTCGGTACTTTCATGATTTAACTATATTATTTCAAAATTAATTAAAATAACTCATATCGTATAAGCGTAATGATTGTTTCTGATCATGTGATATTAAGATCTCTCACCGTATTATCTAACGTAGATACTTAAAGTTAAATATTTTACAGGAATATACTGTATTAAATATGTTAAAATGGATTTCATGATATAATAGTATAAATTATTTATAAAGTGTAATTTGACGAGCAGTCTTTAAAAGGTTATAATGTAAAAAAATAGAATTTTAAAGAAATCAGAAATTTTTTTACAAATAAGCCAAAAGAAATTATTAAATACATTGTAAATAACGATGTTGTAAAAGGACGGTTATTTATACTGCGGATTTTAATAACTTACACGACGATGTTAAAAAAATTGAGCCTTTATTATTTAGAATCATTGATAATATATATTTAGTTTTTTTTAAAAAAATAATCAATTAATAAAAGAATTTTTACAGGATTAAAAAAAATCATTTCAGGAATATTTTGAACATTTCATTTAATTAAAGTGAATAAATCGCCTAAAGTCTTTTTTCCCTTTACTGAGATACTTTCAACAAATATATTAAACTAAATTTAAACTCGCGTTCTTTATGCCAATAATAATGCCGTAATCAATTTACAAAGTTCTTTGCATATTTGAATTGTACAAACATTTACTGTATTCAAAATATAATGATTTAAATTCAAAACTTTTTATATGTATAATACTTGATTTATTTAAGTGAAAAGATGGTTCCTACAAATAAATCATTTATTTATCAGTGAATGTTCGTTCTATGACCAAATTTTTTGCGTAGTTTCACCTTGCCGAGTTTGTATTTGCAATGTAAAATTAACTATTTTTAAACTATTTAAAATTACATAGAAACTTTTTTATAAAACATTACCAGATTCAAAAGGAATGTTCGTATTAAGCTTCTTTTTTAAATTTGATACTTGTAAGACCATAAAATTATATTCAGTAGATTTGAGAAATAATTAAATAGTCGAATTTAGAGATTCCAAATAAGTGATTTATCTGGAATTCCTTGATTATACAATAAATTAAACTTTATTAAGCTTTTTTTTTTACATCTAAATTATTTATTTATTTATTTCTTTTTTTTGTACTAAAATAAGTTCATTTAAATACACTTAAAATTAACACGCAATGTATTTTTTTTTATTTATTAACCCTTTAAAAAGAAAAAATAGGGTTTCATGAATGTTTTATACGAGATAGCAAAATACCATTTTATTATAAATTAAATGTTGCTGTTGGACGTTTACGAGGCATTTCAATAATGTATAAGCATCATGTGATTAGTCATCTGATTGGTCCCAGAACTATGGTTACCGTAATTTTTTATGGATATGTTTAGCTATTAAATGTTACCCACTTTAAATAAAACGTTGCTTGTATGGACATGAAATGATTTAAAAATTTAATTCATAAAATATATTTGATTTATTTGACGAAAACGTATTTAATACTATGCACTGATATCTTATAATATATATGATAAAAAAAAAATCAAATGTAACAATGTCGTTTAATTTATACAACATTTGTACCTAAACATCTATAATATTAAATTGTAACAATTTAAGTTAATAAAATTCAACATTTAAAAATAAATTCTTAGTTAGGAAGTTCCAATTCATCTTGCTCTTCTGAATGAAGATTCGGATTGTTAAACGTATCATCTTCGTCTATCAAATATATAATGCGTTAAAATTAATAAATAATGAAAAAAAAATACTATAAAGTAATTATATAAGAATTGTTTACGCACCATTATCTTTAATTTGATGATTCATTGTTTGCTGCTGCATTGTTTCAATTTTATAATCATTTTGAGTATCTAAAAAAAAATTAAATAATATTTAATATTAAAATATTATAATAATGAAATTAACCTAATTTAATTACTTTACTTGCCATTTTTTGAGCTTCTTTTAAATATGTTGGATAACTTTTTGCTGCCAGCTAGATAATCATAAATATAAGTTATTCGTTTATTTCAAAATAAAATATATTATTTAATTACCTTTAAATAAGCTACTTATTTTTGAAGTACTATTTTTCTTACTACTAAATTTATTAAAATCATCAACTAAAAAAGCAAAATAAGTCAATAAATAACGCTTCATTATATAATATTAACTAAATGTAATTGTACTTACCATTATTAGGAATATGAAAATCATCATATGATTTATTACTATGAAACGCTATAAAAAATTAACAATGTTATCATAAATTAAAATTATATAAGAATTTGTTTAATTTATACCTTCTTGTTCGTCTATTATAATAATTAAATTAAAAAAAATAAACATTGCTAATTAAATATATTAATACACTCTTTAAGCAATTAATAAAAAGCAATAAATACCTTCTGTTGCATTTCTTGGTTCTGGAAGATTATCAAATTGATGAACTTTACTTGTAAATAGTTTGCTACTGTTAGTACAATTTTCTATTTCAAAATTATTATTTTGTTCTGGTTGAGTAAATGATTCATTTGATTTACTTTGATAAAATAAATTAATTTCATTCATTTTTTCCTTAAGTGTATAACTATCAGGTCTTTTTGATGGATCAGCATCCCAACATTGTTTCATTAAATTTTTATATTCTAAAGGAGTTCCTGGTACAATTTTTGGTCTTATACCATTAACGGTATTCATTGCAAGTTCATAATCATGTTCATAATTATTAAATGGTGGTTGTCCTGATGAAACTTCCCACATAAGCATAGCAATACTATAAATATCAGATTTAAAAGTAGTTTCTTTTCCTGCAATAACTTCTGGTGCAATATAAGGAAGATTTCCATATATACTTTTTAATGGTTTATCTGCAGGTCCACAAAATCCAAGGTCACTAATATAGAATGCATTACCAAGATCATATAATATATTTCCAGAATGCAAATCTCTATGAATTGCATTTTCATAATGAATTCTTTGAAGTGCAAGTGTTATATCGGTAATAATTTGAATTCTTTCTTTCCATGTAAGTTGATTATGATTTTGTTGTAAATATTTTCTTAAATCTATATTCAACTTATTCATTACAAGCATATAATTTCCATTTGATGGATCTTGTGTTAATCCAAAACATTGGACAACATCAGTCCATTTATTGCTTATATTTAAATGTGATTTAGCCTATAAAATAAACCATTATGAAATCTTCAACAAAAATTAATTTGTCAACTATTTTAATATTTAGATTACAAACCTCTTCAATCCAATTTTGATTTGCATTTTCAACATTTTCTAATATTTTGAGTATTACATATTGTCTTCCAATTCTTTTTAATTGTTGCCTTTCAGAATCCCATTCAATAAAATGCCCATTAATCCATATTGCCGTATAAATTTCTGAAAATCCACCTTTTGTTAGGTATTCAATATTTTGTATATTATTATATGGAATCCATTCTGGTATTAGCCCTGGGTTAATTGTTTTCATTTGACATTCTTGTATTAAATTATCAATAATAACATTTCCAGATGTCCAATTTGAAAAGTCTGCTTTTAAATAATTTCGAACACAATATTCACAATATGCTATAGCTAAACATTCTTGGTTACAATTTTCACAAATTCTTTTTGTTCCTTCATTAAAAGTAAGTTTGTTGAGATCATGAATTTCAGTTATTATTTTTATTGCTTCAGATTTTTCATTTTCCGTAAGTGATTCATCATCAAGAAGTATTTGTTTTCTAAATTCATATTGTTTGTGTATATCATTATGAATATTGTAATCTATTAATGCATATGATCTATTAAGTGCATTATTAATTAATTTATTATTACCATACGACATGATGAAATACGTTAATAAGGTTTTATAAATATATTTTATTGATTTTTTAAGTAAAAAAAAGAAAAGGATGAAACCGGTATTTTAACTCCGAATTTATACATATAAGAATAGTAATGTGTAGCCAAAATGAATGTTACAAAAAAGCAACATTGTACTACCTAAATTTATGACAATCGTTACATGTACGCCTTTATCTAATAATGTCATTAATTTTGAGGCGCAGTATTACAAAATTTTAATTGACTGCAGTCTGAAATGACCTTAAACTAGTGGATGATTTATTTGAATATATAACTGCGATCCGGAATGACGTTAAACTACCAATCATTAAATTTTAATTGGGTGATTCATTTTATCAGGTGATGATCTGCTAATTTCTGCGTCGGGGGACTCTGAGAAATTTAAACGATCCATTTTGGTGACGTATGGGAACGGAATAACTTTAGAATATTAAATTAGAAATTTTTAATTTTTATAATTTTAGAAATTTTGTTATCATACGTTTCTGAATTATTTAATTAGTTTCACAAAGAAGAAACTTTTATTTTATTGGTTATTTAATTCCATTTAAATAGGATTTGATTTTTATTTTTCATAACTTAGAAATTCTTTTTCTTTCTTGAATTTTTCATTTTTTGTTATTAATTTTATTATTTTCGTCATTTGAAACTTGGGAAATATGTATTTATCTACTAATAATAAAAACTCTTTCTGCATACCACTTATGTGGCAATAATTTACCAAATCATGCACGTAAAGGTGCGGGTGGTCCTTACAGTACAAAAGAAATATAATTTACTGTTTCAGTAGCTTAAAATCTTTTTTTTAATTTTCTCATTATTGAAAAATCATGTAAAAAGACAAACAATAAAGAATTACATCACGAACTAATATAAAAAATCCAACGTTTTTGTTAAGTACAGAAAGTAATTATCATCCTTTCAAAAAAAGTCCCAAAATTATAAATAAAAATCTTCCACTTAATAATAAAATTTTTTTTGGAATATTAACCGTTCTTGATCTAAGGAACTATAAGATGGAGGAATTAGGTACTACGAGTATTATAAGTTCAACATACCCTCGTATGACATTTAGTGCTATGTTTCTCATATTTCGAAGACTTAATCGATTGTACAAAAAATTCCCAACATTTGATTAGTTTAATTATCTAAAGCTTACACAAATGAAACAAACAATAATTTGCAATTGATAAAATAAAATATTTTTCCTCAGAAATTATTTGTATACCGTATATATCTGATAAAATAAGCGAAACAGGTATAAATTAAATTTTGCAAAATAAAAAAAAAATTAGCATTATTTGTATTACTTATCCATTTTTTTCATTATCATTGTACAGTACTGCAGTAACTGGTACTGCGTTCAACTAGTTATAACTTATAACTAGCCATTACTTTATCACCAGTATCCACGCCACGTTATACTAGGAAGGAGGAATTTGTTACGAAAATTTAATATGAAAGTATTGATATTTAATTGTAGGGTTTAAGATTGTTAGGCAAACGTATACAAATTATTCAATTTATTTTAATTTATTAGGGTTTTTATGTAATAAAATGAGTATATTAAAAAAAATCAAATTTATTAGAGTATAGATAATATGTAAGTTTTTATGAAACAAATAAAAATAAAAATTGAAAATAATAGAAATAAAGGTTGTAAGCAATAGACAATTATAATAGTATTAGATTCATTACTTATTGTTTATTATGTTTAAGATGCAAAATTTAATAAAATTCCCGAAAAAGCTTCTTGAATACTGTACATCACGACCCATCAATTATTTACCCTTTACAACAACACATACCCAACATTTCCTTGTCCTTCAACCCAAATGTTCACAATTTAAGAGTCCCTACCTATGAAGCATGTAAGAAACCTACTACCAGGTTTCCTCCCCTTCTCTCCTTTACCAGTTTTTTATATATCCTTTTCAAATTTTTTTTTTAAAAAAAAAAGCAATCTGAAGTAATCTGAATTTTTTTCTCATGAAAAAAAAGGGGCTTTAGTGATTTGGTGATCACAAGGAAATGATAACCAAAGGAGAAATCCATCACAAATCAGCCAATGAAACATTTTCCAGACGACATAAATTATTCCTTACATAATGATATCTTATTACTTCCTTATAGATACTGTATATATGAAAATTTCATTAAAAAATTTTTTAGTCATTTAATACTATCATTTTCAATACAAATACATATTTTATTTACATTTACGAAATAAGAAAATTTTTTTTCAGGCGCACGACTTTTAACATTTGGCAATACATCAGTTGTTATTTATCCATGAAAAATAAAATTATATAATATCATACGAAAATAAAAGATGTTATTATAAAAAAAAAATAGAAAAAAAGAAATAATTCTTAAAATGGGCCAAACTCATATATAACTTACAAGTAAAAAGCAGGTTGGTTGTATAAAAGAAAATACTTTCACCTCATGCTTAGCATTTTTTTTTTGCAACAGGTTTAAATAATCAAGGCACTGCCACATATCGCTAAATAAATTTTTTTTTTTTATTTATGATCCAAATGGAGTAGATCAGTAGAAATCCTTAATCTTATTCAAACAGATTGGCTATTCTAAGAGATAAGTAATAAATTTTCACAGATCCAACCAAAAAAAAGCGTTTTATACTTAAGAATTTTCATGCTAAATAAAAAAATAAAATTTATCATCCTATATTTATATACATTACGTCATTTAAATGAATGAATATTATAATAACTGCGGTCTAAGGAGGTCATTAAGCATCAATATTTCCTAAGACGGTAATTATTGATTATATTGCGGCTGCAGGATTGTTTAAACTTAGTCACGGGGGGCTCATCAATTACTTTTCAAATTAAATTAAATTAATTTTAATTAAAAAGGAACGCATTCCATTACAAATTATATAATAAAAATATAAATATAAAAAAAAATAAATAAGACAAAGTAGGAGGGTGGAGCGCTACTCTGCAGTCTCTGTTCATTAATTATTAATGATTAATGGATCAGGATTATTTAAAATTTCACCCCTTAAACGTAAGAGTAGATCGTGACCAAAAAAGAGTAGTATTTATTGCAAGTGTTTTGAAGATCTTTGGATGGGAACTTCACGGAGTACATATATAAAAATAAATAACTATTACTTAAATAACATTTGCGTTACAAGGTACAAACAAGATAAAATAGGGAAAATGTAGGGCTTTGTTTTCTATCCTACGATAAAAATGATCAGAAAATGATCGTACAAATTTATAATTTAATCCGATACCATTTTCGATATTAATTTCCAGAAATTTCTTATGTAAGAATTCAATGCAAAAACAACCACCACACGGAGTTCGGACTAAATTTGGAAAATCCGTCTAGACAACATGCAGGTGTTGAAAAGAAATAAGATAAACGTGAAAGCATGAAAATCCATCATAAAATAAAAACTCGTAAGATTATTGTTATCAAGAAAAAGTATGATAAATATGATAAATATTTAACTCACCTAGTTAGGACTTCTACCTTTTTGCCAAAATCTGCTGGCAAGCTTTAAGTTTCCAAGCTGAATTCGAGCGGCTTAAACATAGTTTGTTTGTATTTATTTACGCCAGATCACAGAACGGTAACACAATAACACAATTTCTTGGCATTTGAATTTTTTGGTTTTGTGACCTTATTATTACATTAAATGTATTAAATGTATAAAATCATACATATGGACGTCAATGGCCAAAGGACGTATAAAGGAAAGCTGAACTACTTTACATCAAAAGATTAACTGATTTTAGAAACTGCCCATACTACTTGAGATTCTTCAAAGTCGAAAAAGATTTAAATCAGGGAATCGTATGGAAGAAGAAAAAATTTCGGCGATACACAAAAAAAGGTTACATAGAGATTTATTGTTTTGATAAAAAAAAAGAATGTAACAGTTACACATAATTAACCAATTTAAGCTCAGGGGTAATAAAAAATTCCCTAATATAGTAAATGAATTCGTTTATCATCTTCGTACGAACAAACAAACTATAATGTATAAAGTCGGCATTATTTTTTTTTAAGAGAAAAAAAAAATTTTTTTTTTTCAATAGCTGATAAAGTATTTCAAAAATGAGACTTCCAATAGTTCATGTCAGAATCTTAATATTCGCTATTAGTATAGCATGTTCGACTATAGGTATAAATAATAAAATTCATTGGTTTATAAAGCATTTAATTTGTATATATATTTAATACTTATATTGTAAATATACATATTTGTTAGACACGTTTGCTTTTGTTAGTATATACGCGTATCTTAATTATGGGTAATTTAAAACACTTAGTTTTTAAAACTTTTTTCTATTTACTTTGATTTCTTAATTCCTTTTTCTTCTTTAACATTAGTTTCAGCACCAAAGATGACTTGAATGATCTAAGGTGATTTAAAACATTTTAAAACTTTTCTGTCGGAATAATTTCAAATATTAATTTCTTAAATTTTTTAGAATTATCATATTTTCTTTGATTAATGATGCTCTTTCCCTTTTAATCGGTGGTAAGAAAAAATTATAGGTTTTTATTATTTATTCATATACAGTAATAATAATAATCTATCGTAATCATTATAATTTAGGATATTATCTTATTAGACTTGAATATATGTGGAATAATCCACCTAAAATTGTTGATTATGCTGTTTGTGGGTAGGTTTTTGAAATAAAAAACAAAAATAATTATTAACCAAATCGTAGAACCTTTTTTTCTAAAAATTTCTTTTATTTATTTTTTTAAAGTATTGAATTAGCTTTATGGATAATTTATGGTAAGTAAAATTTATATGTTATTAAATAAAGTCTAATTTTAATATATATAACATAAGTTTAAAATAATCTTATTATTTACAGCTGGCTTACAAAGCAAATTTCTCGACTTTGCTAATGTGCTATTAGCAATATCCTTTATCTATGGTATTTTAAATGTGATTTTATACTTCGTTCTTGGTATATTCTTAATTGAATTTAAACTAAGATTACGTAAATTTGGAGTGGATAAGCTTACTCCTTTAGGTCGCACGAACAATAATTCTGGAGTTGAAACGAATAATTCTGTAATTGAGGTTCGGGAACATAACTAGATAATTAATAATTATTAGAAATGTTATATGTATTATTTCTGTAACGATAACGTAATTAACATATCGCCATGCCATCGAAGAATATTACTTTTTCTTTTGTATAACCTTTTAATATTTCATGTAATAATAATATTTCATGTAATGATGTGATAAGAATCAACTTAATAGTTAATTGTTTATTAATAATATATAATTTCAATTACTAAATGCGAAAAGATTTTTTTTTCAGAAAAATGGAATTATTTATAAATATTTTTTATATTTTTTGTGAAAATGTGAAATGAATTTTTTTACTATAAATATATTACAAGATAAATTTATGTATGAAGTTTATCTAAATTTAATATATATATTTTTAACGATTACTTTATCAAAATTGAAAAATAAGATAATCATCATTATTTAATATCCTTGCAACAATCGCGAATGTGTGGATCGAATAAAATGTCTGCTTTGGCCAATTGTTAAAGTATGAGTCGCATTACTGATCGAATCTTCCGTTTATAAATATCATTCTTCTATAGTTAATTCAACCCGCCTCATTTATTTTACTTGGATGATAAATATTAGAATGTTTCATTCTATTTTCGTTTCCTATTAAAATGTTTGGAATTGAATCACCAGAATTAAGGATTCAAACTTTTATTAAGAAATATGCTCTGTATAAGCAAACGCCCTCAATTTACCATTACTTTATTATATTATTTTGGATGAATTCCTTTTTTTAATGTATATTATTATATTACAATGTAGTTTAAAATCGTTAATTCTATAAATTTGAATAGATGACAGAAAAATTGACAAGTGTTTTAAAAAAAATTAATTAGTTATCTTAAAATCATAAATTAAAATATAAAAAGTAGTAATATAATTTAATGCCACGAAATCTTAAAAAAAACGGGATACTGAAAACTTAATGTTCTCCCATATTATATTATAGTAAGAATATTTAAATTTAAGTTTGAGAAAGTAAAATACAGAAACTATGATAAAAAATGATCACTGCCATCGGAGATACCCTTGTTTTTTCTAATAATGTATTTATCATACAAATCATATATAGATTATATGGATTATACAATAACTTTATTACACACACAAACTAAATAAACTACTTGAAGTATAATAAATGCGTCTAACTTATTAATGCATGTAAATATAGAAAAAGTCTTTTGTATTTAAGTGATTTCAAAAAAAAAACATATTAAATAACTCGAGTTTGAATCAAGTCAGAACTTGGATCAAGTTAACTTTTAATTAGCAAAAGGTTCAAGTGGTGACATCGAAAATAAAGAAAAATTCTTCAAAGAAAATTTTATTTTCATTTTTTATTTATTTATTTATTTAGCAAAAGAATCAATGGAATTACTATATAAAAATCGAAAAAATTTTTTTTTTTTCTTTTTAAACTGAGTTGTATAAATTTCTCAGGATAAATAAATTTTTTCTTTGTCAAGTCGACGAATGAAATAACGAATACGCTTTCATTATTACTAATTATATAATAATGTATAGTAATTTGATTCAAAGAATTATGGTGATAATTTTATAAAGTACTTTTTAAGCAAGAAATTTTCTAGATGACTAGAGAACTCATGAATTATTATTGACTTTTTTTTTAGCAGTAATGAAAAATGTGAAAATTTAATATTTTTAGAGAAATCCTTTTTTTTTTGCAATTAATGGTCGTACGATTCCCTGTAAAAAGTCGATCCGTTTTTTTATTCCATCTTTTTCCGTAAAAGACTCAATTAATAACCTTTATACTGTATATCATGGAATTTATCGAATTATCCGTGAATGGATCCGTGAAAGGCTAGTTTTTACAAAAATAACGGATAAAATTTTTTATAGGGATTATTACACCACTATAGGTTGACTATTATGGAAAGGTATGATTTGCAAATGGAAAGGTTTTGATTTGTAATCAGTAAAAATGGGTGCCAACTTTCTAAAAAAGGAAACCACTTTGAAAAAGTTACGTTCGTACGTTATACTGGAAGTATCAGAACGAACCAGTAACCCATGCCTACCACTACCAATATCAATATGTATTTTTTTTCTATCAAAAATTGTGGGAGAGGAGGAAATTTTAAAAAAATAACACTGGAGGCTGCAGATTCTATCTAAACAGTAGTAGGTAGTTACAGTATGTGAATTTCCCATATTCCCTTTTTTTCCAATATTTTTTTTTATTTTTTATTTTATTTTGTTTATTTTAAAAAAAAAATTAACATCATTTGCAATTTTATCATTAACATCGATAATCAAGAAATCATTTATATACGGGTTGGCGTAAATTTTTTTCATTTCTTTTGCACATATTCCAAATTCCTGTTATAACTTTATGCCCCAATTATACTCTATGTAACTACATCTTTTTATAAAAATGAGTGGCCAACTTTCTAAAAAAAGGTTATACTGGAAGTATCGGAACGAAACCGGATCTTAACATTAACCCATGCCTACCACATCCATCAGCATTATATATCAATATGTATTTTCTTTCATCAAAAATTGTGGGATAGGGAAAATTTAAAAAAATAATACTGGAAGCTGCAGACTCTATCTACACAGTAGTAGGTAGTTATGTGAATTTCCCATCTTCCTTTTTTTTTCCAATATTTTTTTTTATTTTTTATTTTATTTTGTTTATTTTTTAAAAAAAATTAACATCAATCTGCAATTTCATCATTAACATAGATAATCAAGAAATCATTTATATGCGGGTTGGCGTAAGTTTCTTTCATTACTTTTGCACATATTTCAAATTCCTGTTATAACTTTATGCCCCAATTATACTCTATGTATCGACATCTTTTTATAAAAACAAAATAAAAAAAAGACAAAGATGATCACTGCTGTGCAACTGTAGTGTACTGTACGAGTGTATGCACACGTATCATTGAAAATTTGTAAATTCCCGTCATGATATCCTTATTATCTGTTATTAAAGCGGATGATCAGATGATCATTTGTATGCGGATTTGCGAATGTTTTTCATTTCTTTTGCATATTTTCAACCTCCTATTATAGCTTTATGCCCCACAATTATGCATAAATAGTAAATTTTCGTAAAATAGAGTTATTATCCGTTATTAAAACGGATGATCAGATGATCATATATTTGAGATTGGCGTTACGGAATTTTACTATTTACAGTTTATGCATAATTGTGGGGCATAGAGTCAGATAACCTTATTATCTGTTATTAATATGGGATTGGCGTGCGTTCCTTTCATTTCTTTTGCATATTTTCAACCTTCCGTTATAACTTTATGCCTCAACAATTATGCATTAATTGTAAATTTCCGTAGAAAGAGTCAAACCTTATTATCTGTGATGAATACGGATTATCAGATGATCATTTATATGCGAATTGACGAATCGTTCTATAAAATTTGACCAGACCAATTTATATACAGTTATACAGTTTAAGGGTCTTTTCCCAGTAACTAAATGTAAAAAGGGGATTCATGTCCAGATTGTGAAACTTTGAAATAGTATATATTTGCCCCTAATTCCTTCCAGTTCTTTATCGTTTTTTTTATAAAACGAAAAATCAAATACTCATGTCTATTGTTCATTCTTCCCCTCATATTATATTAGATCGGAATCCATTGCCCCCTAAAAATGAAATTTCGCGAAGTGTTCGATCTGAATATTTTAAAATAGCGTACATATACTTTCAACTTTTTTATTAACCGATTATCAATACTAACCAATATTAATTTAGATTTTTTTTTTACATATTTGCATGCGCTTAAATGAAATAGAACCCCACATCTTTATGAACCTAATGTTCCTATTAATAAAACAAAGCTACCTGATCCAAGTAATATCTGTTTTTATCGAATGTACTGTACATGTATATATTATCGTAACAAAACTTTTATATCAATTTTCTTTTATAATTTAGAGATTTGTATAATTGGAGCAGGAATGTCAGGTATAATATTCATAAATTTTCTGATTTTGTAACGGTGGGTTTAATCATGATAGTTTCTCAATTTTATCGTTATGATATCAACAGGTTTATTTGCCGCCTTACTCTTTGATATAGCTGGTCTTAATAATATCGAAGTGTTTGAATGTCAAGACCGTGTAGGTGGACGTGTTTTAACAAAATATTTTTCTGATGATACTAAAAATGATAAATTGTACGGCGAATTTGGAGCCATGAGATTACCAAAAGGCACAAATGATAGCAGCCATGGACACCAGATGGTATTCGATACTATTGATTATTTGAATTGCATAAATAAAGACGACATTGATTATGAAAAAGAATACAAAATTGAGCTTATTAATTTTATCTTTGACGATGATAAGCTCAAGTAAGTTTGTTTTATTACTTATTGAAAAATGATTGGTTAATTAAGAATTATTGATGAAACAATTAATTTAGTGGTCGATACTTTTACAACAATAAACGCGATCAATGCGGCAATATAATGACCCAGGGATACGCAGATAATCCTGCAAATTTCGATACGCTTGGTTTTACGAAATCAGTTGATAATAATTACAGACAACTTTATGAAGCATCCTTGAAGGATTTTTTTGACGATTTGGATAAAGACATTTTTAAAGGAGTTGAAAAACTTATGGACGTTGATGATGACAGCGTTTATACTTACCTCAAAAGATACCTTATTGGAAAAGTACTTAAAAAAGACATCGATGATACTATTGCCGCAATGGAGACGACAGAATCTGCAACAGGATTATTTAGACTTGCATTTACTGAAGCAGTGATGGATGGTTATACATTTTTACACAAAGATCAAGAATGGGAAACAATAAAATATGGAATGCAACGATTTCCTAATGCATTTAAGCCGACTCTTGAGAAGAAAAGGAATTACATAAAGTATAATCGTAAAGTTTGTAGACTGAAAGATGAAGGTGATAAAGGTGTACGAGTTTTTTGGGAAGGCGAAGGTGTACATGAAAAAAACTATGATAGGGTTATAGTTACTTGCCCATTTGGTGTCGTTTGTCAATGGGAACTAGGTTAGTCTTTAAAGACATGCATTTTTTGTTGTCATCTTCGATTTATTTATACTATTAACAAATATTTACAAAATCATATCATAGATAAATTAGATAATTGTGAAAAAATAGATATTTTGAAAAGACGTGCGATTCGAGAATTGAATTATGACAACGCTGCAAAAATCTTTTTAAGATTTAAATCTCGATTCTGGGAAGATCCAAAGAAGACTGACAATAAGTGCATCGTTGGAGGTAACTCATCGACAGACCTTCCAATTCGGAAAGTGATCTATCCATCCTATTATGTAGGAGATCCTATAGACAAAGAAGCGATCCTACTTGGTTCTTATACTTGGGCAAATGATGCAGCAAAATATGCTCCATATTCACAGGAAAAGAATGTTAATTTGTGTCTTGAAAAGCTTCAGATTCTCCATCCAGAGGTAAATTTAAAAAAAGATGAGTGGGTTCATGATAATGACCCTTGTCATGGTAATTCATCCATCTATTGGCCAAATGAACCAACTGCTGCTGGAGCATACGCTTATTTTGGTCCAAACCAATATAAGGAATTATTGTATCCAATGCTAAAAGAAAGTAATTCTAATATACACTGGGCTGGTGAACATACTGATATACATCATGCATGGATTATCGGTGCCTTGAATTCAGCTGTTAGAGTTGTTAAAGAAGTTCTAATTCAGACAGGTAATGAATGTTTATGGGAAAAATTATTGCACCATGAGTTGTTGCGTCATTGGGAATGGAAACCTACGAAAACTACGAAAAATTAAATTCAAATTAGCATTGTATTGAAGATAGTTTGTACGTATATCATGTCATTTTATTTATATTTTTTTTATTTTTTATTTTTATTTCTTAAAATGAACGAAGTTACAGTAAAAGTTTACGTATATTATGTCAATAAAATATAAAGTTTATTATCTGATTGTTTCAAAAGTCGTATGTTATATACTATATTCTTATAATCATATATTTCAGAATGAATCTTATAACATTTTCCTTTTTGCATTCTCGCTTGGGTATGTGATCCAATCATCATTCGTAAATCGTAATCTGAAAAAAAAATGTATATGACTGAATGATAACTGACATCCAAAAAAAGGCGAAATTGTTGTTAATATTGTATCAACATTAATGTTAACATATAAAAAATGATAATATCAATCCAAATAAAATTAGGGATTATGTAATAGATATTATAACACCCATTTTAACAAATGTTGAAACGATGATGGGTAGTTTTTATTATACATTAATAACCGAAAAAAAAATCTATTATATAACATGATTTAATTTAGATACTTCATTGATAAAAGCTGGATAAACCATATACTTTATATTATTTATTATTAAAAGTATTTCCTTGAAAATTTTTTAATAGTCTTCATTTATATTAAAATAAAATTTGTTAAAATAAACTTATAGACTATTGATAAACTTTTCAAGTCGTTTTTATTTTTATTTTTATTTTACCAATAATTAGTTAGTATACTTATAATTATTATAAACAAATCAAAAGAAAAAGAACAAAAATAAACTAAACTAAAAGATGAGACAATAAACGGTGAGGTAATTATGAGCGGAACTATTTAAAATCTAACCAACTAAACATTAAAAACGTTTATATAATTAACCCACTACCTCCCATATTCTGTTAAGAAAAGACGTGGGCAATATCACTTATTTTTACGTGGTTAATGGGTGATTGGCTAAAATTTTGTCACGTCAGTGGCAAAATTTATAGCCGAACACCCATTAATCCATTGAAAATAACAAGTGAAAATCTCCGATATCACATTTTTGTAATATGCAACAAGCTTAACTATACGTTATTTAAGATTGCCGTATCATAGTGTATTTACTTAACAGTTAAGCATTTTCAATTGTTTTATGCAATGTAAGTCATTAATAGTAAAAATTCTTTATATTCAAAAGAAAAAGAAATAAGGACTGTTAAATATTAACCAATAAAAATTTAGGTAGTTAATATATTCGTTTGTATTTATTCTGTATAATACTTTATTAGAGCATTGTATGAAAACTTTTTTAATTTTATTAATGTTTAAAAAATTGTGTGTAGCACGAATTTGCCAATCATTTTTAATTTAGTTGTCACATGAAAAAAATCCTACGTATCTAAATTTTAGTCCGACATGTGATGAGAACTATATAATTAGTCTGAAGTGTAACGAAGGACTATACATTTTTCCTCACGAGACTTTCTCGTCAAATCATATAAGGCTTAGGGATTTAACGGTCCAGTTTGGTCCGTCCTGGTTCGGTTTTCATCGGTCCTATAAAAAAAATTTGTAACAAATTTATTATTTTTTTTAAAAAAAAAAACTCTTTAAGAACGTTTACTAGGCATTTGGATGAGTTTGAATCGTTTCTACACGTGATGACGTCATATCCGGATGTCTGTGTAATTCCAATGAAATTATTCCGCTAATCCGCTCATCCCAGAAATTGAACCTATGTTCCTTAATGTTCCTTAATGTTCCTTAGATAACAGCACCTCGGACTTAAATCCTTAAATTAATTTCGTATACTGCGCCTGTATTTATTATTTGGTTTAATGAAATTATACGCATTTTTATATTATAAAAATGGTTGATATATTTATATTTAAACTTTAATGAATGCAATACTTGTTTAACCTTAGAAAAAATTGAAGGAATTTTATAAGTGTATAAAGTTGAAAATTATAAATAATTCTTTTTTTATAAAATTGACATAGTACATGTAAAGCTAGAGGAATTATTTTAACACATTCAAAAGAAGAAAATATTAATTTCGTTACACACATAATTATCTAACTCCGTTTATTGCCTGTGTCTAAATGATCTTTATTTGTTAGACAACGAGAATATATTTCACAATTTTAGAATTAAATATATGATCATTTCTTTAATATGCAGTTATTGCATGCATGCTGAAAATTAATGATTATATGGCTGACATCAAAACACGGCACAAATATAATCTACTCCTTCTCCTAACAATATACTATCACGTGACAAAAGATTTAACCAACATCTGTAAAAATATACAAGAGAACGTGTGGAAGTTACCTGTGCAGGATTCGTCAATAGTTTGTCTTTGCTGTGGAAGTGCTTTTTTTTTAGCCTTTTGTTTATCTAAGGAATTACGAAAATTCTTATCAATCACATCAATAGCTTGCTTAAAGTTACATTGTTTTAAGGCCATGGTGGACTTGGGCTTATCATCATCGTCTACATTGACTACTTATTTTCCTCACAACAATCTATATAACGAAGAACATTTAACAAATATCAAACATTATCAATCAGTTGCATGCATGTGTGTTATGTGTGTGGTGTTGTTTTGCTTTCCCTCACTCTTTTTTCAATAAAAATTATAAAATACAATTCCAATCAGAAAACAGACTAACCATCTTTGTACAACAAGGCAAAAATGATTTTATGATGATTATTGTGGAAGGTAGATCTTTCCCCTTTTTCTTCCTTCTCTCTCGTCCCCCTTTCCCTTTCCCCTTTCTCATTTTCTCTCAAGACGACACACAAGACTACAACTATCAACATCCGTCAAGGATACAATCAAAAGAAAAATGACATTATCAACTATTTCATCACTAGAACTCAGAAAAAAGATCAAACAAATGGAGGCAACGTATAACATGTTAGCTATAAAATATCAAGAACTTGAAAACTGCATGAAAAACAACAATAATCAACAAAAAGATACGAAACAAAACATTGTCAACCTCCAGACAAACGTTACTAGTTTGGAACAAAATTTCCAATTATACAAACAAACCCAAACTCAAATGAACCAAAAAACTAGATCTCATTATTAACAAAATAACAAATACATTTATACCATCTCAACCAAAACAATACCAATACGAAATTCTTTCCCTTTTTATCTTTGTCTATTACCAGATCAATGGCTTTTTGATTAATCCAAAATAATAGATTTCACACTGGTTACGAAAATTATAATTCTTCTCTTCTCCTTTTCTTTGAATATTTAGAATGGAAAACTGAAAAAAAGAAGATATAAAACTAATTAGCAAGAAAATCACCTCCAGGAATTGAACTTGGACACAGATATTGTGGAACCAACGGTGATGGATTTTGTTGAGTTGATAAGTTATTAAGGAAAGAAACTCAACAAAGGAATGAAATAAAGGATATCACATGTGAAGAAGGAAATCACATGAGATAGATCAAATGATCAAGAAAGGTAAATTTTACAAGACAAAGGATCTCTCTGACACCAATTAGCACCGTGCAATGCTTCATGGGCGATGCAAACGATCCCCTTGTAAAATTTATCTATCTAAGAATGATCAAATGATCAAGAAAGGGTAAATTTTTACAAGACAAAGGATCTCTCTGACACCAATTAGCACAGTGCAATGCTTCATGGGCGATGCAAACGATCCCCTTGTAAAAATTATCTATCTAAGAATGGCCAAGTATTCCCAAGTTGACCAAAGGGTAAAGATTACGTCTCCATGCTATATTTGGTAAGCCATGGACCTAGCTACGTAATATAAAATTATTTAATTAAATAATGTCTAAATTATTGGGAATTTTCAAAGGTATTTTTTAAATCAACTATCAAATCAATTTTATGTTTGTAAAAAGAAAGTGAAGATAAAAGAAATAATATTATGAAATGAGTTAACTCATAAAGAAAATCAAGAAAATAAAGAAGAGAATCAAGAAATAAAAGATTAATTGACATAGCAAGAGAATATTGTGATAATAATAAAAGTTTTGAAATAAGAAAATGTTTAAAAAGAGAGAGATTTGATAGAAGATTTGATGGATGAAATTGTTGGAGGAGTAGAGAGAGATTTGAGAGAGAGAGATTTAAGGAAAGGAAAAAGAAAGTATTAATTATGGCTTTTATCAATATCAAGAGCAAAATGAGTGTATTGGTGAGAAGATTTGTATATATGAATAAAAATACAAAAAGAATGTATAAGTAAGTAATGAATATTGATAAGTATTGAGAGGTAAATGGTTCAGCAGATTGAAGATGGTATGGAAAACATTTATCAAGAGGAATAGTATTTAAAGGAGTATTGATGAAATTTGCACACATTTGGTAAGACATTTTAGATTTTAGTAATATTTGAGAAAATTCAAATTGAAAATTTGGTTGAAAATTTGATTGTAAATTTGATTGTAAATTTGATTGTAATATATATTTGAAAAAAAATTGAAAGTTTGTTTGATTTTTATTTTCCCTTGAGAAAAATTTAAGGGTATATATATACTTGTAAAAACCCTTGATACATAGTGACTCATAAAAAAAGATTGAGATTATGTATGAGTCACATTGCGGCTTATAATACATACAATCTATAATATTGTGTAATTAATATATTATTTAACTAATATTTTGACTAATATCTATGATCATAATTTATTGATTTTATAAAATCTATTATCTTCAGTATTTTTTCGTAATATATCTCATTTTAAAACCACATAAAAAAATATATTTTACAATTCATATTACGCGTAACATTCAAAAATTTTGTGTAATTCGTGTTGGATTCTTTTGCAAAGATGTAAGTTGTGAATTTAATAATGTCATTAGGATTGTACAAGAGTTAAAGCTAAAAATCTCGGATGATTTTAACCAGATATATAAAAAATTCAGATTATCATAAATGATCAGATTATTGCACATCACAAGTTTAGAGTCTCTAAATTATCAAAATCATTTTAAGGTCTTTCGCAGAAATGAGTCATGGGTATGGTAGTACGGAAACTTTCCTGCAGATCGATTTTCTGCGGCTTGTGTAAATCGTCAAAACTAATATGATAAATTATTTCGTTCGCGTCCCATTTTACGTTCTAGGTTGGTTTATCTATTCTTGATTATACTATCCTAAACACCTTTAACAAAAATTGTTAGACACGATATATTTTCATTGTGGCTTTTTTCTTTATGAGTTGATTTAGTATAATTGAAAACTTTTATGTATTAATAGTTTTCAGAGATGTCGAAATTTGGCTGATTTTTTTTGGTCGTTTGTTAATTAACACACAATTAAAGTTTAAATTTTTGCTAAACTTAAACTTTTATTAAAATTAGTCATTTTTTCCCTTATTTCTCGAACTCGAACTACTACTAAGATATATTTGTCAAATCGAAATATTATTAACTTAGCGTTTCGTAGGAATATCTGTTAGGACGAAACTGGTCTTGGAGGTAAAGAAATTTTATTTTATTTTATTTTATTTATTATAGTAACGTATTAACATTTCTCTGCTATTATTTTATTTGTGGGAATACCGGACTTTAAAGTAAAGAAGTAGGGAAAGTGTTAGTTAATTCTTTAAGAAATGTTTAAAGTGTGGCTTAGATATAAAAGGTTGCTTTGAATTTGAATCGATCCATAATCTGAATCTTGTGTAACATCCAGATCTAGAGTTCATTTCATTTGGTTTTAGCATTATGGCAAAGGCTTTTAGTGAGGATTTGATGAAATGAAGGTTTTTCTGTAAAAGATTATTTTATATAAGCGGTACAAATTTGAATTTGTTGTTATATAAAGTTATAAACTATTATTTACTTGGACTCTTGGAGAATGATGTTAAAAGATTTAGAAGAAAAAGTACTGGGGCTAAAAAAAAATTTTAATAACTCTATGAGGATGTATATTTACTGTAGATGAAATTGCTGCTAAGATGACATTAGTATTGGAAATTTTGTTTCAATTACAACCATATAGAGATCTTTGGAATTATTACACGAAAAAAGTTAAGTTTATTTATTCTATATTTTAACAATTACTCTGCGTTAATAATTTTAAAGTTAGAAAAAGCTGCAAAGAAAAGAAATGATATTTTGCGTGGATATTATATTATAATCTTCAGAATGTATTTTCAATCTGAATGGTTAAATCTTTGTTGATGAAAGTGCAAAAGATGAACGAACTTCTTATCATCAACATATAGCCATTCATCACGAAATCATGTCAGCTATAGTATTAAAAAATTTGTATTTCCTATATTTCCAGCATTATCTTTAGGGATGCATTTATTTCACCGAATATCGTCATACTGAGGATTATTTAACCTACAATTGTTTCATCAACGGTCATTTCACTGATAGGAACATTTCATTGACAGGTTATATCACCGACGAATATATAATAGTTATTCGGCACGAAGTGCGAATAACTGTGATCAATATAACAAGCTACCTTCAGGTAGCGTCAGTTATTCGGCTCAAAGCGCCAAAAAAGTAATTTATCCAGAATCACGTGATTTGAAATATTGCGATTTAAAATAAAATTTTTGAGCATCCTTATCCTGGGCCACGGTCCAGATGCTTATCCTGGACCAGCAAATCTAATTGGATGAGATTGTTTTGTGTAACATTTGTCTTGGAAAAAAAAACAATTCGCGTTTTTTTTTAAAAAAAAGGTACGAAATGCCTTTTTTTAAAGCATTTAATACTACCATTTTAAAGTAATATGTTATTTAAAATTTGTACTTTGGTATGCATTTTATTAAACTTTATTAATAAATAAGTAAAATTGCATATATAACTTTATAAAAAAGGTCTTTACATTATTTTTTACTGTAATTTTATTATTAAAATTATTTTAACGTTAATATCAAAACAAAAGTACAAAGTAATAGTATTATATTAGCTTTAAAAGTTTTGTTATAAATGTGTAATTTACAACCTTTTTTGAACAACTTTGCTTAACCCCAAAACTTAAAAAAAAAACACTTGATTTCCAGAATAATATCAATATATCATAAAACTCTTCAAAAAGAAAATAAAAAACATTTAGTATTATCATAAAACTACAATAAATACAATTAAAATTAAAATATACAAACTGAAATGAAATATGAAATACTAAGTACTAACATACCACAAAAAAGAATAGAGAAAGAGTGAAAGATAGGAAGAGTAAGAGATAAAATAAAGTATGCCGGAGTTATGTAATAAAAGGGCTGATTAGCCAATCAAAAGTTGACTGGTCCAGAATAAGCATCTGGACCGGTGGATCAGGTTAAGGATGGCCAAAATTTTTTAATTATAAAAATCACATGATACCGGGTAAATAAATAACTTTATAATAAAAGATTCATTGATTATTTAGTATAAGACTAGTTTTCTCCCCATATGATTTAACCCAGGTAACATCACCTACGTAAAATTAAATCATGTAGATTAGTTAGGGTTAGAGTTAGGGTTAGGGATTGGGTTAGGGGATTAAGATTAGGATTAGGATTAGGGTTAGGATTAGGATAAGGTTTGGGTTCGCTGGAGTTATTAAATTTGATGATGTCATTTTAAATTAAAATTTCCAGTTATAAAAGTTATAAATTTTATTTTTTAGTACAGGTGACGTCACCTAGGTGACATCTCCCAGAGAGAAAGTTAGCAAAATTCGATTATTTATTTTATTTTTTATTAATATTAATTACTCAATATTATTATACGCTAAATACATTTATTCAATGTATAACGTATAATTTCATATCATAATACTGCTTATATATACAATAAACAATGTATTTATACTTAATAAAAAAAATAATAACGTATTTAACATATAATATAGATCATTACTCTTAACATTAAAATTAGTTATAAAAATATATTAATAAACAAAAAAAATCATGCTTACAATTTGTGAAGCTGATTCAATAAAGTAAAAATAATAAAATTTGGTGAAATGATTTTAGGTGATATAATTTTTGGTGAATAGCCCTGTGAAAAATGATCAAATGATTTTCGGTGACCTCTGTCTGTAAGTTGACTGTCGGTGAAATAATTGTCGGTGAAAGAAATCAAATCCCTTATCTTTAGATGAAATGATGGTAATAAAGAGAGATTTACAAGATTTTGTATTACATGGTGTAAAATATTAGATCTAATATAAAGCTTATGAAAAAATAAAGTATGAAAGATTCATAATTCGGCAACATGTGTAATATTTTTATATTTAATTTCGGGTACAAAATGACATCGTATACAAAAATATCGTATTATAAAAAATTTTCAAATTGCGCTAAAAATCATAAATGTTATGTATTTTTTTTTTACTGGGAAAAAATTTTTTTTTTATATAAATTCGTTTTTATGTTTTACTTGGGGCACCCGTGGGTTCCAGCGGTGAAACTGCACATAAAATTTTAACAATTTAAAACTGTGGCACTTTTTGCCACATCATTTCATTTATCAAGAACGATACCCGTGGAATAACAATATTAATATACGGACCAGAACGATCATCACTTGATTAGTCAACTAAACTTTTAATTATACTTTTTATAAGCTTATTAGATCTAATATCAAATTCAGATTTTAATATCAAATTAATATAACTAATTAATTCTACATTAGCTCTGTTCAATTCCGGTTGGTTGCATTTTTCGGTCGGGTTTATTTGTCTGATTTTTTGCGTAACACGTGAAATATACATGTTGCCGAAATAATTTTTAATTTCGGACCAATTTCGGCCTTGTGGCATAACTCCACAGTGTGTAAACGTAATCATCTGAAATTTGTCAGAAGATTTCACTGGATTCAGAGAGTGTAGAGAAGTTCTTAAATAATTTCATCTTACAAATAGTGCTCCGTACGGGTCGGGTTGGTCGGGTTTGAGGGGATGTTTGAATTCGACTCGAATATTCATGTAACCCGACCCGAATTTTCGGGTCGGCCAACTATGTAACCCGAACTTGACTCGACCCGACTGTAGTTTGACTCGAATAACCCGGGTTGAACCCGAATTTATATGAAAATATTTTTTTTTGAATTTTTGATTGAAACATGGGCCTTATCAATGCTAATATTTATAATATTACGAATAGATCAAGTTTCTCTTAAGTCAAAAGGCTATGACTTAGAGAAAATATGAAAGTTTGATGTAATAATTAAATTTTTTCTTTAAAATATATATGTGTATAGTATCAGGTATATAATTTTAAATTTATGGTTTTTAGTTTTGGCAAACTATATTTTGACGGTATTTCCCCAATTACCAATTTTATGTCACCAAGTTTTTAACTTCTAGAGTTTTAAAGAAATAAATACTAATATTAAGTATATATTTCAATTAAAACATTACATTTAAAATTTTTATGACGATCAATTATGAACCAAAATGATAATTTAAAGTTAAAGGTATTAGAAATTGCAAAAATAAAAGCTCACTATGCAAACTTTTCGTTTCCAAGTTGAAATATTGATTCCAATAAGATCGATAGTCTTAGACATTATATTAATTAGTAAAGTATTTACAAGTATACAAACTAAACTAAAATAGTTTAGCATAAAATAAAATTTTTTCGTCTGGAAAAAGACGCGTTCATCCGGGTCACTCGGGTTGTTCTGGGTCAAAGTAATAGTATGACCCTGACCCGACGGGTCGGGTCATGCGGGTCACGGGTCATTAAAATTACCAATCCCGACTCGATTTAAAATCCGGGTCGGGTCTATCACCCGGGTCTGACCCGACCCTTTCGGAGCACTACTTACAAATGTTGTTGCGGTTAATTTTTTAAATCTTTCTATTTTTGGTTTGAAAGAATTTATGAAAACTGATAAACCGAACCCAAGAAAAAAAACAAGAAAAACATTGGTTTATGCTTTATTAAAAAAAGAAGGAAAACCGCTTCAAATTTCTTGTACCAAAGAATAATTTAACCTATAAAAGGACATTATCTAATATTATTTTTTCTTATCCGTTATATGCATCATTTATTTTAAAGAATTGAAAAGAAAATTATTAATATTAATAATAAATGCTAACCAAATGAAAATAAATGGTCATGAGGTGTAACAATATGATTTTGTAAAACTTTAACATGCACTTGAATTCCATATTATTTAGTCAAAGACAAAATTACTTTATAGGCGTTATTTGAATTCCATATTATTTAGTCAATGACCAAATTAACTTTATAAGCGTTATTTAAATTTTGCGTAACCGTTACACTAAATTCAAATACATTTCATTAAATAAATCTAATAAATCTAATATATAAAATTTTAATAAACTGCTACTAATAAAGAAATACGTTAATCAAAAAAAAAAAATTTCAATAAACTGCAATAATTACACAATACAAAATTACACAAAATAACAATGCCTAATTATTTTGATTTTCTTTAGGTATTAAAAAAATCATTTTTTAAAATCCAAATGATTAACAAAATGATCATCGCCATGCTAAAATTCGTGAAAACCGAAGATTTTCCTAAATGATTACGCATAAAAAGGAAAAATTACGCTATGTTGTAGCACGCTATGTTCACATAATTTTGAATCAGTATATTTAATTACGATAAAGTTTGATAAGTGTAGATTATTCATGAATTTAAATTCTATTAACAGTTATGTATCTAATGATAAACTGATAACGACTAACCAAACTAGGGAAAATGTTAATAATGAGAACAATACTTATGTAGCTATTAGCTTGCACAACAGCATCACCCCATGACAATTATCATATAATCATATTACAATATTATCAAATCCAATTAATACTAAATTTGGTAACTTGGTAATTAGAACGGCGAAAGTATATGCCATTAATTCACGGATAACTAAACTACATTTAATCGAGAATACTATACAATAATGTTGATCATTTAATTATGTACAATTCACGTCTCCACATGAAAATCACTAATAAAGAACATCCTTCCAGTTTTAGAAAGATTTCTCGGAAGCCGTATTGTGTAACAAGACGATCACAATCAGTTTGAGTTTAGGCATTTTTTTTTATAGCGATAAATTGCACGTAATATCTTGTATAAAAAGTATTGCTCTATTAACTTTGGATAACTTAAAAGAGGTTTAAAATTCAGATATATTTATTTATATTATATGTTGCCGCTTTCAAAATCACGTATTGTATCTTACAAACTTGAGCTAAAGCTTTTGTTGTCGATGAAATTCTAATATATTAGTTATATGGCTAATATACTCGCATATTACTTTCCTAATTTTTCATTGAAAAATTACGTAATAGACAAACAAAGTACTAAAATGGTTGTTTGTGATAATTTTGATCTCCTTCAATCTTGTGAATTTTTATAAAATAACGATATATATCCCGAAAATATACAATTTACATAAGGAAATATTAAAGGGTCAAGATTTAAATAACGACCTAATAAGGTTATGACAAACTAATATTCGAAAATTCTGATATACTGTATATTAACTATATAAAATTCTCTATATGTCACCTAAACGCCTATTGTTCATATTTCCAATATATCTGCATACTACCTGCATCTATCTGCATGCACAATAATAAAAAAAAAGTTGAGAAAAAAAAATAAAAACATTAAAAAAACTGTCAAGGTAATTAACTGATTGACTAAAATCGGTTATAGTTTTCATATCTATTTGATTATCGAGTCTAATTCAAAATAATAATGCATTAGAGTGACAAATAACTTTAAAAGTGCATAAAATATATGGAAGTGCATTGCATATATATTTAAAAAATAATAAGCGTTTTTCTTCGCTTTATAATTTATTATATTAAAATATAATATATATTAGTAATAAAGAAATGCGTGTTACCAGTATATTGCGTATGAGCTATCTTATATCACCACAAAATAAAAAACACTGAATAGCGATATGCTGTGCAACTCCTTTAATTCAGTTAATAATGATTCCGCAGCCTTCATTGCTCTATAAAATAGCAAAATTTTTTGTATTTTGAAAGACATTAAATTGTAAAAAAAAAATAAAATAAAAATAAAATAAATAAAATGCCTGAAAAAGCTTCCCCGAGTACTAGTCATAGTTTGAATATTCATATTAAAGCTCCGTCACAACCTAATATAACTGTTGATGATTTGTTGTCAAGGAAGAAACTACCTGACGGAACAAATAAAAGAGTTCCCTGCGCATTTATTATTTATCGAATGGCTTTACAACGCGAACTTAAATCTAGAGGTCATAAGCTTACTTTGCCTCAAGTTTCTGTCATGGCGGCTGACGCATGGAAGATTGAACCTGAAGAAGTCAAACAAGGATATATTAAATTATCTAATGATGCAAAAGCTCGTTATAACGAAACACAAAGACGAAATAGCTCCATTATTGAAAATACAGGCGATAACAACACGGATCTTCCTGATAATGTCATAACAGATGAAAGTTCGTTTAATGATGTTGTTGGTCCTCACTTTTTCATTTTAGCACCCGAAAATACGTTAAACTTTGATTCTTCTAACAATTATATTGCTACCGAAAATTATTACAATAATATTGGTAATTTAGAAATTAATAATAACCTTACAGCCTTTGAATCTTCATTAGTTGAGCGTGTTCGTATATTGGAAGGTCATCTAAATTTAGTGGCTGAATTTTTGGGAGTTCAACTTTGGTGAATAGAAATTTATGTCCGGTCTGACAAGCACTTTAATTTTTTTTGCCACAAAATTTAGCCGTTAAAATATCAAAATAAATTATATATTAGTAGGTCAAAACGACGATATTATCAGAAAAATGTAATTAAATTAGCTGAATACTCTTGTTTCTTATCATTAATGTAACATAGTATGAACCATATCTTATGAACAATTTTATTTTCGTAATTTATCGTTATAAATTAAATAGTAATATGTAATTTCTTTTAAATTTTTTTACATATAATAAAACCACAAATAAAAAAATAAATAAGTAAAAATTTAAAATTTACTAAATACATTAGCCTTCGCCAATTGAAATGATTATTTATCATGCCAATTATTAGTGCACGTGTAAAATATGATTTAGAAAATTAATATATACTAATAACTGAAAGAATTTTCATCAACTAAAGAAATTATTTATTTATAAAGGCGCGTTTAAGTGTAAGTAAAAAGATATAAACTTTATTAATTATCAGTGATTTAACTATATTATTAACAGTTAATATAACAGATAACTCCAAATTTAATTCGATTGGTCCATTGCAATTATAATTGTTTTAAAATTAAGGATAATAGTTTAATGGAGATATCACATTATGCATGCGTAACAATTTTCTGTCACGTAATACTTCTTAGATATATATTTTTTTTATGATACACAATATTAAATAATTTGGCGTAAACGCACCACCTTTGCAGTTGACTAATTAATTTGATTTTGCGCCCTATATGTACACTTTGTCTTTGAAGTTTGTTAATGTTATTGTTTAATAATTTGTATAAACTGTTGTACCCAATGTTCAAATTGGAATCCATACCCCAAACCTGACCATGCTCTAAACTTAAATAGGTTAATTCCTTACCTAATTAGGTTTGGAATCGGAGCTGGATTTTGAGCTACATAGCGATATACACTGCGGCTTTCAATATACGATTGATCAACAAAATAAATAGAATTTAATGCAACATGTAAATTATCAAAAAATTATCAATCTAGCTGAATTGCTGAGTAATACAAATTTGTAGATTTGGCGTAACAAATGTTTATTACACACGGAACGTTAACTTTTTTAAAACAAAATAAGTACCTAAGTTCTTTATAATTTATCTCTAACATATGAATGTTTTTTTGCTCTCTACATGTCATAAAGTCTAAATATTCTGCATTTTAAGATCAAATGAACCTAGAGATTATTATAAAATAGACAAAATGTGGAGTTAGAAGTAGTATTTTGAAACAGAAATTATTATGAAATTGTTTCTTTAAACAAAAATGTTAAAAAATCAGTACAAACAATCAATTCAAATGTTTTATCATTTATTAAACAACATTTCAGTATATAGTAATTTCTTTTTTAAATTTTATATCCTATTTCTATTTTGTTTTTGAAGCTAATAGAACCCATACATAATCCGAACTACATATACTTGTAAAAACAAAAAAAACAAAATATGCAGAGTAGAATATAATAACTAATATAGGCTCGCCCTAAGATATAGAAAAACCATCTACCGTTCTAAATATGTTCTAAATTAACTACACGTGCAGGTAGAACAATATTCAAAAGGTAATGCAACCAAATGGTAAACTAAAGCAGACTATGATTCCCAAATTCACTATTTATAGACTCCCAGATAATTCCAGGCAGTTTGAACAGGCCAAGCATGAAATGAATTTAACGTTTGAATGTACCCCTATTGTTATTTCATTACAATCAGTGCCTACCGTCAGATGTGGATTGTCGCGTCAAAATGAAACTACCGAGTTATTTTTTGGTAGAACAGACGAGAATAATGGTGAATTTAGTTATGGTAAAGGTGGTAATATCAGAGGTAATCAGGCAGGGCCTGGAGTCAAAGATGTAAGTGGTGTAATTATCATATCGGTGCCTTGAGACAACTTCCCGCCATCAACAATAATCATGTTTTCACCATCAGAAGTGGAGGCATTCACTTAAAAAAACATCGACCCTGTTTAAAAGGTTGAGATCACTGAAATGAACGTGCGCTGGCATATTCCGATAATTCTCTATAACCTGGACGTATAAAATGTACAAGATCAATTGAATAAATACCATTATCCTATCGTCTGATAATAATGGGATCGAACAGGACAATTCCTTAATTTAAGACCATGGAAATCATAAGAGTGAAAGTGACTACCATTAGAGAAAGGTTGCAATTTTTATTTCTTTTTCGTTCTATTAACAATTCTTATCTAAGATTTTCAGATGCATTTTTCTTCTTCACTTAATGGTGGTCGAAGATGGTTGATAAATTTTCGTGTTGAATAGCTTTGATCAAATAATCGAATTACATTCACCAATATGCAAATAGCACTCTATTTTTAAGGACTGTTTCAAAGTAATTTACATCATATATTTCATCGCGGCTATACTAATTTTCGCCCCCAGTTCCATTGATTCTGGCTGGTGAACCAGGTCCGATTGATCAACATTTGGAATTTTTTGATTTGTAATCATTAGTAATTATCCGGACCCATGTCTTCTGCCGTCATTACATAAAATCCAAGCTAATTTACATCGGATCCGAGGCGAAAATTAATATAGCCCGTAAGTCACAAACTGTCTAACAATACCAAACTTGGCATTATTATATTCTTTGTAATATCTTTTTGCAAGCCACTGAAGTAACATCTCAATTGACACACTAGAGAATCTCTATCTTTGATTTTTTAAGAGTGATTTTACTAAGTACTATGGATTTATTAATTTGTTAGCTTGTAGACGCTCCTCATCCATACCTACAGGCCTATCCTGAAGGTAAAGCAAATATCTCGTCCTTCTGTATAGCTTCAGCTGGAGACGTCCCAAGTAAAACGGGTCTCCGAATTATTTAGCTCATCCAGTGCAATGTTGGTTCAGCATCATACACGTTCATACGGACTGATATTTGTGCTTTATCTTGAAGGATATTTCCAAAATTTGTCCCCAATCCGATAGGATCCTAATATTTGATCGTAGGCCCAAGTCGCCGAGACGTCATGTAGTATGTACTTGATTGAACCAGCATATGATTTTCATAAGCCATTGAAAGTGCGATATTAGATTGTTAGTATGTAAAACATTGCGCCAGTAGTTTGTATGAGGCGCAGCAGCGTACGAAAAATCCTCATATTTTTTTGTATAAAAATTTTATGTATGTTATCATTTTACTCATTAAATTGCAACTCAAAATATACAGTGCCTGGAAAAAAGTCAGTAAGCACGTGATGTTGATCAATTTTAATGCGAATTTTTAAAATTAAATAATTCATAAATTACTACGCCAAATTTAATTTTTTTTTTTTTATTTGAAAGACAAAGCCTTCAACTTTTTATTAATACTTTGTTGGGTAACCTTTACTATTTATAACAGCAGAGATACGACGAGGCATGCTACTAATAAGATTTTGATATTTATCAGCTTCAATATTTGACCATTCCTCTTGAAGTATTTCCCATAAATTCTCCCTGTTTTTTGGTAATGGCTTATGTGCCCGCACCTGCCTTTCCAATTCATCCCATAAATGCTCTATAGGATTCAAATCTGGGCTCTGTGCGGGCCAAGGAAGGCTGTTTACTTCATTTTCTTCTTCCCAACTCTTAACCACCCTTGCAGTATGTATAGGGGCATTATCATCCTGAAAAATAAAATTTTCCTGATCGTCTAAATTATTAATAAATGGTAATAAATAATTTTCCAGTACATTCATATATACTGTGGCTGTTATTTTACCTTCTAATTTAACTAATGGACCAAGATTGTTTTTTGAAAAACATCCCCAAACCATCACTCCTTGTTGACCTGACTTTACTGTAGGTATTAAACACTCAATATCATATTTTTCATGTGGCCTTCTCCAAACCAATCTCCTACCATTTCCTCTAAATAATTCAAATTTGGATTCGTCGCTCCAAATAACACTGTCCCACTCATTTATCCATAATTTTCGTTCTTTGGCCCAGTTGAGTCTTTTAATTCTATTTGTTTCAGTAACAAGAGGTTTTCTTACTCCTACTCGACTATAAAAACCTTGTTCATGAAGATAATTAAGTAAAGTTTTTTTGCATACATGTGTGGAAGTAGAATCAACGAAATTCTCATGTAACTCCTGAAGGGTCATTTTCCTATCTTTTTTAAGAATTCTTATTAAATGTCGGCCATCCCTTTCTGTCATTTTAGGCGGTCTTCCAGTCCTAGGAGGGAGTGTTTCATCACCACGTATCTTGTAAGTAGAAATAACCTTATGAATGGTACAACTGGGACAATTTAATGCTTCAGCTATCTTTCGTTCACTTACTCCACATTTCCAAGCTCCAATGACTTCTCCACGTTCAAAAATTGTAAGTTCTCTTCGTTTGCAAGACATAGTAGTTAAAGAAGGTTCTAAACAACGCATGGGAAAAAATTGGAGACAAATTTATAATAAAATGATCGACAAAACTGGTTTTAAAGTTAAACAAATAAATGATCTACAGTCACGTGCTTACTGACTTATTTCCAGGCACTGTACATAATCTATGAAAATAAATAGAAACGGTACTTTAGAGGAATTGAGTGATTAAAAGGAGAAAAGCACCAATTAGGAAGTTGGGCTTTTGGACAAAAATTTGGATAATCGATAGATCAAATGATCAATCCCAGAAGTTTTAGCTTAGGTGGTACAGAAATGTCAGCGGATAGAAAATAACACATGACTTGTTCATGTATCACGTGGATTATATGTTTTGTGATTCATCGCTTGGCCATCGCAAAAGATCCAATTATGTGGATATTGTAATTTGATATTAAGCACTGCCCGACAAAATGAAATTGAAAACAAACGTAAAAAAAATAGTAATATGTTGTAAGTTCGTCAAGATTTTTATGAAAAATATATTCCTAAGATTATGGGCATAAATTTTCCAGTATTAAAAGATGTAAATTTCCTTTAAAATTACGTAATATTCATGCTCCAATTGCTCCAAGAACTAACATCAAATTCACTATCACATGGCGTATAACCCGCATTGCTGGTGTTTGAACTTTGAAGTTATGCGGTGACAATTAATATGTGACAAATAAGTTTCCACACCAAAAAACTGTCTCTCAGATAATGACAACGCGGCTTCGGTGATGAATATTACATGATAGTGAAAATTTGATGGTGTTACTGAGGAAGATGACTGCATGTCTTTTGCTGTTGCATTGGGTTTGGATTCATTTTATAAATAAATATATACATAATAAACTGGTTTATTTTTTATTATCAAATGTACGTATGTATCTTATTATAATAAATTATATCGATATTATATTCATCTTAATTGAAATAAAATATAAATATATCGGAGGAAAATAAGATTTCTTTATTACACTCTCGGATATTTGTAATCAAAATTCTATGATTATATAACTGATAATAAGAAAAAAAAATAATTTTGTAAATTTCTTTTATTTAAAATATATAAATATATATATATATAATGAGCTATCTGTTTAAGTGTAACATTGTTAATTCACTAACATATAAAATTACAAACTATGAATTCTGAATTATGTCACATCTTATCACTCTATTCTTATAATAATTTTTTTAGATGTAATATCGTTTATATATAATTTGTATGTATAGAATTCCAAAAAATACGCCTATACTGAAATAAACTTACTACTGATCTTGACGAAATTTTATTACATCATTAAACTTGGAGACATAATAGTTGTAGTAACAAATGGCTAAATAAAAAATATAAAATTTAAAAGAACAAAACTTTTTAATTTTCTTCTTATCTATATTTTTTATAACTCACCACTAAAATACCAACGTTTCTTTAAAATTTTAGTAGACAGCAACGTTTGTTTAAATTGATCATAAAAATCTAGTTGCGAAGAGGTCATTAAACCACAATTTCCTATTTCTCTTAAGTTTTTATAGCTATAATTTTTCATAATATTATTTAATCTATCAAAATTTCTAGGTTGCTCGTTTTGTTACATATGAGATATAACTATTAATGGTGACATACCAAAAAAACCTCCTATACATCCTGATAATGATGCACAAAAAATTTTTTTGTATAAGGTAATTGTTTACATTATATGTATTATACTGTATGTTAAGATATAAAAATGTTTAATTTATTTACTTTGAATCTTTTGGTATAGTATTTTTTTTAAATCTAACATAAATACCAAATCTCAACATAAAATAAATGATTTGCCCGAATATTCCTCTATATAATCCTCTAATACATCCATATGTTACTATATCATATATGTTCCATTGCTAAATTAACCATTGATTATCTTGTTACTGAATTATTAAAAATGGGTTTGTTGCTATTTGTCTTGTTGCTAACGGGCTAACCTACGGATGATTAATATTGCCAATGATGATGCTACTCCTTAAATAAAAAAGGAGTTTAAATTCGTAAAATCTAATTCTATGGGCAGAATTAAGATTATTAATAATTAAGTTTTAAATATAGAATTTAATTTTAAAATATATTTTAACGTAGTATCTGCAAAGACAGGTCCCGCGGAATAACCCACAAGGATGTAATCCTTTGCCACCAGACCTAATGCATTTGGGTTAAAATAATAATTTATTTCCGAGTTCATTAGTTAATACAAAAATAATAAAAATGAAAAATTAAAAAAAAAGAATCGATAAAAAAAAAAATTTCTAATTTGCGTCGATGAATAAATATGATCTGCAATTTTCCCTAAATTAGATCAATTATATTTTCCCAAATAAGATATTCTTTAATATCTGGCCCAGCAAAATACATCATAGTATAATGTCATTGCGGACGCCTTAAAGTAATATTTACCAATAGTTTAAGGTCATACGGACCGCAGTAAACTAAATTTAAAACATATTTTGAAAATAGAATCTGAAACAGGGTGAATTATCTAGCTTCCAATAATGGGATGGTAACAATATACCTCACTCAATGTTTTATAGATTGGCTTTTAATTTGAGAAACAAAATTATTTTAACAATTAACAATTATTTTAGTCAGATCTTAACAATCAGTAAATATCTGACAGGATGATCAGAACTTAATATGGAATTACCATATATATATACACCCCAGCCAAATGATCGACATAGTTTATAAGCTGGATGTTCGTGCGCTAACTTATAGCTTATAAACTGCCCATGGGCATATGTAGCCCACGGGATCTGATTGGTTCAGAATGAGGACAATAATGTCCCCGTAATTATGGACTATGTTGCGCCTTCAGTTTAAAAATGAGGACAATAATGTCCTCGTAATTATGGACTATGATAGTCCTTCAGTTTAAAAATGAGGACAATAATGTCCTCATAATTATGGACTGTGATAGTCCTTTAGTTTAAAAATGAGGACAATAATGTCCTCGTAATTATGGACTATGAAGTGCCTTCAATTTAAAAATGAGGACAATAATGTCCTCGTAATTATGGACTATGATATGCCTTCAGTTTAAAAATGAGGACAATAATGTCCTCGTAATTATGGACAATGACATGCCTTCAGTTTAAAAATGAGGACAGTAATGTCCTCGTAATTATGGACTATGATGCGCCTTCAGTTTAAAAATGAGGACAATAATGTCCTAACGTAATTATGGACTATGACAAACCTTCAGTTTAAAAATGAGGACAATAATGTCCTCGTAATTATGGACTATGAAGTGCCTTCAATTTAAAAATGAGGACAATAATGTCCTCGTAATTATGGACTATGATATGCCTTCAGTTTAAAAATGAGGACAATAATGTCCTCGTAATTATGGACAATGACATGCCTTCAGTTTAAAAATGAGGACAATAATGTCCTCATAATTATGGACTATGATGTGCCTTGAGGACAATAATGTCCTAACGTAATTATGGACTATGACAAACCTTCAGTTTAAAAATGAGGACAATAATGTCCTCGTAATTATGGACTATGATGCGCCTTCAGTTTAAAAATGAGGACAATGTCCTCATAATTATGGACTATGATAGACCTTCAGTTTAAAAATGAGGACAATAATGTCCTCATAATTATGGACAATGACATGCCTTCAGTTTAAAAATGAGGACAATAATGTCCTCATAATTATGGACTATGATGTGCCTTCAGTTTAAAAATGAGGACAATAATGTCCTAACGTAATTATGGACTATGACAAACCTTCAGTTTAAAAATTAGGACAATAATGTCCTCGTAATTATGGACTATGATGCGCCTTCAGTTCAAAAATGAGGACAATGTCCTCATAATTATGGACTATGATAGACCTTCAGTTTAAAAATGAGGACAATAATGTCCTAACGTAATTATGGACTATGATAAACCTTCAGTTTAAAAATGAGGACAATAATGTCCTCGTAATCATGGACTATGATGCGCCTTCAGTTTAAAATGAGGACAATAATGTCCTCATAATTATGGACTATGATGCGCCTTCAGCTTAAAAATGAGGACAATAATGTCCTCATAATTATGGACTATGATGCGCCTTCAATTTAAAAATGAGGACAATAATGTCCTCATAATTATGGACTATGGTAGACCCTTCAGTTTAAAAATGAGGACAATAATATTCTCATAATTATGGACTATGTTGGGCTTTAGTTTAAAAATTAGGACAATAATGTCCCTATACATCATGGCGGATTTATAGAATACCCAAAAATTTGTCTGTCATGTCAAATTAAATAAATATTAGATGAGGTATTATTTTAGTCATCAAATTTCTATTTAAGTCCCAAATTTATTAGTGAACAGTCAAAAATGAGTTCTAAAAAATTTTTTTGTACCTTAAATCTTGCATCTAACCAATTTTCCCATTATCTAACCAATTATTTCAGTATTAAAGGCACATCATTATTTGACATTTTTTAGGAAAAAGCTTAATGTTTTGGTAAGTCAATTTTGATTTCTGAGGGCGCAGCAGGATTTTTGCCAAATTTCATAAATCCGCTGCAATAAATGATGGACTATGATGGACTTCAGTTTAAAAATAAAGGAAAAAATTATATAGTGGAACGGAAAGTTCACTATGACGAGCTTTGACTGTATAACTTTAGTTGCTTATTTAAATTTTTTTTTACTAGCTAGTACTAGTATTTTTAATTATCCAATCAAAATTATAGTCCAGAGTTTAAGTATTAAATAAGTTGCAAATTCAACTGTAAAGTTCTTTAATTAATTGCATATGGTTTAATATATTTAATTTCAATTTTTATATAATGATAATATACATGATTTAAAATGTACAATTAGCTTACTGGTATATAATGAATTGGTCTGTTCTGTTCTGATCCAGTCTGGTTTTAACAAAACTAGTCTTTTAACTAGAACTGGATCAAATCAGCCTTTGAGCCATTTTAAAGATTGTTCTTTAGACTGGTATAAAACTGAAATTATTTTGCTATATGTATGTAGCTTTGACTTAATCAGAAAGACAATGAAATTATCAGTCATAACTTAACAGTCATTATTTAATTATATCTAATTTGTAATAAACTGATATGAAATTTGAAATATGAAATTTTAATATTATATGATAATGAAATTAAATCATTTTATTGGATGAAAAATTTATAACCTTGGATTAAAGACCATAATAACCAGTTCTAGAACTGGGGAAATTATTTTATTACCAACTATAATGCTAACTATTCTACTATTCACTCAAATTATTTATCTTAAAATATATGTTATTTAAATTACTTAATATCTTTTTCTTATCTTCAGTACTTAAATCAGAATAATTACAGAATAAAACATCTTCAGGCCATCCTATTATAGTATATTTAGTTTGGTTATACCAATTTTTATAGGGTATTCTTTCTTTTGTTATCAAATCTATAATTAATTAAGTATAATTATTATTAACTTTCCATTATATTTAAAATTATAATTATTACTTACTAAATTTCTCTTGTAAATATTTTCTAACTTTATCACGTGCATTCTTACTATTTGGACATTCTTTATCAATAATAGATAATTGATCATCTGCACTTTCTATCATAGTTATATCCTCTATATCTTTTTGAAATGTAACTTGTTTAATAATTTCATTTTTAGCTGATACAGAATAATATAAAAAGTTAGTTAATTTTTATAACATTTGTATAAAATAATATTATTATACCTGATTTTTTTAAACAAGAAAAATGATAAAAACTGTTATGAATTTCGTCTAGTTTTAAGCAGGACTTGTAAAATTCTTCACCAACTGGAGTTCCAAAATAAGAGATGTTCAATTCTTTGCTTAAAGGAATCACAAGTGTCAAAAATTCTACATCACAGGTAATTTGTAAAGTTCGATACTAGAAATCAAGCATTTAATAATTAATTATATAGAATTTTATATTTTAACTGATAATCTAATAATATATATACATACCAATTTTCTAATTTCACAAATTTGTTTATTTAATTCAGCTTTGCGAAGTCTTATACTTTCTATTAATTTTGGTTCTTTATTGAATCTATTTTCAGATAATTCTTCAGCTCTGTTTTTAAAAGAATTCAATTGTTCTTTATTAAGCAATGCATATTCTTCAGCACATTGTTTTTGAGCTCCTGGAGTAGTAACTTTAATTTCTAGTAAATATATAATTCTTTTAATAAGTAAATATTTTATGATAAATTAAACCAATAATATTTATAGAACATACTATTTTTTTTGAACCATTCAGTTTGAAATGTATTCCATGAACTAATACTGCGAGTCTTTTTTGGTGCTGGTTCTCGATTATCTTTCATGATACTCTATAATTTATAAAAAATTTGGTCAAATCAAAATAAATTATTCTTTGAATTGTATTCAAAATTTTTAACCTTTATAAATGCTAGCTCAAGTTGGCATTCATCAGATAACATTTGGATTTCTGCATCATGTTTTTGTTGTAAAGCAATAATCTTTTCATATTTTTCCTGTGTAAGACCTAAATTAAATTAATTAACTTAAATATAAACTGAAAGTATAAAGTATTTTAATATTTAAAACATTATATTGTAATTACCATCGCCTTTTTCTTTGAAAAGTTGATCACTAAAAGAATCAGATATGAGATATTAATACAAGGTAAATAATTTTTAAACAGTATATCAAAAAAACTTTACGTTGAAATATCCATTATGAGATGGGTGTAAAGAGATTAAATGATCAAAAAGATGAAAAGATTGTGATGAAAAAAGCATGAAAATGTTATTTTAATTGGCTGTCAGCTATTTTGATCAAGAATTATGATTGGCTAATAATCACCTGAAACAAACAAACAATCATTTGTACAATAAATAACGAAAAAAATATGATTCAAAGTTTTGGTGACATACTTTTAATTACTAACTTATCAAATTGCTTCTCTTTACTGAATTTTTAGAAAGCTTACTTATTCACTGTTAGGGTATTTAACTCATTACCATTTCTAATATTTTCTCATTTTATTTTTTTAATAATTTTACTATTTTCTGAATTTTTTTGTTTTTATTATTTATACTTAACTCCTCTGTTTCTCTATCACTTCTTTTATCCTTCTCTAATCAAGAATCCCCTTATCTTTTAATCCAATTCACCTATGCTTTGAGACTTCTCAGAACTTACTACTTCTTGACATCTCATTTTCCAAATTTTTTCATATATATACGTCAAATATAAGTCACAACATATCTTCAACATCTTTGAATCATCTACTTTACAATGTTTATATTGCCAAATCTTGATGTTAGAAAGTCCACGCATTATCTCATATAGTAAATTCTTAATGTAAATAATCTTGATTTAACATTACTATGTTGTAAAGCTTTTCTCTTTCTTTATTATCTTCTGTAATTACATTGACTGCATCTATCCATAAATTAATAGAAGAATCTTGTTACAATGCTACTATATAGTAGTATGATCCCATGTTTCTGTTTCTTCATTACATCTTATACATTTCTCTGAAGAAGTTCCAAAAACTTTCCTTTGATATAATATTTCATATGTTGGCAATGTTTAAAGAAACTTTTTGATCCTAAAAGCTCTAATTTGAGTATCCATCGCATTAGTTGATGATTTTGATACACTTGTTTCATTACGAATTATCATAAACAAAATTGGCCAATTGATGTTAACTTATATTAGTTACAAATAGCTGTTCTAATTATTTTAATAACATAATTTCTTTCTTATTGTTAAGACTACTAAGGTCTTTGGCCCATTTCTATAACAACCTTCCATATTTTATTTTTTAAAAAAAAATTTGCACTGCATTTCTTTATTAAACAATACCATAGATATACATATTAACGTCAGAAATACCTAGAGGCATGTGAAAAAGCACATGACCCTATAGCAAACCAGTCTATTTAAATACAAAGAGCATATATAATTATATATACCTGAGCGTGCAAAAAGAACTAACAACAATATATAATCGATGTCACTCAACCCAAAAGAAACAATACAAAATAAAAAAAGAAAAACAAAAAACTTTCACACATAACATATATAAAAACTCTAGACCTAACAGAAAACTAAAATTTAACTAAAGTAAGATTACAAGTAACTTCCATTATACGGAAATGTGTTTAAAACCAAACGAAACTTTCATTAGTGACCACTCGCCCAGAATTATCACACCTCTTTTCCAACTTCCATCACCTATAATCCACTTATCCCTTTTTTTTATTTTTTTAATTTTAATAATGCATTTATTATCAATTACAAAAAGATTACATAAAAAAATTTTTAAAACACTAAAAAATAATTAAAAATTTTAATTATCTTCTATAACTAAAAGCATTTTATACTAAAAAATTTTTTTATACTAATTTATTTTAATACCCCCATGATTTCGTAATTGATATACCTTCCATTATTTCTAATATTGTTTTCTATATTTTTTCTTTATCTTTTTCTATATTATCTGCTGTTTTGTATTTTTTCTCGCTTTACCTCCTCCTTTTGCTCTTTTGATCTTTTTTACGTTTCTTTTTCTCACCTTTCTTTAAATCCTTCTTTTCTTCTATCGCCACTACATCTTTACATCTTTTATCCCATATTTTCAATCTTATATTCTCATAACAAAAACACCACAATTCTTCTATAATCATATTGTATTCTTTTTCTTCAAAATAAGATTGAAATTGTTATTATATAATCCTCTAAGCATCTCCCATTCTCTACTAAAACCTAATAAAATTCTTGTAGGCTTTTCTAATACTTGAACAAAATCCTATTAATATCTCATAATATTGTCGAATCATCAATCTTTTTTTCATCCTCCAACTTTTTATCGAATTCTCTATAATTTCTCTTACAGAAAATTCATTACACTCACATTTCCATTAATTATACCAATCTTCTTCTTCCTTATTGCATCTTGGGCAGGTATCATTATCAATCCAAATATTTTCCTTTTAAAAAGTACACTATATGTTAGTAATTCTTTTATCCAATTTTTAATTTTATACGCTCTTTCTTTTGTGTCCTCTTGCGCACATTGCCAAAATGTAAATTTGTTCCATTGCTTATAAATTTTAAAGACTTTACCCAATCGAATTTATTTCTGTAATTATAGGAAAATAAATCTTCAATCTTTTTACTATTTAAAATTTCGTTCTTCCATATCACTTCTGAAACTTTCTTTCGCCATCCCCTTAAATCTCCTAAAATCAAATTATATTTCCAATATAAATTGAATTCGTTGGTCACTAATCCCCCTTCATTAAAGTCTATCATATATGTTTCATTTTTGCTTTCTTTCATTTGCAATAGAATTTATCCATTTCTTCTTTACATATTTTTATATCGTTCGCCTCCTTCTCCGTACACGAAATCGTTCTTATATTCATTTGCGATCAAAACTTTTCTATTACCAATAACTCCATATTGTATTCATTATCTAACCTTCGTCTTGTACTTAAATTTTCTATAATTCTTTGATAATTCACAAAATTTCCCATCTAAACCTAAAATTAATTCGCTATTACTATTTAATAAAATGATACCTATTATCAAACATCTTAATAAAATTTTGTATTCATTCTCAAACAATACTTTAAATTTTCTGTTAAAATTAATCTCATTCTTTGTAACGAATTCTTCATGTCTTATCTTCCACATTACTAAATATTCAATCGATTTTTTCCCATTTTCCTTAACTTTACTTTTTAGTTTCATAACCTCTATCATTAAAAAATTTACCTTCCTCCTAAAACTAAAATCGTCTTTCTCTAAAATACTATTCTTTAAAATTCTATCAGATTTTTATTTGTATTAACCAAATTATCTATCATCTCAATTCTTGTATTAAATCTTTATTCTTTTTATTCTTCTCTTAAATATTTTTCCACCAGATCATTTATTTTTAATATTTCGGAATGTCTCATAAGGTTTGATATTCCAACCTTCGTTCCGTTTTCTAATAATCCTACTTTCTTCATTTTAAATAAATTAAACATTCAATTTTACTCTCTTTATTCATATTTTTTTTTACCTATATTCTTTTTACAACCCTTACATTTAATTAAAGTAGGTGAATCATCTATATTTATATTCTCATTTATCATGATCCAATGTATCCCTATCCTCTTATAATTTTTATTTCTTGATTTTTTCCTATCTTCTCCAAAGATAGGAAATCCTTTTTCATCATTCCATGTTATTAAATTATTTCTTGACACTTTCTCATTTTCATCAAAAATTTTCATATGAATATTATTTCTATCAAAATTTTTATTTTTATATTAAATTTCTCATCTCTTTATTTTCTCTCACTTCGTTTTCTACAATCTTAAACCAATTAGGTATTTTACCTCTAAAACTCAAATCATTTCCTATAAAACATGTTTCCACTTCATTATTCTAAATTGATTTGCTTCCAATAATTGTTCTAAAAAGAGAATTTCTTTCTTTCTTCGTGATAATGCACTTCTTTAAATTTCTGAATCAGGTAATAGATCTATTATCTCTATATTACCACCTTTAATCTTATGCCCTGCATTTTCGTCTAAAATCTCATGATTGCATAAACTCATGTTTCTGATTTCAACAAGTTAATTGCATCGTTAATCTAACAATTGCGTCCTTTTATTGCTTTACCATTTATATCTCCTATGCACACTGCGGTCCACAATCTCATTTATTCTTGCATTATCTTGATTTTAAATAAAGTACTCAATTTTTCATTACCATTTGCTAAATAAATAACATTCTTACTTAAACTTTCAAGTTGCAGATCGTAAATATTTTTTAACCCATAAAATCTTTCTCATATAAAATCATTTTTTAAAGCTTTCATAATTTGTCCCCATCAAAATTTTTCCTTCGTTAGAATTTTACTTAGTCATTTACCAGAATTTTCAAAAATAATTTTCTCGCTGTCTCTATTAAAGTAATTGGTTGTATCAATTTCAAATCTTGATTCCAGTCGGATAAATTAGACCTTTTTTCCATTCTCCTAAAATTACTCCACACTCCATACCCTCATTAATTATTCCTAACAAAAACCTTTTGTTAAATTTTTACAATATTTCCAATAGTCATATGGAATCCCACATTCCCACTAATATCTGGAGCTTTATTATTTTTTGCGTGCTGGCATCTCTATAAAAAAAATAAGAAATTTCAGAAACATTTCTTTAAAACAATTAAATTAAAGAAAAAGCTCTATCTCCTATAAGTGTCTACCTTCTTTGTTTAATGGCACCCTTTGAAAAACTTTAAATTTATATTTCATTTATACAGTATTCTCTATTGTCTCATGTTTTATTATACAAGTAAAGATTTTGATTATCTCAAATTTAGCTATAATAAATGATGGTACTGGATTATATTATAAATAGTTGATAGAAGCCAGGTGTAGAGTACTGAAATATTTGCAAAGAAATCTTAAAATAAAATTGGAATTTTAACAATTTAATTAGCGTTAATTAGGATAATCATTAAAAGCCGAAACCAAATTTACTTTTATACCATGTGAAATCAGACAATCAATACAAAATATGACGTAATAAAAGTTATTGGAAAAATCGAAAAATCAGAATTTTTTTATTTGATTATAATAAATATAAAAATAATTATTAAAAGTTTAATATTCAGTTTCATAATAAATATATAATATTTATATAACAACTTAATTAAAATTAACATCATGGCAGATTTATGAAATACCCCAAAATTTGTCTGTCATGTCAAATTAATTATATGTTTGATCACCAAATTTCTATTTAAGTCCCAAATTTATTAGTGAACAGTCAAAAATGAGCTTTAAAAATTTTTTTTTCCAGTGTTAAAGGCGCATCATTATTTGACATTTTTTTAGGAAAAATTTCTGTAAGTCAATTTTAATTCCCAAGGGCGCAGCAGGACTTTTTCCAAATTTCATAAATCTTTATAAATCTGCTGCAATGATGATAATCAGTAATATTTATTTCTTGAAAAAATAATCGCAAATGAAGTTAAATTTTTTCGCCTAATATGAAGAATTTTATGCCACAATAAATTTGCATCATTTTTGTGATTGATTTAATATATAAATTTGCACAAGAAAATAATTTTTACACAAAAACCCTATAACTATCTTTTTTTATTTAGTAATCATTAATTTAAATTTGATTGATGATATATTACATTTTATTTTCAATTGACCGTTTATGATTAAATAATCCTTTGTAATTTAAATTGTATTATAGTTACTAATTAAAAAAATTCAAATAAAATGTATAGATTTTTTTTTATTATTTTAGCCCCCATTTGATCGGAGTACAAACTATAAATAAGTTTTCTATAATTTTTAACAGGTAATTAAAGTAATTATTCTATTTTGAGTTACAATCTAAAAATAGTATAGAAAACATTTCAAACATTTTCCCATTACGCGTTTAATTCTAAAAATAGTATAGAAAACATTTCAAACATTTTCCCATTACGCGTTTGATTCTAAAAATAGTATTGAAAACATTTTAAACATTTTTCCATTACGCGTTTAATTCTAAAAATAGTAAAACATTTTCCCATTACGCGTTTAAGTCATTTAATTCTATAAATAGTATAGAAAACATTTCAAACATTTTCCATTACGCGTTTAATTCTAAAAATAGTAAAACATTTTACCATTACGCGTTTAATTCTAAAAATAATTAATTACAAATGTACTAGAATAAAATAACATAAACAATCCCTATTTTTCTTTTTTTTTAACGTTTACGAAATTTTAAACTTTTACAATGTCAAATAATATAAAGGTAAATTGTACTTTTAGTTATTATAGTTAAATAAAATTATTTATAATGTATTTAATATGTTTATTTATTTAACTTTAAGGACAATAAAGTTTCATTATCATTATCTGATAATGACAATATAAAAATTTCAGAAGCTTTATCTTTTATTCGTAATAAACTTCAAGGCCGCCTTAAAAACATTTCTGTCATCAACGATCGTACAGCTGTCGTCATATATGGAAAACATAAAGATAGATTGATGATCGATTTGAAGGATAATAATTATTATGAAAATTTAGAAGTAAGATTATTAAAATTAAATTCTTTTTTTTCTCTATAATTTATATTTATATTTTTATATGCATATTAGGAAAAACTCGAAGCACTTAAAGCTGAAAATAATAATTTGCTGGTAAATAGTGTTATATATAATACAAATGTGTTTTAATTTTAAAATTTACATTTTATTAAAATTTTATTTAATATATTAAAATTTACTTTAGTCTGAATTGAAGAAGTTTGAAACCCTGGCGCGTTTTGATGGATCATTTTCAACAGTCGTATCATCAGATAATTATAATAACGAAACTAGTCTAGTTGATAACATATCTACAACTTCTACTGCATCTAATAATTTGCCATCAATGTCATCCCCGTCTATATCATCTTCTTCTAAACCTTTTAAATTAGAAGATTATATTACAGTTTTAAATAATGATTTAAATACCGTTAATCAATCAATTGAAGATGATTCTGATGAAATTTGGGAGAAATTAAATTCCAGATGCCACAAAAAATTTGGATATAATAACGAAATCAAACAACCTACAAGAGAGGATATAAAATGGGGGGCTGATATTCTACCTATTTATGCAGAATGGAAAAAACTAAAAGATTTTAAATGTTTAATAGAAAAATGGATCGCTAAAATCAACGAATATATGCAGAAAAATGATATGTTATCGTCGTCCCCAACTTTAATTTCATCTTCATCTTCGTTCTCAACATTAATTCAACCATCACCATCTTCAACATCAGTTCCATTATCATTTGTCTCTTTAATTAAAGGAAAGAAAGTAAGAGATAATGTAAATGAAAGCATAGAAGTTGTAAAAATTAATGTAGATAATAAAAATGAAGTGGACGAAGATGTAGAAATTATGGAGATTGATGTAGAAAATGACAATATACAAAATGAAGAAACTGAAGGTATTTCTGTTTTTTATTGAACTAATAAATATAATTATTATTAATTTATATTTATATAATCTATTATATTTCTTAAATCAATAGATAAAGCAAAAAAAAACCTTGAAGCTAAAGAATTAAAAGAGAAGAAATTCAAAAAATTTGGTGAAAAACTCCGAAAACTAGTTATGGATGATCTTCAATCAAATACTCATGATTCACCAGTTCAAAAATTGGCAGATAAAGATATGGTTAATGAATCGGATTTACAAAATAATAATTTAACGCACTCCCTTAATCTTTTAACTGCTGAACCAATTAAGATTATAGATAAAACAAGTGGTATACAAAGAGTCAAGCAGTGGGCCCTCCAAAAGAACCAAATAGAAAAAATTGGAATAGCGTTCAATGTATTCAAGTTTTATCATAGGATGTCCTTGATTGATATTTATAATGAAATTAATGTTGTGGCAGAATCAAATTTTCCAAATCAGAAGGGTAAACAAAGGACATTTGTAAAAGAGATTATTTGTATTCAAGAAGGCATTTCAGAACGTTCAGAACAACGTTTTAAAACAAGTGCAATGAGGTTACAACATATCGTTAGTGCAGGAATATCCTTTAATCAGATAATTAAAGTAGGAATGCACGTATCTGATTTTGAATCCACCAACCATTTTTATGAAATATTTATGGAAGCACTTGATATCAATTCAATAGAAAATTTAAATGAAGGAGTACGACCATTAAATACAAAAATTTTATTTGATAAATTGTCAGCATATGAAATAATGGAACTAGATTAATGAGTTTTAGCATTTATTAATTTTTAGTTAAATTTGTATTGTTTTTTTTTTGAAGTAGGGAATTATTATAAAATCTTTACTAAATATTATTAAAATTATTGAAATAAAAGATTCTTAAAGTAATAGTTCAGTATAAATTAAAGTTACCGTGCATTGCTTAAAAGGCCCATTTTAGCTTCTATATTTAATACCGACCCAAAATATCATAATATATAGATTTTTTTTATTTTCTTAAATTAAGAATATTAAACCATTAAACCATTACTATAAGTTGAATGAAATCTTTCGTACATTAAATTTGTTTAATACAGCAGGATGTATGTATACACCCGATCTAATTAAATGTTTTAAACCTGGTAAATTGATTTATACCTAAGGTATTAGGCAGTGTTATAAGGTACTTATGGTAATATCTGCTAATCTGCTTTTATTTTATAAATAGATTTGATCTGCAGCAAGTAGTCTAATTGGCTAATTTAGTTTGATCAATCCCGAAAAATTTTTTTTTGTAAATTTATTCTTTTTACATATTTAATATGAATAAAGGAAATTTGAATAAAAAAGGTATTTATATTATTGTTATTAAAGAAATATATTTAAATTGTTACTTAATATCTTTTATTTTTAGGTAAAATTAGTTACAGGCCTTATTTAGTTTCTTCAAATAAAAAAAATGCAAAAAAAGTAGTTATTAATCGATATGCAAAAGGAAGTAACAAATATCGAGCCAAAAATTTATCTGAAAATATATATAAATCTACTGAAATAGTGGATGAAGATAGAAACAATGATGAATGGATAGATATTGATATTATAAAAGAAGATGAAAACTATAGTTCTGCTAAAAATACATATAAAAATGCTCAAAAAAATTTGTCCGAAAATTGGAGAAAAATCTCACCAAAATTATTTGACATTATGATAGAAAATAATGCAATTAATAAGGACTCCAAATGCTTCAAATGTAATTCACCTGCCATTTGTTATTGTTTAGATTGTGGTCTTAATACTTATTTGTGTTTAGAGTGTAATACTTTATATCATAAGGATATAAATTTATTTCATAGAAAAGTTTTTATAAGTAGTATTTTTGATAAAGAAGAAATAAAACTACCACAATTATGTACAGGATTTTGTGAGCATGAAATTAAGGAAATATCAATCATTAATTTAAAAGGTAAAGTATAAATCTTATTTGTTATACTTTAATAAAATTTTCAATTAAATAAATATTGCATTAAATAGGAATATTTAAAGCAAAATTTCCAACTTGTGAAGGTTTGGTTGAAACATTAATCAGGCATAAATTATTTCCTTCCACCCCTATAAATCCACAAGTTGCTTTCTCATTTGAATTATTTGATATTTATCAAGAATTATTACTCGAAGCACATGTATCATATCTTTCATTTTGTCGAGTATTAGAATCATTATTCTCTGATCAAGATATAACTAGAGTTAAGTTTTTAAAAAATTTCATTATATTAATGTTATATAGTTTACTAATATGTTTTTATTATTATTAGAACATATATTATCTTTTTAAATCTGCTTTTCATCAATATTTAGGATTAAAAACTATGATTGAAAATACTATTAATAAGTTATTTAGTAGTAAATCACAATTTAATTGTCCAGCTTGTCCACAGGTAACTTTATTTTTTGCTTGATTTACTTCCCATTTATATTTTTAAAAACTTTTTTACATTATATTTTGAATTAATAAACAAATTTAATTATAGCCAGAAGAGAAAAACTCTAAAATTATAATTGCATTGGATGCTAATTTTCAACTTAAACGAATGAAAAGTGCTGGTTCTAATATTGGTGAAAGAATAATTGAAGAATCATTTATTTTAAACCAAAATAAATATGATGAATGGGTACAAAATTCGATTAATTTAAGTTCATTAAATACATTAAATATAAATAATAATAATGCGGTAAGTATTCTATATATATATTTGTTGTTTATTTAACTTCATTTATTATTTTAATTTGTTAATTATTAATTATTTATTATTTCATTAAGCAAATAAATGTATGTGACAGCCATTTTAAAGCGGCTAATCAAACAAAAGCAAACCTTAAATCCAATTATTTGGACGATACAGGAATATTTGGAAGTACATGTAGGCACGGCATTCCTTTAAAATTTATTAATTTAAAAGGAATTGGTGAAAGGTAATTTATATATTATTGTAATATTAACATTTGATATTAACATTAGTTATTCATATTATATAATTACATTTTTATAGATTTTCTTTAGCAGAATATATTTTATCAGATTTACATAATATGTTTTATGAAGATTCTTCTACATTTATTGTCTTATATGATATTGCATGCAATCTTCATTCACATGTAGAAAAAAGTGAAAGTAGACTTTTTCCATTCAAATCTCGATTTAATTGGTGTGTTTCAATATTTCATGCCTATGCACATTCAATGAAATGCCAATTAAATTACCACCCAAGGGCTTGTAATTCCATAGGATTAACTGATGGGGAAAGTTTAGAAAGACTGTGGTCATATTTAGGACGCTTTTCTTCTACAACAAGATATATGAGACCACATCATAGATTGGATATTTTAGAAAAAGGAATTCAGCATATAAGTAGAAAAATGATTAGTAATTTAGGTAATGTTCAATTAAATTTATGATAATTTAAAATATTTATATTTTAATTTATATTTTTATTTTATATCAGCATGTAACTTAGTTAAAAGGTTTAAAAATGCTTATAAAATAATGAATGTATCAGTAAAAATATTAAAAGAAATGGAACAAATGCATGGAATTGATGAAAGTAAAATACTTTATTATATTCAGTGCCAGTATGAATCCAATTTTGGTAAATATTATGTATTTTATTATGCTAATTTTTTAAAAATTAGTTTTAATATATGAGATTTTTAGTTTTTAGGCAACATTTAATTGGAAAAGAGTTGTATTTCTTAAACCTAATGGAATTACATCGATATGAGTATGTACTAATTTTATTCAAGTAATAATTATTTTAATATTACTAAATACTAATATTATTTTTTTAGGATTGAAATATCAAAAGCTAACTCTGAAAGACAGTTGGAATCATTAAAAAGATCTCGCTCATTATATATAAAAAAAGTTGAAAAATGTGAATCAGATTTAGATATACCTGAATCAAAAAGATGGAATCCATTTAATCCTATATATTCCAAATATTTTCATGATTATTGTGAACGTAATTTGGATTTAATTTCTGATAAGCTTAGAAAATTTCGTAATGAATATATATTTAAAAATTCACAATTATATAATCAAGACCATATAGGTAATTATATATATTTGTAATCTTAACTTATTTATTAAAATATTATTTAACCATATTTATTTTTATTAGGTCATAAGTTAACATTAAAAATTAAATCAAGTATTAAAGATATTTCAAAACAAATTGAAATAAACATTTCATATTATGAATATTTCAGATTACTTGCACAAGAAAATTCATTTTGTAAAGATTATCCAAAAGCAATATTTAATGAAATAGTTAATCATACGTCAGATTTTTGGCAAATATTAGATATATCAATTAATGATAAAATGGATAATATACCTCGAATAGTTATATTCAATTCAATTAAAAATTTTAATAATTTACAACGGTCTAAAGAAGAAATATCATTAATTGTGCAAGAATTAAAAAGATTATATGATTTCTGGATGAATTATAAAATTAAAATTGAAAATAAATTACAACAATTACAACAATTTAATGAAAAAACTACAAAAAATGTAAGTATTATTCATTTTTATCTTGTAATTATTTTGAACAAGCTATTAATAATCTAAATAAAAAATTTGTTTGTAGTATGGAATGATTTGTATTTTGATGAAATATTATAAAAATGTAAGTAAAAATTTAGAAAATTGTCAGATAGCTTTAAACAAAATTGAAAATTACAAAGTGAATAATACTGTACAAGTAGTAGATGTTCCAATTTATGATTTAATTAATGAGATTGAGGAAGATAATCTTTTAAAAGGAGATTTAGCAGAAAATTTAACTGAATTAGAAATTTGTGATAATGAAGAATGTATAGAATATGAAGGGGAAATAGTAGATAAAAGTAAAGATTGTGAAGAAGAAATAATAACAGAAGGTGAAAGTATGGATTATAAAATAGTATAATCGATCCAAAAGGAGCAATATGAATTGAATATCTAATAAATCTGACAAATATTTTGATACTTAAAAAAATTAGTCATATATGATATAATATTTATTATAACAACTTTGAAATAAATAGAAGAAACCTATTTTACTTTAAAAATAACTTTTCTAACAATTTGATTAGGAGTTTAAAGCGGTAAAAAAATATTGCAATTAAAATATATTTTTATTTCTCTAAATTTTCTGCCATATTATTACCTTTTAGTTTAAATGGTTATGGCACAATTTCCTGACGGGATTACATTTGCCTGAAAGATTTGGCCAGTGTTATGCAGGTTATGCATGAACACGTGATCAAACGGCCAGCGTTAGGTTATTGGAAAAATGTCCTGTCAGGGAACAGTCCATAAGTGGTTTAAATAGACAATCAAATATGAAAATACATTTTAAACAAAAAGAACATGCTATTTATAATATAACCTGTTAATAGTAAGTTATATGAGTATACTACTGTTATTATTTTAAATGAGATCTATAATTATAAAGACACTATGATTGTCCATTTACTAATTAGGAGGTTCCTATAATCTATATATGAATACAGAAGCTGAATATAATTTAAATGAGAGGTCCAATATAGTCTGTAATTATGAGAGCTATTTTTAAACTAAAGGACTATCATAATCTATAATTACGAGGACATTATTGTCCTCATTTTTAAACTGAAGGCACATCATAGTCCATAAATACGAGGACATTATTGTCCTCATTTTTAAGTTGAAGGTCTATCATAGTCCATAATTACGAGGACATTATTGTCCTCATTTTTAAACTAAAGGACTATCATAGTCCACAATTACGAGGACATTATTGTCCTCATTTTTAAACTGAAGGCACATCATTGTCCATAATTATTAGGACATTATTGTCCTTATATTTAAACTGAAGATCTATCATAGTCCATAATCACAGGGACATTATTGTCCTCATTTTTAAACTGAAGACACTTCATACTAGTCCATAATTACAAGGACATTATTGTCCTCATTTTTAAGTTGAAGGTCTATCATAGTCCATAATTACGAGGACATTATTGTCCTCATTTTTAAACTAAAGGCTTGTCATAGTCCATAATTACGAGGACATTATTGTCCTCATTTTTAAACTGAAGGCACATCATTGTCCATAATTATTAGGACATTATTGTCCTCATTTTTAAAATGAAGATCTATCATTGTCCATAATTACGAGGACATTATTGTCCTCATTTTTAAACTAAAGGACTATTATGGTCCATAATTACGAGGACATTATTGTCCTCATTCTTAAATTGAAGGCACTTCATAGTCCATAATTATTAGGACATTATTGTCCTTATTTTTAAACTGAAGATCTATCATAGTCCATAATCACAGGGACATTATTGTCCTCATTTTTAAACTGAAGACACTTCATACTAGTCCATAATTACGAGGACATTATTGTCCTCATTTTTAAGTTGAAGGTCTATCATAGTCCATAATTACGAGGACATTATTGTCCTCATTTTTAAACTAAAGGCTTGTCATAGTCCATAATTACGAGGACATTATTGTCCTCATTTTTAAACTGAAGATCTATCATGGTCCATAATTACGAGGACATTATTGTCCTCATTCTTAAATTGAAGGCACTTCATAGTCCATAATTACAAGGACATTATTGTCCTCATTTTTAAACTAAAGGACTATCATAGTCTATAATTACGAGGACATTATTGTCCTCATTTTTAAATTGAAGGCACTTCATAGTCCATAATTACGAGGACATTATTGTCCTCATTTTTAAACTAAAGGACTATCATAGTCTATAATTACGAGGACATTATTGTCCTCATTTTTAAATTGAAGGCACTTCATAGTCCATAATTACGAGGACATTATTGTCCTCATTTTTAAACTAAAGGACTATCATAGTCTATAATTACGAGGACATTATTGTCCTCATTTTTAAACTGAAGGCACATCATTGTCCATAATTATTAGGACATTATTGTCCTCATTTTTAAACTGAAGATCTATCATGGTCCATAATTACGAGGACATTATTGTCCTCATTTTTAAACTAAAGGACTATCATAGTCCATAATTACGAGGACATTATTGTCCTCATTCTTAAATTGAAGGCACTTCATAGTCCATAATTACGAGGACATTATTGTCCTCATTTTTAAACTAAAGAACTATCATAGTCCATAATTATGAGGACATTATTGTCCTCATTTTTAAGCTGAATAAGGCGCATCATAGTCCATAATTATGAGGACATTATTGTCCTCATTTTTAAACTGAAGGCGCAACATAGTCCATAATTACGGGGACATTATTGTCCTCATTCTGAACAAATCAGATCCCGTGGGCTACATATGCCCATGGGCAGTTTATAAGCTATAAGTTAGCGCACGAACATCCAGCTTATAAACTATGTCGATCATTTGGCTGGGGTGTATATATAAATTTAGCCGACTGACATATTTCTTTCTCGATTTTTGGAAGGGCTAATCAATCAACGCACCTGACGCACCTCATTTGCTTATAGACCGGTCTAGCCCTTTCCTTTTTTGGTATAAAGTTATATGTAGATCACCGACTAAATATATGCCGCACCTCTACCTGGGTTGATTGATTAGAATTCCAAAAATTGGCCGATATGTTTATAATATATGTATGATGATAAATTTTTACCAAAATTATATTATTGTGCACATAGAAGAATCTTATCAACTGATGTTAACAAAAAAATGATATTACCAAATATTTTACCTGAAATTTATCAAATAATCTTGAGAAACTTTGTATAAAAATAAAAAAATAAAAAATTTTTATGTTACTATTTAATTTTTTTTTATGTATATTAATGGAAGGAGGCTTTCTTTAGAGGAATAAAATCTTGATCGCTGACCGTTGAACTTTCTTTCAAGCATTAAATCCTTCATTTACAATTATTTTTGATTGGAAACAAAAAAACCAAAGGAACAAAATTTTAACATGATATATCAAACAAGTTTTGAAAATGATTCTTTCATAAAATTACAAAATTTTTGTATTGAATTGATTGCGAGTGAAGTTGTCTAAAAAAAATGATGAGAAAAAATTTTGAAGCTTCAAATTAAATTAATTAAGAAAACGCCGAACACTGAAATTAAAATTGTTTTACTTCAAAAGAATAAATAAAGTTTGAGCTAAAAAATAGGGAAAACGTGCAAGGGAAAAACAAACTTTATATTCCATATTATTAGAATATTTAATAAATATGAATTATTAATTCACATCTTAAAAAAATGTAAAAAAGACAAAAATGTATTATTTTATTATTTTTTATATTATATATTAATATATTATGAACTTTTTTTTTTGTCATTTTATTTTAGAGAATATTATAAATAAAATATGTAACAAAATATTATATATATATTTATTTAAATAAAAATAATTTTTAATTTTTTTTTAATATTTCAAGATTTCTAAATGTTAAAATATATATTTTTGTAATTTAAAACCATAAATTTCATAAAAAAATTAATTCTACTTAAATCAAGCCCGCTAATTTTTTAATTTTTCTTTATAATGATTGTGAATAGTACATCTATATACTATATAATTATTATATTGTACATCGAGCATTTCTTGCATTGATGAATATAAAATATTATTAGAATGCAAAAGGAAACAAAATGTTGGATTTTTGTCATCATTCAAGTTGCGTACTAATCCCATATTTTCTTGTTAATATTCCTTTTTTTATTCTATATTAACAGATCATAAATATAATTGTGTTTAGAGTGTTCAAACTTAACGACAAATTGAGTCTCTTAATGATTATGATCTTTTAAGATTTCATTGTAAATAAATTATTTAAATATTTTCGATTAACAACATTGATATTACTATTTAGAAATTGAAAACGAAATTATGAATTATTAAGTAATTAGGCTTAAAAAGGATAAATTTTGTTACACTTACAGTAGTATAATTGAAGTATATTATTGTTAGGTCAGTTCTTTAATGTTTATAAAAATAAACAGTATGCAAAGGGTAAGCAGAAGGATATTATAATACGAAAATTACACAACAAATCCAATCAGATGTGAATAAAGTATGGCTCTACACTAGCTCATACAATCAGACACAAATAAAGGATTAAAAACTCAAATGTTTTCTTATATCAAAACTGAGGAGATAATTCTCACTCTTGTCTGCAACGGGACAGAGCTTTATTTATATTAAATTTCATACATATTTTGATATATCATATAAAATAAACATAACAAATAAAATAAATATAATAAATTTATCTAATAAAATAAATATAATAAATTTATATAATAAAATAAATATAATAAATATAACAGATAAAATAAACATATTAAATCTATCAACTATATATGATTTCCATGATATGTCATACATCTATGACATTCGTGACATTGATCGTCCCTTGTTTTACAATTTTAAAATGATCGACGATCACGTGACATCATATAATAATTACGGTAGAAGCTTTATTAGCAACTTTTAAAGTAAGTTTTATAGTTTATGATATAATTTACTTACAATTAATAGGATCAATTGCAATAAATGAGTTTAATGAATTTATTATGACCCACTTTACAACTAAAAAGATCACCTCACTTTGGTGATCAGGTAGAAATGAGTTTTTTAAAAGACTTGGTCAGGATGGTGCGTCAAATTTGACATATTAATACAATAATACTACATAACTTAATGATTCGATCTTCAGACTGTTTATATTCATACCAATAAAATAATAGCCAATGATAAAACTGGCAATAATTTATGCTCTTTTTGAAACAATAAAAGATTTAGTATCCCTTATAATAGTGCGATTCATGGTGTAATTCGAAATTTCTTTACCTACTTCCTTCAATTTATGCATTTTGTAAATTGTTAATTAATAAAAAGAATATTTATTTATATATGAGTTTAACAAATTAGCCATAAAAGTATACTGTAATTCTTAATTAGTTTCACGTACTTGATCAATTGAACTTTTCAAAGTCAATTGAAGTAACAGACAAATTTTGGGATATTTCATAAATCTGCCATGATGATATAAAATATATAAATATAAAGATTTTAATTTGCTTCTTTCCTCAAGATTAGAAAGTAATATGAAAAATTTTATTTATAATCGTCAATTATTAGGATAATAAGCCATAGAAAATGGAATAATTGATGATGCATAACAACAAAAAGACTTATTTCAAAATCTGTGTTAATTTTATTTCTCAATTACAAACTGATTTTATTTATGTAAAAAAAGTTTTACACATACTCTATATCAGTGTTGAACAAATATAATTAAATTTCATATTTAACATTTTATAAAAATATTTATAAAGATAAATAAAATATATAAGTTATAATAAGCAGAAAATAAGTAAAATAAGTTGATAATTTTTGTAGTAAAATTAATTCCGATCATTTTTCATCATCTAACCTATTGATATTTTAAAATTTTAATGTTTTTTATTTAAAGGAAGTTGAAAATAAGAAGATTTAAGTGAATATGACTTACTCTGTAAAATCAATTGCAAGTCCTTCTGTATAAGGATTAAGTAACCGAGATGTATAAATAGCTTGTGGATGAGTAATAGTTAATTGACTGTTTTCCTTATATTCTCTAAATAGATATTTTTCTGCTTTTTCAATTTCACTTGGCGAACCAAACTTATCAAAAATAGTGCTAATTGATTCAATATTTGGTCTATTATCTGGATTTGAATCCCAACACTTTTTCATTAGATCAATATACCAATTTGATTTCAATTCAGGTATTTCAGGTATTTCAGGTTTAATTCCACTACATATTTGTAATGCTAATTTTTCATCATGTGCACAATCATCAAAAGGTTGTCTTCCAGTTATTATATAATACATAACCATACCAAAACTATATATATCTGCTGCTTGAGTATAAGGCTTGCCTCTTAATACTTCAGGAGCTACATAAGGCATAACCCCATAAATTTTTGTTTCATCTTTATTACTAACTTCTCCACATAATCCCATATCTGAAATATGTATGCCTATAGGAATTTTTCCATAAGTATTATTATTGTTAACTAATATATTCCCTATATGAAAATCACGATGAACCATCTGCTTCTGATGAATTTCTTTAAGACCTTCAATGGTATATTTCAATAAATAATATTTAACCCAACAATCAGAATTTTTATAGAAATAGTGCATCCAATTATTAAAACTTCCACATTTTGCATATTGAAGAACTATAATATAATTTTTTGTATTGGGATCTTGAGATATTCCATATACTTTAAGAACATGATTATACTTATTATCACCTGTAAATGAATATGCTTTAATCTATTTAAAGTATAAACAAAATTAATATATTAATAATTATTTCAATTTTATTAAGAAAATTCATACCTCATTTAAAAATTCATCAGTAATATTATGTGAGTTATCTATATATTTTAATGCAACTTCTTTATAATTATCTCTTTTGAATATCTTTTTATCATAATTACATTTTAATGGACCATCCTTCCATATTGCTGAATATATTGTAGCAAAACCACCTTTACCTACTTCTTCAATATAATCAAACTGATTATATGGTATCCATTCAAATATTATATTATCATAACTATCAATTTTCAAATGCATTTCTCGAATAAAATCATCAATCTTTTGATTTCCACTCCAATTTGTCAAATTATTTTGTATATAATTTATTTGACACGATTTACAACATTTATTTCCTAAATTACTATATGGCTTGCAACATCTTTTACAATACTGATCATTTTGAAAAACTAAAATATAATCATTTGTATTTGGGTTTTGAGATATTCCACATATATCAATATAATTGTTAACCTGTTAAACATGAATCAAATTATTGTTTGAAGCAAAATACTTAATTGACTAAAATAATTTTCATACCTCAATAAAAAATTCATTGATATCTAATGTTAAACATTTTAATACAACTATTTTGTAAGAATTCCTTATCCATGACTTTGTCTTATAATATAATGGACCATTCTTCCATATTGCTGAATAGATAATAGCAACATTATCATCAACTTTTCCAATTTCATTAATATTAATAAACTGATTAAATGGTATCCATTCAACTACTATATCATTGAAACCATTTATCTTTATTTGCTTTTCTTGAATGAAATTATCAATTTTTTGATTTCCACTCCAATTTGCAAAATTATTTTGTATATGATTTATTTCACATAGCTTACACCATTTATTTTCTAAATCATTGTATAGTTTACCACATCTTTTACAATTCCTATTTTGAAGAACTAGAATATAATCATATGTATTGGGATTTTGAGATATTCCATATATGTTACTATAATTATCAACCTATTAAATAAAAATAAAATAGTTATTTCTTTGAATATTTAAGTTATCAAATTTATAAATAATTTTTATACCATATTGAAAAATTCCTCAATATCTAATGATAAGCAATTTAATATAACTTTTTTATCAGGATTTCTTATCCATTCCTTTTTATCATATCTATAATATAGTGGACCATTTTTCCATATTGCTGAATATGTAATAGCAGAATTATTATCAACTTTCTCAATTTCTTTAATATTAGTAAATTGATTGTGTGGTATCCATTCAACTATTATATGAGTCCAATAATTAATTTTTAATTGCATTTTTTGAATAAAATCATCAATTATTTTATTTCCACTTAAATTTGTAAAATTATTTTGTAAAATTAACCATGGTATACATTTCTTAATATTTGAAACTATAAAATAATTTTTTGTATCTGGATTTTGAGATATTCCATATATATCTTTGTAATTATCAATCTATGAATATAATTAAATGATTATCTGAAGTAAAATTTTTAAATTGACATGTAAAAAATTTTCATACCTTATTAAAAAATTCCTTAATATCTAATGTTAAGTAATTTAATATAACTTTTTCATTAGATTTTCTTATCCATTTCTTTTTATAATATAATGGACCATTTTTCCATATTGCTGAATATACAGCAGTATTATCATCAACTTTTCCTATTTCTTTAATGTTAATAAATTGATTGTATGGTATCCATTCAACTATATTATCATCATTATCATCAATAATTTTTAATTGCATTTCTAGAATAAAATTATCAATTATTTCATTTCCACTGGTCCAGTTTTTAAACTCATTTTTAAAATAATTTATTTGACATGGTTTACACAATCTATAATATCCATATGTATACAATTCACCACATTTTTCACAATATTTATTATTTGATAAAACTATGATATATTCTTTGGTATCTGGGTTTTGAGATATTCCATATATGTCATTATAATTATTAGCCTATATATAAATAAGTATAAATGTCAATTTTATTTGAAGTATTTAAATTAAACTTATAAATAATTGTCATACCTTGCTGAAAAATTCATTAGTATCTAAACATTTTAATACAATACTTGTATAAGATTCCCTTATCCATTCCTTATTAATGTATAATAATGAACCATTCTTCCATATTGCTGAATATATAATAGCAGCATTGTTATTATCTTTTGCAGTTTCTTTAATATTAATAAACTGATTGTATGGTATCCATTCAACTACTATTCTATTAGATTTATTAATTTTTAATTGCATTTCTTGGATTAAATCATCAATTTTTTTATTTCCACTCCAATTTGTTAAATTATTTTGACATAAACACCACTTATCATGTATGTTTGTATATTGCTTACTGCATTTTTCACAATATTCATCCTGTGAAACTATAATATAATTTCCTGTATCTGGATTTTGAGATATTCCACACATTAAAGAATAATACTTCTTATGAAAGGAATCATATACATTACAGTTGTTAACTATCAGTATACTTTTAACCTGTTTTTAATGTAAATAAATTATTATATTAAAAAAAAAAAGAATTTTAATCAAACTTAAAATAATTTTTATACCTTATTAAGAAAATCATCAATCATATTTTGTAATTAATGTAACATTTTTAGGCTTTCTTATCATTTCTTCTTTAATAGAACTATAATATGATGGACTACCATTCCATATAGCTGAACGTATTATAAGTAAATCATTTTTTTCTATTTCTTTAATATTAACAAACTGATTGTATGGAATCCACTCAAATATATCTTTAATATTTTCATTATTTCTATTATCTAATAATTGCATTTTTTTAATAAAAACATCAATTTTTTCATTTCCACTTGTACATTTTGTAAAATTATTTTTTAAATAATTTATATAATTTATGTGACATTTCTCATGCAATACATCTTTAAATTCCAAAACAATGATATATTCTTTTGTATTTGGGTTTTGAGATATCCCATAGTATGTATTGTGACTTTCAGCCTATTAAATATGAATAAAGTTTTTATATCTTAAAGCATTTAAGTTAAATTTATAAATAATTTCCATACCTTATTAAGTAATTCATCAATAATATTTTGTGAATAATTAAAACATTTTAATGTAACTTTTAAATTGGAATCTTTCACCCATTTCTTTTTATATTCATTATAACATAATGAACCATTACTCAACAATGCTGAATATATATTAGCAGTATTATCATCAATTTTTCCTATTTCTTCAATATTAATAAATTGATTGTATGGTATCCATTCAACTATTTTATCATTATAACTATCAATTTGTAATTGCATTTCTAGAATGATATCATCAATTATTTTATTTTTACTGGTCCACTCATTTTCAAAATAATTTATGTGACATGGTCTACACCATTTAATACATTCATTTGTATATTTTTCACCACATTTTTCACAATATTTATCTTGAACAATGATGTATTCTTCTGTATCTGGGTTTTGTGATATTCCATACAATTCATGTAACCTACATAATCTATATAATCCAACAGATGATATATTATATTTTACAGCCTATTAAATATAAATAAATTTATTATTATTAAGCATTCAAGTTAAATTTACAAATAATTCTCATACCTTACTAAGTAATTCATCAATAATATCTTGTGAATCATTAAAACATTTTAATGCAACTTTTATATTAGGATTTCTTATCCATTCCTTTATATCAGTATCATAATGCAATGGACCATTATTCCAAAATGCTGAATATATAGTAGTATTGTCATCAACTTTTTCTATTTCTTTAATATTAATAAATTGATTAAATGGTATCCATTCAACTACTATATCACTAGGTACATTAATTTTCAATTGTATTTCTTGAATGATATCATCAATTATTTCATTTCCACTGGCCCAATTTTTAAATTCATTTATAAAATAATTTCTGTGACATGGCTCACACCATTTAATATATTTATCTGTATATTGTTCACCACATTTTTCACAATATATATCTTGTAAAACGATGATATAATCTTTTGTATCTGGGTTTTGAGATATTCCATGCATATCATCATAACATGTATTAGCCTATTAAATATAAAAAAGTTATTATGTATATTAAATTATTTGAATTAAACTTATAAATAATACTCATACCTCAATTAGAAATTCATCAATTATATTTATTACATTTTGAGAGTTGTTTAAACATTTTAATACAACATTTATATCAGGCCTCCTTGTTAATTCTTTTTTATTAATATCATAATGTAATGAACCATTATTCCATAATGCTGAATATATAGTAACAGCATTATCAACATTTTTTTCTATTTTTTTAATATCAATAAATTGATTATATGGTATCCATTCAATTATTGTATAATACAAATCAAATTTTAATTGCTTTTTTCGAATAAAATCATCAATTTTTTCATTTCCACTTGTCCAATTTGTAAAATTATTCTTTAAATAATTTATTTGGCATGATCTACACCAATTAATATATGTGCTTGTATATTCTTCACCACACTTGTTACATATATCAATATGATATAGTACCATTTTTATTCTTTCATTAATTTAATTTTTTTTTTAAAAAAAAAAAAAATTTTAAAAGCGCTAAACTTCGTGTCAGATTTTTTATAAATTTATAATGTTACATCAGATGATCAGAGTGTTACCTCAACACAAAATAACAATGTAATATTTAAATATTGTTTCCAATATAATTGAAATCGATGTCAATCATGTCAATCATGCAACACGAAAAAAAATATGCAAGTGTTACGCGAATTTTTGCGCATGTGATTTCCGATATTGTATGATGATCCGATGAAATTTCGGTACATTTGTGTACACGTCGATTTCCGATGTTACGAGACGATTTACGCTGATGTATAGTTGCTGATTTGTGTATACCAGTTAACTATATTAAAGATATTGATTTTATATGATAAATTTACTTATATGTCATTTTTATATTTATTTAATTTATTTATTTATTATCAATTATATTATTTACTTTCTTTATTTGTATTATTTATGTATACAATTTTATTAGAATTTAATTGTGTGAGAATTAGTTCAATAGTATTAATTATCTAAAATTATCATTTGTGTTCTATTAAAAAGGTGGCTTACAATACAAATTATCGCTATTGTAATATTGAGGTGAAACATGACGAATAGACAATCTATAGATTAGATTTTCGCCCTTGATCGATAGAAAAAGAGATGGCAATAAGATATAAATATGTCTCTGCCAGCTCCATTAAAGGGAGACTTAGGTAGTTGTTTCTGAGATAATTCCTATTACCCTTTTATCACCTTAATGTAAAACTCGAATTTTTACATATATAAAATAAAATTGTTATACTTCGTCAATTTATATACGTTATTTCTGCCTATTCACATAAATTTGTTATATACCCGTCGCGTATTACTATTAATCGTATTTATAGTTGTTTACCTTGACGATTCTTAACGAACAATACCGGAAATACCTTGGTTAGGTAGTATTGAGTAAGAATTTCATTGGTATTCGTGTAGTTATACGATATAAATCATCCGCCATTCGTCCCTTAATTACCGTCATTATTTCGGTAACACAAGCAAATATGATATTTGTCCTAATTTTTATTTATGTGATAAAAATAAAATAAGATTATATTCTCCGCTGAGATATAATAGAGACATATAACTTCAACGATTTCTGGAATAAGCGAAAAAAGAGAATTTGTTCTTTGAAAATTTATTATTTTCTTTGTATTAAATTTAGGGTTGGATCAGTTCCAGCAAAGACCGATCCTGTATCAGTCTTGGGACCAGCATTCATGGTTTTAAGTCCAAGATTTGGGGACCAGTCCGGACTGGGACTGACTACTTTATATAAAATTTTTAATCTAAAATAAAAATAATAAATTATATAAATTATATATTATTAATAAAGTATTCATTTTAAAATATCAAAATTTTTATATATCAATATCATTTGATTTCTTGAAATAAAAATTTTTGCATATGCAATTATTTTGTATTACATGATTAGCATCAATTGATAATTTTATTTATATTTTTTTTTATTTCCATTACAATTTTTTTTTCATATTTTGATAATTGTATAATGTTTTAAAATTCTATCTAGATTTTACTCATAAATAACAAATTAATGTCATAATTTTTTAGTGTGAATTGCATTTCATTATTTTGTTAAGAATACCGCTGTTATAAATAAGATAATTTAAAAACTTTAAGAACTGGTCAAAAGACCAGTCCAGTCCAAAACTGGTCTTTTTAGGACCAGACTGGACTGGACCGGACTAATCCAACCCTAATTAAATTGCTTTTAATTAAAGAAATATGTCAATTGCTAACATTTTAGGCAAAATGTCCTCCAACAAAATAGATAGCAAAATGCTCTTAATGAAATGTCTCTTCTGCAAAACTTCCAAAACTTCTCTTCAGTGAAATGACCTTGGAAAAATGAGTTTCTGTGAAACAGACATAATTTATAAGCAATACTAATGAAAATAAAAATACTGTATAAACAAACATTATTCAATAATTATTATAATTGTACATTTGTACTTAATAATATTTATTTTATTGCAATAATTGTAATTTAAATAATATAAATAATTCTATAAGTAACAAGATCATTTATTTTCAATTATACATTCAAAACACTCAGACTTTTCCTGAGCTAAGATTTCAGACTTTTCCTGAACTACGATTTCAGATTTTTCTTGAGCTAAAATTTCAGTAAATTTGCGACTTGTATAATATGCTTGTGGATGAGATTGCATAATAGAAGTATTTGCTTGTTCTTGTACTAAAATTTTGTTTGTTTCTACAAATTCAAACATATCATCTTTTAATTGATTATCAATATTAGGTACAACATAACGATAAATTCCATCCCTGTTTATTTTATAATATTCATTAATACATCTAACCCATTCAGATACAATATTTTCAAGCATTCTTATAGTTGGTCTATTGGAGGGATTTGAATCCCAACATTTTTTCATTAAATCTATATAACATTTTGGAGTATTTTTTATAATTTCAGGACGTTTTTCTTGATTACAAATATCCAAGACAAGTTCAAGATCATGTGCTTCATTATGAAATGGAGGAACACCTGATGTAAATTCCCACATTATCATTGAAAGACTATAAATATCACTTGCTGGGGTATAGGGTTTGTTTCTTAATATTTCAGGAGCCATATAAGGTAAAACTCCATAAATTTCATTAATCTTATTACTATAGGTTTACATAGCCCTAAATCATAATAAATAACTCATTGTGATTATCTGACATTAAAATATTACCATCATGAAAATCACCATGAGTTAAATTTGATTCATGAATTACTTTAAGTCCTAATATAATTGTTTTCAATAATTGTAACTTGTCTTGCCATTTAAATTTAATTATATTAGACAAACATTTTCTTAAACTTCCTTTTTTTGCATAACTCATTACAATTATATAATTTAAATTATTTGGATCTTGAGTAATTCCAAAGAATTGAATAAATTTTGAAAATGATTTTTTTTGACAATTATAATGATATTTCCACTATATAGGCAATAAAAAAAATTGTTAAATTTTTTGCAAAAGAAAATAAAATTTGCTATTAAAATTATTAAAATAAATACTATACCTCATCCAGAAATTTACTATTTAAACTTGATGAATTATTAAGTATTTTAAGAATAACCTCATAATCTATTTGTCTATCCCATTGTTGTTTTTTAAAATTCCAACTATAAATAGGTCCATCTAACCAGATGGCTTTGTGGATTTCACCAAATCCTCCTTTATCATAATAATCAATGCTTGACAATTTATTTAGTGTTCCGAAAGGGTCGGGTCAAACCCGGGTCATTTGACCCGACCCGTGTTTAAAATCCGAATCGAGTTTATCATTATTTGACACGAGTCTTATATTCAACCCGGCCCGTCGGGTCAGGGTCACACCTTTGCTTGACCCGGGTTGACCCGGGTTGACCCGGGTTTAATCAAATATTTATATTTAAAATATTTACAAACGTTTACTATGTTACACGATTTTTAATTTCTAACTTTGTTTGCGTATAAAATGAGTGAGGGTGAGAAATTAACTCTTGGAAAGCGAACTTATTTTAAGAAGTCTATAACCCTTGAGCAGATCGAAATCAAGATGTTCTACTATGATGGAAGGTATATGTTTAATAATAACCAGTATATTTTATTAGATTTTATTAAATCGTTATGAAAATATACTAGTAAAATATAGTAAAGTATTCACAGTTTCACACCTAGCATCAATGGTAAGAGATTATCTTGTAATTAAATAATATTAAATTTTTTTTTTACCTGTAATTAAAAGTTTTACAGTTGAAGATTTTTTCTGGAGGAACCGGCCAAAAGAAGCAAAACCAATTACAAATTGCGCGTGTATATCTTTGAAATTAGGCTGGGCGTAAGGAGGATTTAAAAAATTATATATTTTAAACATATGAAAATTTTATTTGGACCCGGGTTATCCGGGGGTTAAACTATATCGGGTCGGGTCAGAGGTCGGGTCATGTAAATATTAACCCGGGTATTTGTACGGGTTGGTTTTTATACTCGGGTCAAGTTCGAATACATCCTCAAACCCGACCCGACTCGACCCTTTCGGAACACTAAATTTATTATAAGGTATCCATTCTAAAACTTCATAACTATTTTTAGCATTTAGTTGTGCTTCTTGAATAAATTTATCAATAAATTCATTTTGACTAGTCCACTTTGAAAAATCTTGTTGAAATCGTATAGTATTACATTGTTGGCACTACTGATAATCAGTATATGGTTGCTTGCATTCATTACATGATTTAACTTCATTTTTAGGATTTACTTTATCATTTTCTGCTGCTTTTTGATACCAATAAAAGGCTTTTTCTAAATTCTTTTCTGTTCCTTCTCCATTTTTATAACATATGGCTAAATTATTCATTGCTTTAATATGATCTTTTTCTACTGCTGCTTTTTGATACCAATAAAAGGCTTTTTCTAAATTCTTTTCTGTTCCTTCTCCATTTTTATAACATAAAGCTAAACTAAACACTGCATCAGTGTGACCATTTTCTGCTGCTTTTTGATACCAATGAAAGGCTTTTTCTAAATTCTTTTCTGTTCCTTCTCCTTTTTTATAGCATACAGCTAAACTATTCATTGCTGTTTCTTCACCATTTTCTGCTGCTTTTTGATACCAATTAAAGGCTTTTTCTAAATTCTTTTCTGTTCCTTCTCCATTTTTATAACATATGGCTAAATTAAACATTGCATCAGTGTAACCATTTTCTGCTGCTTTTTGATACCAATGAAAGGCATTTTCTAAATTCTTTTCTGTTCCTTCCCCATTTTTATAGCATATGGCTAAATTATACATTGCCACTTTATCACCATTTTCTGCTGATCTTTCTAAAGAATGAATACATTCTTTACACCATAATTCTTTAGTAAATGGTTTACAACAATTTTTGGTAATTATAGTATCAGTATCTTTATCCGAGATATTCAAATTACTAAGCTTAGTTTCCATCTGGTTATTTTAAAAATTTATTTTATCGAAAAAAAAATTTATTGAAAAAAAAAAATTTTATTTTTTTTTTTATTCAATATGCCATGAATGAGTTACCAAAAAAGGAAAAATTAACCAAAAGTAGAAGTTACAATTAAAAATGAATTTTTTCGGGTCATATTTTTTTCCGATGCATTGATCTGCATTAATAACGTTTTCCATAATATACCAAAATACTTGGAAAAAGTTTTCTATTGAAACAGATTGGTCCGATGTGTCAAATTTCACTGTGTTTTAGTATAATAAAACATACGCAAAATTTCAAACAAATTTATGTATTCTAACATCCTATTATTTAAATAAACTTTAATTAACAGTTAAAGCATTAAAAGCTATATTTAAGTAGAATCTAAATAAAAAAAAATTGTAATTAAAATAAACAAGCTTAATTTTTGAAAAATTTTGAGATTATAAGAAATGTTTATATCAGTATGTTCTTCAATGAAATTGGTAGACAAATAAATGGGTATGAATTGAATATTTCCACAAATAAAACCTAATCATATAGGTGTTATAAAAATCGTTATACTAATATAATTATAATAATTACAGTACATTTAATAGTAATTTTTTTTTATGTTTTCGGAAATTTGACGATACATTGTATAATTAAATGATTAATATAAATTAAGAATCCTGTTATAGTACTCGTTATACTCACAAGTAATACTTACAAATACACAAATAGTATTTAAAAAAGAAATTTTTTTTTGAAAAAAATTTTCTGGGTATCGTATGCTTAAAAAATAATAAAATTTAAATATATAAATTAAATCCATTTTTGATAAAAATAGATGTCAAAAGTTACAATAAATGAATCCTAAATTTAAATTGGTCCATGTGCTATTACGTAATCTAATTTTTTTATATTAATTAAATTAATTAAATTTGAAAAAAAATAATTTCAAAAAATTCTTTTTTTTTTCAAAAATTCTTCTAGGCATATTTTATTATTTAACGTAAACAAATTTCTAATTTTAGTTAAAGCATGCTTTATCCTCGGAGAAAAACGCCGATAAAAATTCGCCATAACAATGTATAAATGTAACGCAGATCATTGTATCGGAAATAATATAGCCCGAATAATCGTGGTCAATCCATCTATTTTTAATATTGAATATCGTGGTTTTTTTTTTAAAAAAAATGTAATTTTGAATAAATCTGTAAAGGAACAATTTACTGCGCATATAGATAAATAACATGACTACAGTATGCAGACGTTCGTTAAACGCCTGTATTTTCATCACGTTAAAAAATAACATAAAATCAGATCTTTGCTTTTGATTTTCACATTGCCCCAAAAAATTTAAAGTTCGTCTGTTATAAATTGTACCAAAATAAAATTGGTACTGGCAAATTAATTAATTAAACTGAACATTTTTTAATAAATAGCGTCCGTTAAGTCGTAACTTAAGAAGAAATTAATGATTTCTTAATAGATTGTGGACTAGATACTTCTTAGAATCTCTACCTCGTGATATTATCAGATCAAAAGCACAACAATTATCAGTTTCCGCTGATGTTCCTTCCAATATATAAGTTATTTAGATAATACATCATCTTTCAATGATGATATCAGAAAATAAAGAAAATGACAGGAAGAGTCATAAATTGGATGATGATGGTGGAGGTGTAGATGGTGGAGTTCGTTCAATTGGAATGGTATTGATTTCATGTTTATTTAATAATTATAACATATGTTTACTGTTACCGAATATTCAAGCAAAAGATTTGCCTACAATTTTATTTAGACGGTAAGATAATTTAAAATATTAATTAATTGGTTATTTTTATTTCATATTTTCTTTTATAGAAGGATAATGAAGGAATTGGCGCATTTCTTTAGTGATAATGTACTTCAAAGTCGAACTAAATCACAACCTGGGTCTAAAGTAACCTAACCTTATTCACAATATTTTCTTATTCATAGTTTGTGAGTAATATATTTTAATTTGTTTCAGTTATTCTAAATTTACAGCTTTATTATTTTATTAATTGATTCTTACTGATCTTGATTAGTTTTACGCTTTATTAAATTGATTTCTTTATGAGTTGAAGTTGAATTGATACGATGAAACGAATATAAAAAATTAGTGTTTATTTACTTGCATTTGTTTATATTTTTATATATATATTCAGTATATATATTTTATTTTTTTTTTATCAAATAAGTGGTTACTTATTTTATAAACTAAAATATTTCATAGGAGAAAGATTTCAAAGGTGTTCAAAAATATGAGTATTAAATATATTACAAAGTTACAGAACTATGAAATTATTTCAATATAAAATATGAATAGTACGTTCCTTCCAATTAAAAATCTTCATAGTTCATTATATCTATTTATTATATATGAAAAACGAAATTATTGGTCTCAAATGAAGTTATCGCTTTATTATTTGAAGTACTGTATATTAAACTATTTAAACTATCTATATAATTAAAAAAAAATGGTGTTTGTGTGACTAATGTTTAGATTAGTCTGTATAAATTAATTTTGAATTACTGATCTGTATTCTTTATAGCTTGATCAGCAAGTTATGTTGTATATCTAATCCAATTCCGGTTAGTGAAATTCTAATCGTTTTATTTCTTTTCGTTTTTTTTTTTTTTTGAACCGATCTTTTACAAATGGTTCTTTCTTTCTTTTCAAATTTCCTCTTTTCTCTTTCGAAACACCTTTTTCTTTTCCTTTTCTTTTTCTTTTTTTTCTTTTTCCATTTTTTTCTCTTTCTCTTTTTTGTTTTTTTTCATTCTTTTCTTCCAAAAACCAAAAAATTATTATTATTATTTTTTTATTAAATAATCTTTTAAGACTTATATATTTTCGGTCTTTTTTTAGATCATATTATAATTTTTTTTTGAATTTTTTTTCGGTCTTTTTGGACTGAATCATTTTCCTTTTTTTCGGAATTTTTTTCGGTACTTATTTTTTTTTAAACCCGATTTCTTTTTTTATCCTTTTTCTTTTCCCCCAAATTTTTTTTTCTTTTTCTTTCAATTTTTTTTTATTATTCTTTCTTTTTCCTTTTCGGGTTTTTTTCAACCCGATTTTTCTCTTTGTTTCTCCCACAAATTTTTTTTTTCATTTTTATTTATTCGAATTTTTTTTTATTTTTTTTTTGTTTTTTCTGGTTGGCTTTTTTTCCAATCCAAAAATTTTTTTCCCCTTTTCCTTTTTCGGTTTGGCTTTTTTTTTCAAACCGATTTTACATTCTTTAACCTGCGCCTCATAAATAATATTATATTATCACATTTCCTGACACTATAACTAATTTTTTATTTTCCTTTTGGACAGAAATCTGTATATGATATCAAAGTAATCTGGATAGGTACCTACGAGTATACATATAAACTATACTGTACGATCAGCTAAACTGTACTGTACGAATAATCATTGTACGATTTTTTTTTCGTACAGTACAGTTCTTTTTTCACGTGATTTTGTCACGCGTATATTTAATCTGTTTGTTCATCGCAGATAATCTTTTTTTCATCCACTTTTCGACTTTTCGTGTACTATTTTTTTTTCTTTTGTTCTCTTATTTTTTGAAATCATCTTTTTTTAAGACTTGGAATGACTTTATTAGAAAAGTCTAGCGCACAGTTCAAGGTAATTTTTATTGTTTTTTACTATTTTACTGTTTTATTTATTTATTTATTTATTGCTTTTTACTTTTGCTAACTGTTTCAACATAGTTGCTTCTTGCTGAAATATTTTAGCTACTAAGGAACTGAAGTATGTCATTTTTCTTATTATTTTATTGTTTTCTGTTACTTCTTTTGATTTTGAAACTTATTAATCATTTCTTCTTTTTCATGGGCGGTGGTTTTCTTTTTTTATTTCTAATTTTTTTTTTGTTACGCTTCCTTTAATTTTTTTCATTCCTGATACTTCTCTTTTATTGTTTTTCATATCTGATACTTCTATGTCTATTTGTTTTTCGTTTCTGACATCTCCCTTTTGTTGTTTCTCATTCTTAACACCTTTCTTTCATTTTTTTTCATTCCTGATGCATCCTATTTCATTCTTGACATCTCCTTTTCATTTTTTTCATTCTGATGCTTTTCTTTCTTTGTTTTCTGTTCCTGACACTTCCCTTTCATTTTTTTTTCATTCCTGATACTTCTCTTTTGTTGTTTTTTGTTTCTGACGTTTCCCATTTATCGTTTTTTATTCCTAACATTTCCCTTTTGTTGTTTTATTTTTTTTTCATTCCTGGTACTTCACTTTCGCATTTTTAATTCCTAACAATTGTTTCTACTCATGATATTTTCCTTTCATTGCTTTTCTGTTCCTTTTCATCTCTATCCTATCTCTAATTTTTACTCTTTTTAATTTAAGAGGCAGTTTTGAAAATAAAAAAATATTAAATTAATCGTATTTTATATAAAATATTAAATAAATACCCTTTAAAACTCATTAGAAATAAAAAAAATCTGTCAAATTGTAAAAAGAATTTTATGTAAATCAGTAATATTAATAAAATTTCAATCGTAATAATGATTAATAAAAAATTATTTTAATTTATTTTATTTATTTTAATGAGAAAATACAGTTACAAGTGAAAAAACGTATAGGTTAAAAAGTTATTATTTGAACTAAGTTAATCAGTATGTCAAAAATTATCTACATACCTATTATAAATATAATTACAAGTATAGTAATAAACTGTACTGTACGAATTTTTTTAATTTATAATACAGTACAATATAGCGCTTTATATAGTACTGTATTGTACTGTACGATAAATTTCGAAAAAAAATTTGTACGGTACAGTTTAGCCAATCGTACAGTACAGTTTATCTCTATACCTGGTACCTACTAATCAATTTTATTTAAACAAAAAACTAAGCATACCAACCAACAAATTTTGGAAAAATTGCATTTCACAAGCCTACATTTAAATATGGTATTACGTGTTCAACTGATCAAATTTATTTTCAGAAAATAAAAAATATAATTACTTCTTTTCAATCATTATTTTAAAAAATTTGTAGACATATGTAATATGTTAGAATTAATTTTTTAACCAGTCAGTAAAAGAAATAAGGTTAATACTTTCTTACTTAGGGAAAAAAATCATTTTTTTTTTAATTTTTTCTTTTTATTTATAAAATATTTATGAATAAAATGTAGGAAGTACTCTTATTTTTCAATAAACTAATTTTATATCATTTATCTTTTACCTTTTAGATTTGTTCTATTAGTTTTCTTCTACTAAAATCCTTAATTAGTAAATAGTAAAGTAAAAAGATTTATGACTCTCTAGTGAAATATTTTTTGGTAGGAAACATAATTTTTGAGAATTTTACCAAGCTAATAATTTTATATTCATCTGAAAGGAGAGATATTTTTCTATCTTTTGAATCAAATACTATTATTCAGATTGGCCCATTACATACAGAAATATTAATGTCCAAAATTAAAGATTAAAAATAAATGCATTGTTGCATTGGAATATATTTATTCAGCAACCAAGTAATCCAATTCATACAATTTTGAATTCATTAGATCTCACCTTTAAATGAATGTAAATTCATTCATCCAGTTCGCATATTTATTATGAAGTTATTCATATTCTTGTCACAAAAAATTTATTCTACAATTTTACATTAAAAAAATAAAAATTATATATAACTATAGTAATTTGTTTTATTTTATTTTATTTGTTAGGTTCATAATTCTCATCTAGTAGTATTTTAATTAATATCATGTTTAACACTTGTTATTAAAAATCTAAAATTATATAAAGTTTAATTATTTGTACTTTATTAATATTTAAAACTAACAAACATACAATACTACTAAATCCAATTCTAGAATTCTCTAGTTTTTTAAGATAAATAAAAGTTAATTATATAATACGTAGTCTGAATCATCAATATCTTTACACCAAAATTTAATAATACCTAGATTTTGATATTTTTCAATAATTTTCAAATTTTCATCATTTTCAAAAATATTAATAAATATTAAAAAAAGTAATTTCTTTGGTGTTCTGTTTTTCCAGCCTATAAAAAATGATTCCCAATCTTTTGGAGTAACATCAGAATTTAAATCACTATGTATTTTTAGTTTATGAAAATTACTTTGTGAATAATTTACAACAGTATCCAATACTTCCTTTTTTTTTAAATACAAATTTCTATTTCCAAACCAAATTTTAATACTTTCTAAGTATTTGCAATTGATAAATATAGCTTTTAAAATATCTATTTCATCATTATTAAATACTATAAAAAGCTTTCTAATATTTGGACAAAATTTAGCAATAGTTAAACTTAAAGCCTTATTCATTTCAAGCATATAAAATATTTTAAGGTTCTTTCCATTATTTTCTAAAAATTTAATTATATACTCAGGCTTAAAACATTGATGAGGAATTTTTAAAATTTCTAACTTGAGGAAATTAGCATTTTGTAACTTTTTAAAATCTTCTAAAATTACTCCATTATCGAATGAAAATATACATTTTTGTAAATTTGTGAATAAACTCACAAATGAAAGTGGTAAATCTCCATAATCACCATAAAGTTGTAATTTCGTTATAGTTTTAGAGTGTTTTATTACAGCAGGTATAATAATTGCCCAACTAATCCTATAACGATAAGTTGATAAAGTTAAATTTTTTAATTTATTTTGTGAAGAAATTAATTCATTTAACCCATTTGAAACATTTTTTCCCTCAAATGATATAGAAATTGATTGTAAATTATGACATGTTTGAGATAGCTGAAAGAGAAAGCTTGAAGGAAGATTTGAACTACAACATAATTCTGAAAGATCTCTCGCTCCAGGAACATAAGGGATAGAAATATTTATGTGGGAATAATAATCATAGTAATAAGTAAATTTTTCCAAAGAAGAAATTTCATTTATAAACATTTTAATAATTTCATTCGTAACTAAATTATTTCTATCATTTGATAAGACATCTTCAACTATTGAAATAATTTTATTAATTGAAAGGACTTTGCAAAATTCTACATAATTAAACAATAAAGAATTTAGAGTAGGTGTTGAAATGAAAATTTCATTTTTATGTAAAAGATTTTTTGATTCAATGGGAAGATTAGCAATTAATGTACTAAGAATTGATGATTTTATCCTTAATGAACGTGGTTGATAACAATTATAATCCAAAATATTTCTCCACAAGATTCTAACAGCTATTTTACACCAAAGACGATTAACTAGCAAACATGAATGTAAAGTGAGTTTATCTCCCTCTAAATATTCAAGTATTTCATTCAAACATTCAGTTGGAAGTTGACAAGCCATTTTTTTTTTATTTTTTTTTTTTTAACTTTTTTTTAAAAACAAAAATAAAAATAAAAATATTGGTGTAAAAAGGGTTTAAAAATGTAAAAAAAACTTCTATTGTCATTTTGTGTAATAAATATACGAAGTTTTCCGGTATATACATTGTGTAATAATAATGATACTATCCAATAAAATACTACATTTGTACGACCGTGACTAATAACTTGTGTTATCAACATTCATCATTTATACTATAAATAGTCTAGTTAACCTTTTTAAGAAATGTTTCATTATGACAATTTATAAATTTTAATCAGTAAAAAGTTTGACGATAATATACTGGAAAGTACATAACCATTGGTGGACTTCCCGATTATAATGATACTGTATTTTCAAATATGTGCTTTGTATTAATAGATCTATAAGAATTTACACAAATCGAGTTAAATTAACTAATAGTATATTAACGTTAATAGGTTTTAAACATTATTTTTATCACATTTTATTAAACAAAGACCAGTGCCTGTAATGAATGTCAGATTTTTATCATTATATGTTGTCTTTGATGTCTAACCTGCAGTATCCAATAACAACCATATACTGTATATAGTATGAACAGAAATACAGCAAAATATTTTGTTATAATTAATCATTATTAATGAAAGATTAGTAATAGTTCCTTTTAACTAGATTTCTAAATGTTAAATACATATTTTTGTAATTTAAAAACATAAATTTCATAAAAAAACTAATTCTACTTAAATCAAGCCCACTAATTTTTTAATTTTTCTTTATAATGATTGTGAATAGTACATCTATATACTATATAGTAATTATTATATTGTACATCGAGCATTACTTGATGAATATAAAATATTATTAGAATGCAAAAGGAAACTAAATATTGGATTTTTGTCATCATTCAAGTTGCATACTAATCCCATATTTTCTTGTTAATATTCCATTTTTTAATCTATTATTAACAGATCGTAAATATAATTGTATTAAGAGTGTTCAAACTTGACGACAAATTAAGTCTCTTAATGTTTTTATAAATATTTTCGATTAACAACATTGGTATTATTATTTAGAAATAGAGAAATTGACTTGCAATATTAAGTAATTAGGCTTAAAAAGGATAAGTAAGTTTTGTTACATTTATAGTATAATCGAAGTATATTATATAATAATTATGGTAGAAGCTTTATTCGTAACTTTTAAAGTAACTTTTGTAGTTTATAGTATAATTTACCTACAATTAAAGTTTAAGAATTTATTATAACCCACTTTACAACTAAAAATATCACCTCACATTGGTGATCGGGTAGAAATGAGTTTTTTTAAAGACTTGGCCAGGATAGTGCATCAAATTTGACATATTATTGCTACATTATTTAATAATTCCAATCTTCAGACTGAAATTCAATACACCAGATCTTTGATAAACTGGATTTGGGCCTAAACTGGACTTTTCCAAATCATGTGTATTAAAATAGGGTTGACATACCGAGTTTATTAGTAAAAGCTCGATATTCGCTATAACAGATCAATTTTCTTTTTTTTTTTTTTTTTTTTTTTTTTTGAAGAACTAAAATAGTAACCATGACTTTATTGGACTAAAAGATATCATAAATGGAAACAATGTTAAAGTACAATGGAATTAATCCCACATTAGTAGGACCTATTTACATGTAAACGCACTATCCAAATAAAAGACTTGCATTTACTTAGAAAAAAAAAGAAAAAAAAGAAAGAAAAAAAAGAAATAACACACTGGGACCGGGAATATGACCAATTAATAGGAGTAGGAAAAAAGCGGAAGCTGAAAAAAACCTGATGACGCAGAAAAAAAAAGAAAATTAAGAATGATTAATTCTAAACTACTACCTACTAAATAATTTTGTATAGACTAAACTAGAAACTAAACACTATAACTAATACTAATGCACTTTAAATGACTAACATAGGTTCATCATAGGAGTCGCTAATCTAGGGGTACCTATAACTAAATACAACTATAGCCCTTCATAAAAATTCATCCATTCCTTCGCCTTTAGGAGTCCTTCTATACCTATAAAATAGTCTTTGAAGGATTTTTGAAAGAAGTTCAAGCCAATAAATTTAATAGCCTGAGAAGCAAAGCACGAGTGTCCGTATCCATTTTATCTTGCTTTGGTTTGTGTCGTGATTTAGAAGAGGGACCTTTGATATCATTTTTGGTCTTCTTCTGGTCTTGCTTAGCGTCCTTCTTACGTTTCTTTTTGTCTTTAGAAGACTTGTCGTTCGGTTTAGGAGGAGCATGTGATATTGTCACTTTCCAAGGTTGCACTAGATCCATGAAATCATGAAGATCCTTTTGTGTCTCAAAATAAAGTATCACGAATTTATTGCCCTTGTCCTTTATTGAACGGTATGATTTAACCTTTCCTGTCTTTTGCAAGAAAGTAAAGAAAGGTAGTCCGCTGACGTAATTATTCATCATGTCATCGGTTGCATCTGCTGGGATATTGATTTTTGCCTGGTAACGTTCACATTCCTTACGGTCTTTGAGTTTCCAGAATTCCAGATACCATCTCACATCAATTCCACCTAATTGTTTTGACCATGTTCTCATAACGAACTCTGAGTCTGCAAGCGGAGACAATAATATCTTAGTCCAAACGGACTGATATTTGTGTTGTGTCTTGAAAGAAATTTCTAGAACTCATCCCCAATCCTTTAGTTTATCCAGGATAAGGTCATGTGACCAAGTTGATGGTATGTCGTAAATCATGAGAGTACACACTTGACTTTTTTGCGTATCATGAATGACGTTATTATTCATAGTTAATTTAGTGATTTTACTATTCTTTTTTTTTGATTCCGTCTGTGTTATGGCAGCGGAAGCTGAGGTACCAATAGTAGTGTTTGTAGATGGTGCAATAGATGGATCTATAAGATTGCCTTCCTGGTTTGATTGTCCTTCGGCAATGTTCGGATAGATATCCGTATCTATGTCCATGGATTTGTCGATCACTGGGGGAGGTTGAGAACGTGCTGAATTTGAGTTCTCTGATTGGTTGGATTGTTTGCCTTTGTTATTTGGTTTCGTTTCGGTCGCTATCCTTTGAACAAGGGCATTATTATAAGCATTCTGGTACCTAGTAGTTATCTTTTCCAACTCTTGGCGTGCTTTAGCAGTGGCTGCAGAAACTATCCCAAAGAACACTTCAGGCCTTAAAGGGCCAGTAAACTCAGAAGAGTTTTCAGCTGCGTTACATGGTTCTATTATGTCTTGCCATCCTAGAAGTGACTTTGTGACATGGGTTTGATATAGTTCGCTGCTAGTATAAATTTCTGACTGAGTAAGGAAGTGGGACATCATCCTTCGGAACTGGTCAGTAAAATTTATTATATACTCGTCTACTGGGATATATGGAATATATTTAGCTTTTCTGTTTTTTGGACCCATTTCTCTTAATAAAATTTCCGCAGTAATTTATGGAAAAATTTGTGAGAAAGAAGAGTTTTTTTTCAAACAGATCAATTTTCTAACCAGCTATTGTAAAAATGATTCAATAAACTGGATCACGTGATCATGAGCCAATAAAATTTAAGTAACGTGATGCGGTAAATCTTGATTTTGGCCGGAATTATAAAAATCTTAATTCCGGCTGAAGTTATATATTACTTATTTATTCAATTAAAATATTTTATATTCATTTTCATGACCTCTATGACTTAAAACTAAGATGAAAAAAATAAATTATAGTGTATGAAAATTCAGTATAATAGACTTTCAATATATTGAAATTTTTTCACTAAACCGGATATCCCGATAAACTGGATATTTTTAGTGGAACTGACAGATCCGGTTTATCAAATTATTTCACTGTATAGCCGATAATAAAACTGATAATAATTTATGCTCTTTTTGAAACAATAAATGATTTAAAGTATCCCTTATAATAGTGCGATTCATGGTGTAATTCAAAATTTCTTTGCCTATTTCCTTAATTTTATGCACTTATGTAAATTGTCAATTAATAGAAAGAATATTTTATTTATATATGAGTTCAACAAATTAGTCATAAAAGTATACTGTAATGCTTAATTAGTTTCACATACTTGATCAATTGAATTGATTAAGCTTTCCAAAATTAATTAAAGTAACAGACAAATTTTGGGATATTTCATAAAACTGCCATGATGATATGAACTATAAGTTTTTAATTTGTTTCTTTCCTCAGGATTAGAAAGTAAATATAAAAAATTTTATTTATGATTGTCAATTGTTAGGATAGTGAGCCATAGAAAGTGGAATAATTGATGATGCATAATAACAAAAAGACTCATTTCAAAAACTGTTAATTTTATTGCTCAATTACAAACTGATTTTATTTATATAAAAAAGTTTTACACATACTCTATATCAGTGTTGAACAAAATATAATGAAATTTCATATTTATCATTTTATAAAAAATATTTATAAAAATAAATAAAATACATTTTTTATAACAAGCAGAAAATAAGTAAAATAAGTTGTAGTAAAATTAATTTCGATCATTTTTCATCATCTAATCTATTGATATTTTAAAATTTTAATGTTTCTTATTAATAGAAAGTTGAAAATAAGATTTAAGTGAATATGACTTACTCTGTAAAATCAATTGCAAGTCCTTCTGTATAAGGATTAAGTAACCGAGATATATAAATAGCTTGTGGATGAGTAGTAGTTAATTGTTTGTTTTCTTTATATTCTTTAAAGAGATACTTCTCTGCCCTTTTAATTTCATCTTCCAAAATTTCCATCCCCATATCATCTAATACAGAGCTAATTAATTCAACATTTGGTCTATTATCTGGATTCAGATCCCAACACTTTTTCATTAGATCAATATACCGATTTGATTTCAATTCAGGTATTTCAGGTATTTCAGGTCTAATTCCACTACATATTTGTAATGCTAATTTTTCATCATGTGCACAATCATCAAAAGGTTGTCTTCCAGTTATTATATAATACATAACCATACCAAAACTATATATATCTGCTGCTTGAGTATAAGGCTTGCCTCTTAATACTTCAGGAGCTACATAAGGCATAACTCCATAAATTTTTGTTTCATCTTTATTACTAACTTCTCCACATAATCCCATATCTGAAATACATATGGCTAGAGGAATATTTTTTAAAGAATCATTATTGTTAACTAATATATTCCCTATATGAAAATCACGATGAACCATCTGCTTCTGATGAATATCTTTAAGACCTTCAATGATATATTTCAATAAAAAATATTTAATACTACAATCAGAATTTTTATAGAAATAGTGCATCCAATTATTAAAACTTCCACATTTTGCATATTGAAGAACTATAATATAATTTTTTGTATTGGGATCTTGAGATATTCCATATACTTTAAGAACATGATTATAATCACCTGTAAATGAATATGCTTTAATCTATTTAAAGTATAAACAAAATTAATATATTAATAATTATTCAATTTTATTAAGAAATTTCATACCTCATTTAAAAATTCATTAGTAATATTATATGAGTTATCTATATATTTTAATGCAACTTCTTTATAATTATCTCTTTTGAATATCTTTTTATCATAATTACATTTTAATGGACCATCCTTCCATATTGCTGAATATATTGTAGCAAAACCGCCTTTACCTACTTCTTCAATATAATCAAACTGATTGTATGGCACCCATTCAAATATTATATTATCATAACTATCAATTTTCAAATGCATTTCTCGAATAAAATCATCAATCTTTTGATTTCCACTCCAATTTGTCAAATTATTTTGTATATAATTTATTTGACACGATTTACAACATTTATTTTTTAAATTACTATATAGCTTGCAACATCTATTACAATACTGATCATTTTGAAAAACTAAAATATAATCATTTGTATTTGGGTTTTGAGATATTCCACATATATCATTATAATTGTTAACCTGTTAAATATAAATCAAATTATTGTTTGAAGCAAAATATTTAATTGACTTAAATAAATTTTCATACCTCAATAAAAAATTCATTGATATCTAATGTTAAACATTTTAATACAACTTTTTTATAAGAATTCCTTATCCATGACTTTGTCCTATAATATAATGGACCATTCTTCCATATTGCTGAATAGATAATAGCAACATGATCATCAACTTTTCCAATTTCTTTAATATTAATAAACTGATTATATGGTATCCATTCAACTACTACATCATTGAAATCATTTATCTTTATTTGCTTTTCTTGAATGAAATTATCAATTTTTTGATTTCCACTCCAATTTGCAAAATTATTTTGTATATGATTTATTTCACATAGCTTACACCATTTATTTTCTAAATCATTGTATAGTTTACCACATCTTTTACAATTCCTATTTTGAAGAACTAGGATATAATCATTTGTATTGGGATTTTGAGATATTCCATATATGTTACTATAATTATCAACCTATTAAATAAAAATAAAGTAGTTATTTCTTTGAATATTTAAGTTATCAAATTTATAAATAATTTTTATACCATATTGAAAAATTCCTCAATATCTAATGTTAAGCAATTTAATATAACTTTTTTATTAGGATTTCTTATCCATTCCTTTTTACCATATCTATAATATAGTGGACCATTTTTCCATATTGCTGAATATGTAATAGAAGCATTTTTATCAACTTTCTCAATTTCTTTAATATCAGTAAATTGATTGTGTGGTACCCATTCAACTATTATATGAGTCAAATAATTAATTTTTAATTGCATTTTTTGAATAAAATCATCAATTATTTTGTTTCCACTTAAATTTGTAAAATTATTTTGTAAAATTAACCATGGTATACATTTCTTATTATTTGAAACTATAAAATAATTTTTTGTATCTGGATTTTGAGATATTCCATATATATCTTTGTAATTATCAACCTATAAATATAATGAAATGGTTATCTAAAGTAAAATATTTAAGTTGACATGTAAAAAATTTTCATACCTTATTAAAAAATTCCTTAATATCTAATGTTAAGTAATTTAATACAACTTTTTCATTGGATTTTCTTATCCATTTCTTTTTATAATATAATGGACCATTTTTCCATATTGCTGAATATACAGCAGTATTATCATCAACTTTTCCTATTTCTGTAATGTTAATAAATTGATTGTATGGTATCCATTCAACTATTTTATCACTATAATCATTAATTTTTAATTGCATTTCTAGAATAAAATTATCAATTATTTCATTTCCACTAGTCCAGTTTTTAAACTCATTTTTAAAATAATTTATTTGACATGGTTTACACCATCTGCAATATTTATATGTATACAATTCACCACATTTTTCACAATATTCATTATTTGATAAAACTATGATATATTCTTTGGTATTGGGGTTTTGAGATATTCCATATATGTCATTATAATTACTAGCCTATATTTATAATATATAAGTAATATAAATGTCTATTCATTTGAAGTATCTAAATTAAACTTATAAATAATTGTCATACCTTGCTAAAAAATTCATTAGTATCTAAACATTTTAATACAACACTTGTATAAGAGTTCCTTATCCATTCCTTATTGGTGTATAATAGTGGACCATTCTTCAATATTGCTAAATATATAATAGCAGTATTGTTATTATCTTTGGCAGTTTCTTTAATATTAATAAACTGATTGTATGGTATCCATTCAACTACTATACTAATAATAATATCAGATTTATTAATTTTTAAATGCATTTCTTGGATTAGTTCATCAATTTTTTTATTTCCACTCCAATTTGTTAAATTATTTTGACATAAACACCACTTATCATGTATGTTTGTATATTGCTTACTGCATTTTTCACAATATTCATCCTGTGAAACTATAATATAATTTCCTGTATCTGGATTTTGAGATATTCCACACATTAAAGAATAATACTTCTTATGGAAGGAATCATATACTTTATTGTTGTTAACCATCAGTATACTTTTAACCTGTTTTAATGTAAATAAATTATTATATTAAAAAAAAAAAGAATTTGAATCAAACTTAAAATAATTTTTATACCTTATTAAGAAAATCATCAATCATATTTTGTGATTTATTTAAATAATTTAATGTAATCAATGTAACTTTTTTAGGCTTTCTTGTTATTTCTTCTTTAATAGGATTATAATATGATGGACTATCATTCCATATAGCTGAATGTATTATAAGTAAATCATTTTTTTCTATTTCTTTAATATTAACAAACTGACTATATGATATCCACTCACATGTATTATTATTATATATATTATCTGATAATTGCATTTTTTGAATAAAGATATCAATTTTTTCATTTCCACTCGTCCATTTTATAGAATTATTTTTTAAATAATTTATGAGATATTTCTGATACAATTCATAATCAAATATTCCATACCTTAAAACAATGATATATTCTTTTGTATTTGGGTTTTGAGATATCCCATAGCATGTATAATAACTTTTAGTCTATTAAATATAGATAAAGTTATTATATCTTAAGTAATTAAGTTAAATATTTAAATAATCCCTTACCTCATTAAGTAATTTATCAATAATATTTTGTGAATCATTAAAACATTTTAATGTAACTTTTAAATTGGAATCTTTCATCCATTTCTTTTTATATTTATTATAAAATAATGAACCATTACTCAACAATGCTGAATATATAGTAGCAGTATTATCATCAATTTTTCCTATTTCTTCAATATTAATAAATTGAGTGTATGGTATCCATTCAACTATTTTATCATTATAACTATCAATTTTTAATTGCATTTCTAGAATGATATCATCAATTATTTTATTTTCACTGGTCCACTCATTTTCAAAATAATTTATGTGACATGGTCTACACCATTTAATACTTTCATTTGTATATTTTTCACCACAATTTTTACAATATTTATCTTGAACAATGATATATTCTTCTGTATCTGGGTTTTGTGATATTCCATACAATTCATGTAATCTATCATATTTTTCAGCCTATTAAATATAAATAAAATTATTATATTAAGCATTCAAGTTAAATTTACAAATAATTCTCATACCTTACTAAGTAATTCATCAATAATATCTTGTAAACCATTAAAACATTTTAATGCAACTTTTATATTAGGATTTCTTATCCATTCCTTTATATTAGTATCATAATGCAATGGGCCATTATTCCAAAATGCTGAATATATAGTAGTAGTATTGTCATCAACTCTTTCTATTTCTTTAATATTAATAAATTGATTAAATGGTATCCATTCAACTACTATATCACTAGGTACATTAATTTTCAATTGTATTTCCTGAATGATATCATCAATTATTTCATTTCCACTGGCCCAGTTTTTAAATTCATTTATAAAATAATTTCTGTGACATGGCATACACCATTTATTATTATATTCATCTGTATATTGTTCACCACATTTTTCACAATATATATCTTGTAAAACGATGATATAATCTTTTGTATCTGGGTTTTGAGATATTCCATGCATATCATCATAACATGTATTAGCCTATTAAATAAAAAAAAGTTATTTATATTAAATTATCTGAATTAAACTTATAAATAATACATATACCTCAATTAGAAATTCATCAATTATATTTATTATATTTTGAGAGTTTTTTAAACATTTTAATACAACATTTGTATTAGGCTTTCTTGTTAATTCTTCTTGATTAATATCATAATGCAATGAACCATTATTCCATAATGCTGAATATATAGTAACAGCATTATCAATATTTTTTTCTATTTTTTTAATATCAATAAATTGATTATATGGTATCCATTCAATTATTATATCATCATACCAATTAATTTTTAATTGCTTTTTTTGAATAAAATTATCAATTTTTTCATTTCCACTTGTCCAATTTGTAAAATTATTCTTTAAATAATTTATTTGACATGGTCTACACCAACTTATACTCGTGTTTGTATATTTTTCACCACACTTGTTACATACATAAAAATGATATAGTACCATTATTTATTCTTTTATTAATTTATTTAAAAAAAAAAAATTTTAAAAGCGTTAAACTTCGTGTCATATTTTTTTATAAATTTATAATGTTACACCAGAGTGTTTGTTACCTCAAGTCCTCAACACAAAATAACAATGTAAAATTTAAATATTGTTTCCAATATAGTTGAAATCGATGTCAATCATGTCAATCATGCAACACGAAAAAAAATATACAAGCAAATATGATATTTGTCCTAATTTTTATTTATGTGATAAAATAAAATAAGATTATATTCTCTGCTGAGGTAATAGAGACATATAACTTCAACGACTTAGACGTAAGACGAATACATTTACGTAAATATTACTTATCTAAAAATTATTTGAAAAATAACTACTACAAAAATCTTTCTCATATGAAGTATTCCGCAGATTGGTGGATACGTACTAAAATTAACATAGTTAAAATTTTTTGTTGAACTAAACAATATACAGCCCATAATTCTAGAAAGCCCCATAATTTACGCCGATACTGTAGGACAACCAATTTTGTCTGAGGATCTGCATGAAATCTGCAGGTGCCGTTCCAAATAAATCACCTCATTTTTACTAAATCTCATTCGTTCTCCATTTTTGATAGCCATCATGTGAGTTCTCTTATTACTGCGCCACCCGCAGCTGTCTTCAAAAGTCAAAATTATCACTTTATGGTTCTTATAGGTTCCACTTTTTCGTTTATTGTAACAATGCTTAATACTCTTGTTTATTATCGTTTTTCCAAAATATTTCAACTTATTTTTTTAGTTCGATAAAACCCTATTTTTTAAATAAAACTTCGTATAGGTGTAAAAATAAACTATTATAAAGAAAATAAAAAAAAAATTGGTTTTAATAAAAAGAGGCTCAAGTTATTTTAAATTTTTTTAACTTTCATATAATTTTTTGTCCTTTTTTTTTCGACCATAAAATTTTTGGTTGTGACTTATTGTAATAAAACTAATATTGGTACAAAAAAATTTTTACTTATAAGTCCAAATTGCATCTATATAATTTAATATTATGTAATACTACAAATAAAAATTAAATTCTCATGATATTTTCTTGATTACAAAATTTTATATTAACATCTACAAACAAATCAGTAGTTTAAGTGAGAGCCATTATATAAATCGTAATTCAATAGTAGCATATGGTGATGCTTTTAACAGTATTTAATTTTTAGCATCATGGCAGTCCATATATTCTTTTTTTATAAATGCATAGGGCTTAATAATGTAACCAAAAAAGGAAGAAAAAATTTCCCAAAAATAGACAGTCCTTAGTAAACGTAGTAACCTCAGTATGAAAAAATATACTAATTTAATATGAACTACATAAAACTTTATAATGAGCTTCCAACTAAACAAGATTTTTGATTATCATCACAAAAATTATCAAAATTTAAATATTTTGTATGTGTTTAAGTGTTATACCAAGTTCGATTTTTAATAATAATTTGTCATTAAGAAGGTAATTTTCAATACAAAACACAATTCATTAAGAATTAATTCATCAGCTGCAATTAAAAAGTGCAAATATTTGTTTAAATATATTATTGCGATTTCAAAGTTTACCTATATAATTACTGTACATATATCTGAAATTTATCAATATTTGAAAGTGTAAATATTGTATTAAAATAACTTATTAATTATTATATTCACTTGATACGAGTATTAAATACTTTCACTGAAATACTGTATTCGGATTTTACTAAAGTTTAAATAATTGATTTCAACCTTTATCCAATTATTTGAAAATGTAAAACGAAAATAAGGTGAACTTAATATAAAGAATGTAAAGTTTTCTCCTCTCCAACTAATATTTTCACATCAGAAAATTCACAATTTTAATGATTTTGGAATATTCTTATTTTAATATTTATTCCGAAAAAAAAAGTGATAAAATCCAGGCCTAACCTATAAAAATTTATTCCATGATATTTCCGTAAATGTTTAGTTTTATAGAAATTACGAATAAAATTTTTTACAAAACTAAAGCATAATTATGTTTGACGATCTTGAATTATGTTGTATTATTTGGTGAGATAAAGGTTAGTGGGTCAAAAACCTATCAAACTGAACAAAAAAATACTAACGAAAAGGGGAATAGTAACTTTATAAGAAAATTATGTTTATGAATACAATATTTGACAGCCAATATTTTTTATTATAATTGACTTTATTTTATCTTTTTTTAAGAGTCAGCAACAATAGATAGATTGTACTATACATTTTTGTTCATACTATATAATAATATGTTTGTAAAAATTTAAAATTTTACAAGTTTTGATAAATAACAATTTGAAATTATTTTATTTATTAACATAAACATTTTAAAAAAGTATTATATAAAAAAATTTATTATTAATAACGTACATAGCCAAAATATTAAAAATAAAAAAGTATTATCAATAATAATTACTAAAAATATTATATATTATTTAAAAAAATAATATATGACAAATAATTTTCTGGTGACTGATTTCTAAGAGAGTCTACAGTAACAGTTTTTTCTAATAAAAAAGAACTGATATACATACTTTTTTATTATAGTCAGTTTTTTAAAGTAAGTAGATCAATTTTCAAGAAAGATCAGAAAAACTTTGATAAATCAATTTTTATTCTAACTCGAATGTATAATAATTTTGAAAAGTTAAATTGCATGATTTCCATTAATCTCATTTTTTTTATTAATAAAAAGTATAACTAATCGTAATATTATAGTATATAATACATAATAATTTTTATAATTCATTATGCATCTTTTTTTATCATCAAAAATCAATAATTTGCTAGTTACACTTGCTTATTTTTTTTCTATTTAGCTCATTAGAAAATTAATATATTATTTATTTTTCAAAATGTAAAATTGATTTTTATTAAGAATTTCTATTTAAAGTCAATCTAATTACACCATTACAAAAATAGTGTTTCATACTATTGTCTTATTACAGTCAGAACTCAATATAATGATTCGGGATAAACCGATTTTTGACTCATACCGATTTTTTCCCAAACTATAATTTCGCGATATAGCCCCTTTATTAACTCTTTTATTATCATTATGTCTATAAATAAGCATGGTTACTTTATCTGTAGCTCAAGTTTTATAAATATAATATAATAAATAAAGCGTCTATTATATAAACCGAATTATAAGTATAACGATCTAAATCACTTGAACAGAGGTTTTTTACTTTTTATCTTTCACTCATTTCGTATAAAGAAAATGTTTATGTAAGTACAAATATATTTTTTTGTGTCATAATAATATAGCGCAAATAATAACTAGAGCAGTGAACTTAATAAATGATTATTCGTTTTCTTCATTTTTTTTTCTTTAGGGATCTGCATATGATAAAGAAGTAACCTAGACGTGTTCAGCAGATAATTTTAACAATAATTGATTACCAATCAGTTTTTTTTTTTGTTACCTTTCAATTAATACTACAATTTTTTATTTTTTCAGAATATTAAATCTAATAAATTTTTCTATTCACTGTAATATTTAACGTTTACTTGTTTTGGTTATTAGGCTAGCTTTGTTCACGTGTCAATGATAACCGCTTCACATTTATTCGATTAAGCAAAATTATATTTTCATTTATTAATATAGTAATAATTTTTTAATTTTTTTCATAGATAATAATAACTAAATAACTTAGTCAATTTATTTTAAAGGCAACTTGCTAATTTTATTTAAAGATAATTTATAATATCTTTGATCGTAATTACTTTTGACATTATTAAATTATTATATTTTTGAATTTTAAGAAAATGTTTATGTCATTAAATATCAATTCGTTTTAACAATAAAATTAAGAAAAATGATGTTAAAATAGAATGGAAAATCAAATTTATTCTTATCATAATAATCACTATAATGGTGTAGTAACCGAAAAATAATTTGCTGCAACGATGCAACGTGACCCGAACGATTAAACCGGGTTCAGATGATCGGCAATCAGGAATTCGGCTCGCAGAAATATATACTCAGTAAATTCTTACCGAAATATATTTTTCACTAACGTGACCTGCTCAAAATTTTGTACCGGATCGAATTCTACTATGCCCGCACGTGCTCGCTTTGATTGTAGTAAATGGCCTGAATTTTTTTTAAAAATGAACCCTATGTAGAAAACATGATGTAATGAAAATGTAATACCATATAATTTAAAAATATATTCACATTTAAAACCAGTTTCATCACATGATCGTAGAAAATTGAGATGCCCATCACTAATTATTAAACCCGCACCTTTATTCATTTTAGCTTATAGCCTTTCATTGTGAGTTATCAATCGTGTGATAATTATGCATAAATTAATGATATTACCTGCAAAAAATCAAAAAAATTCAAAATTCAAAAAATTTGCAATTTTTACGACCGCATTCTGGTTACTTTTTTTTTTTTATTACTTTAAAACATCCTAACCTAAATTGGTATATCCACAGTTGATAAATTATGACTGAGTTTTGTCCGTCCATAGTGAAAATGTGGATTCTTCTTGAAGGCTTACCGAGTCCCTTAAAATTGGGAGCTGACGTAACTAAGGTCTAAGATTTAAACGACTTCAAAGGAATTCTCAGTAGCGAGTTCAAAGAGTTAAAAGGTGTTAGACTGCATAATATTATATTTTGGGGCAATGACAACATACCTATTCGACCAGGAACTGAATTCCAAAGCTTAGCTGAAGAAACAACTGATGAAAATCGCTCGTTGTTCGCTACCCGATCTCAGCTATAAACAGTAAGTGAGGTTTATTTCTTGGCTTTGTTTTTACCACTTCAAGCAAGTACTTATTTAAGGTGACATCAATATATGGGCAAAAGTACGGCAAACGCGAAATACCATATACAAGTGGTTCTTTTGATCAGTTGGAAGCTCTTGCTAGAGAATTTTTTGGAGATTTAGAGGAAGGAACGTTTATTTTGTAAATTATGGAACAGAGATTTGGAATGCGTACAACTTTAACACCATAGTGAAGTCTCAAACAGCACAAGAAGACAATAACGTTGTGCTTAAATTAAAAGTTCTGATTAAGGGCTGAAAGAAATATAGCGACTGGAATCTTAAAGCTGTGTTTAAGGATATACTAAGACGACAGACTTATGGATCACTTGCTAATATGCAAAAATTTTACATGAAAGAATATGCCCCACTAGATCCACCATTTACTGGGGAGGAGTTAAAAGACTTCGTTACATAACTTAATAAGCATCTACTTTCATTCGATAAGGAATTTGGCAACGGAATGAAGAATCGTGCATATATCAATGCATTTATGTCACATGCAGTTTGTTACATAAAAAATCATATAAACTCAAATATAATGTTAGATGTGGAAAAACAGTTGAGTGGGACTATGGGAGTCATGGGTATGGTCCCATAGATTATTGGGTAATATTTGTTGATATTTTGTTACTGTTATGTGAAGCAAAGTCGCAAGATATGGACCAAGGTGTTGCTCAGGTTATCCGTTCAGATGTGGAGTGCAATTGAACGACATGAACAGGATCATGTGATTTATGGAATTGCATGGTTCATCAGAAAATCCGAAAGTTCATATTTCTCAAGAATACACTTGCAGTTTCGAGGATAACATGGAAACCGAAAAAAAGTATTAACATACATTATTCAAATACTAAAAGCCCAAGTTGATGCTAAAAGTGAATATCCTTCAAAGTGAGTTAAAGTAAATGAATAATGAATTCTTATCCATATAATTAGATATATTTTTTGTAAACCTAATCTTGCAATTTATGAAATAATAATAAAGTTTTGCCTACAGGATTCTTAATTTTTTGCCCCTGGTTTACATTTTGTGAATCAAATTCGAGAAAATCAAGATCGATTTCATACAAACTTTAAACGGTAATGATAATAGGATTCCAGTGTAATACAATCCATCGTTATGGTATGAATAGAAGTAATAGCTTGCATATCTTGCCACGTTTTTCCCAAAAGTTCATATTTCTTTTCATTATGCATGTAAAATACCCCTATTTCCATTTTTGTGTTGCTTAAATTATCCAATTTAAATCAATAACCTGGATCAAAATCAAAATCAAAATCCCAAATCTAAGTTAAAAATAAATTAAATACCGAAATCAAAAATTAAAATAAATCAGAAAGCGGAACAGAATTAAAAATTAAATCAAAAACCCTAGAAATAAATCAAAGTCCTGAACCAAAATTAAATTAAATCAAAGACCCGAACCATTTAAATTAATCTATCACTCAGGTGGTAATTAAAGATCAATCCTACTATTTATGCTACAACTATCCTTGTTTCTCAAGAGATACATGATTCTGGCCGAACCTTTTGTAATGCCGGCCTTGCAAATAGTGGTAAGATGCTTCTGTGAACCAATTTAAGGTATTTTCTTTACAAAAAGATTTTGTTATTTCTCGGTTCTTAGTTTGGTTTTATTGTACACTTGTTGAAGTCACTATTTCAAGAATATGTTAAATTTTCAATTTTTAATTACCATTTTTATTATCAATATAAAAAAAAATCTATCATTCACTTTGCTTATTTTAGCTTGGTCATTTTTTCTTCTTCATTCACCGTCTTCAATTTTCTAAATAATTACGCAAATAAATAATACTAACAACTAAATATAAATTAATAAAAAAAATATTCAATACTAGGTAGTATATTCATTATTATTTATTTTTATAGTGTCAACCTTAAATCATTAAGAATTAACTTGATCAAATTTAATGCGAAAAAGATTTTAGCTTTTTTTAATCAATGTATACAGTACGTATTTTTCCAAGGAATTTTATTTTTTATGCATAGTGCATAAAACGCACCCTTAAGTTTTACTGCGGAATTATGTTTGATAATGGAGTTTAGGGTTACGCAATTTGTCTAGACTTGGAAAATTTTTTAAAAAATAAAAACCCTTTTTTCATATAATTCATATTACTTTCGCACAAAAAAACAATTATCAAAACAATGAAGAGTAAGTTTGAAAATTGTTTGTTTCCAAGGAAGGAAAATTTTATTTAGAAATATATATTTGGTAATGAATTTTTAGATATACCAATTATTTACTAACTTTTTTTTTAGTCGATATACAAAATTCTGTAATTTCGGCGTTGAAATACTCAAAGTCACGTGAAATCATTATTTAAGCGCGCACTAGTTCCAATATTTAGTAACACGCTTATAAATATTCATTGAAAAAAAAAAACTTCGAATCAATCTTTTTTCATTAATTTTAAATTAATGATGAATCAATTTCACCATTTCTATTGTCTGCTGCGGATATTTGATATTTATCTGTAAGTCCGAAATGGTTATTTATCCTAATCTAAACTCGGTTAGATCAAAAAGACGATAAAATTGATAGGGTGACTAATTCATTCGGCAAATTATTTATTAATAATGACTAAATAATTTTTTTTAGATTCTTTTAGGTTCGACTCCTGGCTTCGGGATTGTTGAGATGTAAGTCGTTCAATAATAGGTTAGACGTTTGTTAATAATTTATAGTTATTAAGTAAATAAATTGTATGACTAAAATATTTCTTTATTTTTTCTTTAGGTTCTTTGGTTTTCTGGCTTCAAAACCGATGGGGTGGCTAATTTATTCGACAATTGGTACAGGGCTACAGGCGTTTGATTCTCTTTGATTTAGAATTGATTTATTATTGAATATTTTTTAGATGTACCATTCCTTTTTATTTATTTTAATAGAAAAATTAATAATAATTTTTTTTAAGTTCAGCTCTTGGCTTCAAAACGGTGAATTGATTTTCCCTTTGATTCGAAACAATAACATGTTGATTGTTTTATTCAAAATTGGTTATCCTAACTTTTTTTTGTCTTCAAGTTTTTAAAATAATAATATTTTCTCTTTTTTCTCTTTCCTTAATGAATGGATGCTTTATATATTGCTATAAGTTCGAATTTTTTTAAAAAAAAATTTTATTTATAATAAATAAATATCAATTGTATATATTTTTTTAAATCATTTAATTGTTTGCATAAATATTTTTTAATCAAATCATCTTCAATCATTTTTTAATCATTTTATTAATTCTTATAATTTATTTTAATAATTTTTATTTGAAACGACTAGAAAAGTTGATTTTTTTTTAGACCTGGTTTATAAAAAAAAAATTTTTTTTTTAATATCATTGTTTTATGTATTTTCGAATTGTATAACTTCACGCCGGATCCGGAGTAACTTCTATACCATCTATCGCTATAAAAAAAAATCATCAAATAAATGAAACAAAAAAAAAAATTTCAAAAATTTTGTTTTTATTGTAAGATTTAAAACTAAAATGTTCTGAATTACAATAATGAGTATCAGATATTTAATATTTTCAAATAACTTTTAAATAAATTTCGAAGGGTATGAGAATTTACATTTATTTATTCTATATTATTATAATAATCAATAGAAAAATTTAATATAATTATTATATAAAAAATTTAAAATTTTTAAACTTTTATTATGATACAAATAATTTTTATAGCGGAAACTCTTTGGGAGATAACGTAAAATTTTCGCCATTCATGAAAAAAAACAAAACTGAGCACATTAAATTATCCATGCCAATTGATTTATATTTATTTTTTTATTTTTGTAAAAGGAGTATATACTTATCTTTATTATAAAATAGCTATATAAGAGATACTGTACATATGAATCAAAATAATTTTATATAACTGTTTTGAAAATTAAAACAATTAAAATTTTTTTATTTAAAAAGACATCCAAAAAGAAAAGAACTCTTTTACCAAGTACAATTAAGAAGAAAGAGACTCAATTATTGTTTTTTCGTTTTTAAAGTTTAGACCAGGTTTGATAATCAGAACGAAGCTACGGTGCTACGGATTTATAATCAATATATTTAAGTTATATATTTTTTAATTTGATAGTAAATATGTTGGGTGTAAATTAAAATTATTTATTTTCTTCATTTTTTTTTTTTAGATTCAGTCAAGGGGATCTTGCATGTGACACAGAAATAACTTGGACATGCTTAGCAGATACACCTTTTTTTTAGCAATAATTGATTATCAATCATTTCTTTTTTTTGTTTATCTTTCGTACTGTTACCGGTTATATCGGTAAGTAAAGGGTCGTATAACTAGTGGTTTTAAATCGTAAATTTACACAATTACAAACGGGATTCTTACTCAATACTACCTATCCTGGTATTCCGGTATTGTTCGTTAAGAATCAACAAGGTGAATAACTACAAAATACGATTAACAATAATACACGATGGTTATAAGACGAATCTTATAATAATACACAGAAACAACAAGTTAAATAAACTAAAGTGTGACGATTTTATTAAATAAACGTAGGGTTATGAGTTTACAACAAACGATGAAAAGTGATGAAAAATGTCAGGGAGAATAGAGGTATATTACTTAAGGGAATCCTAATATATATCTTTTTCAACACGTTGGTAGACGGTATATTTATCTAACTGCCATCTCTTTTTCTGACATCAAGGGCGGAATCTAACCTATTGATATCTAATCATTAATGTTTCATCGCAATATTACAATAGTGATAACTTGTATTGTAAGCCACTTTTTAATAGAACACAATCAATAGTTTTTGGACAATTAATACTATTGAATTATTTCCACTCAATAACTTCTAATAAAATTGTAAATACTAAAATAATACAAATAAAGAAAATAAATAATATAAATAATAATAACTAAATAAATTGAATAACTATAGTAATGATATATATGTAAATACAACGTATAAAATCAATATCTTTAATATAGTTAACTGATATACACAAATCAGCAACTAAATCAACTCGTAACACCGGGAATCGACATGTACACAAATGTACTGAAGTCTCATCGGATCACCATACAATATCGGAAATCACGTGCGCAAGAAATCGCGTAACAGTACTTTAAATTTTATTTTTTCAGAAAATTAAATCTAATTATAATAAAATTTTCCATTTGGTAAAGCTTACTGCCATATTTAACATTTACCCTTGTTTGGCTATCAAGTTAACTTTGTTCACATGTCCATAATTGAAAATACTGACCGCCTCCCATTTATCCACTTACAGTAAGCAAAGTTATGATATTTTCATATAACTTCCTTTCTAATTATTTCATTTATTAATATAGCAATAACTTATTGTAATAATAATTTTCTATAGATAATGGAAACTAAATAATGCAATCAAATTATTTTACTGACAACTTGCTTATTTAAGATAATTTACAGTATCTTTGAGCGTAACTACTATTATTATATTTTTGAATTTTGAGAAAATATTTAGTAGGAGATGGAAATTTTTTAATAATTTATTGTTTTGTCATAATAATTACTTTTTTATTTACAAGCAGATTGAAATTTTTATACTAAATATTACCTACTTTAATGATAAATTATATATAACTAAATTCATTCATTAAAATGAATTTTCTTTATATAATAATGGTAAAATATTTCTTTTAGTTTTATATAGATTTAAAGTAACTATACTAATTGGATAATACATTTTTTGAAAAATTTTTAATCTAATAATTTTAACACGATTCTAATTATAATAATTTTAATGCACATTGATTGACCGTACTGTATTTTTCAAAATTCAATAAAGTACCTTTATACTATAGTATAATTAGTTGTACTAACAAATAATATTTTGTGTTGGGTTTTTTTTTTGAAACAAGTATTTTGTTTGGGATTTATAAAAAGGAAATTCCCTAATAATCTGTGAATTTTTGTGATTATCAGTTGACTTCTACTTTATTGTTTGACACAAAATTTTGTCAATCGCTGCTGTGCAACTATAATACGTTTTAAAAGGCGCCTTCTTTTTTTTTAAAAAAAAAAAATCTTTTTATTCTGTCTAGACATAAAATTGAGGTCACATTTATTAATCCAATATGGAAGAAATTATGCTCAATGACGATGTATTTGAGCAAATAAAAGATTTTGGCCATTGGAAAGAACCAATGAACAAAGTTTGTTTTAATTGATAAGTTAATATTAAATGAAGAATTAAAAGAATGATCGACGAAGCTTTTTTTTTTTGTGAAACAAGTATTTTGTTTGAGATTTATAAAAAAGGATAATCCGTGAATTTTTATGATCATCAGAACACTATTTTGTCAATCGTTGCTGTGCAACTATAATACGTTTTAAAAGGCGCCTTTTTTTTAAAAAAAAAAAATCTTTTTTATTCTGTCTAGACATAAAATTGAAGTCACATTTGTTAATCCAATATGGAAGAATTTATGCTCAATGATGATGTATTTGAGCAAATAAAAGATTTTGACCAATGGAATCTAACCAATGAACAAAGTTTGTTAATTGATAAGTTAATATTAAATGAAAAATTAAAAGTAATGTATAAACAGAATGGTTTATGCAAAGAATGTAAGCATCTTAAAACTCATAGTAGTACTTGGTGTAATACATGTTATGCTAAGAATTTTCAACAAAATTTCAAAAATTGGACTAGTGGAAATCATGAAGTTGATAAATTTATTCAAAAAGCACAACTTTCAGCTAAAAAATATGATGAAGTTTTAGAATGGATTGAATATGACAGATTTGAAAATGTTGAATACTTGACAAAAGGAGGATTTGGAACTATTTATAAAGCAATTTGGAAAGATGGATATATAAGAAGTTGGGATTCTGAGAATAATAAATGGGATAGAAATAAATATTATTGCAGATTATATGAGGATTTTCCAGTTGTTTTAAAATGTTTACATAATTCTAAAGATATTACATCCGATTTTTTAAAAGAAGTAAGTTACTTATTTTGTATATAATTTCAAGATATTGTCCTATTATAAATGTTAAATTATCTATTAATTATTATTATTATGGATTCCTTTTTAGATTGAAATGCATAATGCGTTTTTTTCAGAATATATAGATAATATAACATGGTGTTATGGCGTTACTAAAGATCCGGAATCTGGAAATTTTATGATAGTAATGGCATATGCAAAAGATGGTAGCTTAAGACAACACTTAAATAAAAGTTTTAATTCAACAAAATGGGATGAAAAGTTGAGGATTTTACAAAATATTGCAGAAGGCCTTAATTATATCCATCAAAAAGAGTTAATTCATCGTGATTTTCATTGTGGTAATATATTAATAGAAGACAAATATGCTTTCATTACTGATTTAGGATTATGTCGACCAGCGAATGTAAAATCATCCCAAAATGAATGTAAAGAGCTATATGGAGTATTACCATATGTGGCACCAGAAGTTTTAAGAGGAAAAGAATATACTCAAGAAAGCGATATTTATGGATTCGGAATTATTGCATATGAAGTCTGTACAGGGCTTCCTCCTTATCATGATATTGATCATGATAAATTTTTATCCATTAGCATTTGTCAAGGACTTAGGCCAAAATCAAATTATAAAATCCCTCAATTAATTTTAAACATAATTAAACAATGTTGGGATGCAGATCCTTTAAAACGACCTAAAGCAAACGAATTACGTGGTTTATTAAATAAATTATATGAAAAATTAGATAATGATGAATCTGAAATTAAAAAGCAAATTAAAGAAGCAGAAAAGATTAATGAAAAGTTGACATCATCATCTACTGGACCTACTCTTTCATATACTACAAATCCTCAAGCAGTTTACACGAGTAGGCTTTTAGATTTTAAAAATCTTCCAGAACCAAAAAATGCTATTGATAACAAGGATGATGATAATTCATTTGGAGAATATTCAGGTAATTAATTTCCTAATTTACTTTACAAAAGCATTCTTTAAATATTTCATTTGATGTATATAATTATTTTTTTATATTATAGAATCATTAGAAGCATTGGATTTTACTGAACTAGACCTAGGTACTTACATATATTAACCTTTTATATGATTTATTTTATTAATAATATTATTTAATAATTTATTTTTCACTTATAGAATAAAAGAAAGGAAGGATATAAATTTCTTTATTATTTTACTATTTATTTTTTTTACTACAGATATGATATTTTATTTGGAATGTATTGTTTATTATTAAATAAAGTATTATTTATAAAATTATATGAATAATAAATAGAATGAATTGTATGTAATATGTTACAAAATGTAACAAAATAAAAAATTATATTGTATTTATGTTAATCTTATTATAAAGTTATCCAACTGAACTCAAAGAGACACTTGAATCATATTTGAAATATAAAATAGCAAAGCCACTACATTAAAAACCACATGTTCTCCAACATCTTTTACTTCAATTGAGTCAATGCATTATATTCATGAGAATATTCGATCTATATAATTAAAAAATGGTGTTTGTGTGACTAACGTAATTTAATTTGAATTTTTTATATTTTCCAACCGGTTCCCCCCTTTTTTTAATTTTCATTTTTTTTTCTTGAACCGATCTTTTACAAATGGTTCTTTCTTTTTTTTCAAATTTCCTCTTTTCTCGTTCGAAATATCTTTTTCTTTTCCTTTTTTCTTTATTTTATTTCGGTCTTTTTTTTTAAACCATGTTATTAATTTTTTTGTCTTTTTTTTTCAGAATTTTTTTCGGTACTTATTTTTTTTTAAACCCGATTTCTTTCTTTATCTTTTTCCTTTTCCCCCAAAATTTTTTTTTATTTTTTCTTTCTTTTTCCTTTCTTTTTCCTTTTCGGTTTTTTTTTTCAACCCGATTTTTCTCTTTGTTCCTCCTCACAAATTTTTGTTTTCGTTTTTATTTTTTCAATTTTTTTTTCTTGTTTTTTTTCTGGTGGCTTTTTTTCCAATCCGAAAATTTTTTCCCCTTTTCCTTTTTTTCAACCGAACTTTTTTTCCCGAATCCATTCTTTCACCATTTAGGTTTGGATCGGTGATCGAATCAATGCTGCGGCGCCACGGCAATTGCCTTTTTTCAACACTATTTGTATAACATCATAGTTTAAATATTTTCCTTTATTAATTTTCAAACAGTTTGTATTGTATGATGCCATACTATATATCATGGCATAATAGTAAAGATGGAAAAATTCCTGAAAACAGTAACAGACTTTTCATAGCGTTGAAATTAATATAATAAAGAATAAAAGAAATATCTTTACTATTAATCTTTTGATGAAACAAATTTATATTCACAGTTTTGTAGGAACTAGGATGTATAGCTGATCAAAAACATACCATTGCGTTTGGAAAAATTTCTTAGACTAATATATATGGTATACTGTATATAATAGTAGTACCATCATTCACTAACCACAATCAACTTTGGTAGAGTCACAGCGGATGTTTGTAGTGTAATCATCTATTTTAGTATATTATAGCATGAATTATCTTGATACGTATAAACTATATACTTTATCGATAATAAATCTCATGCAATATTATTTGTATGATCCTAAAGCCTTCCATTTTCTAAATTGGATAATCTAGTTAAAGACTACGTTCCTTTAAGGCTAATTTTTGTTCTTCCATTTTAAAATTAAAATTCTCAGTATCACTATTTTCAAAACAGTTGCGCTTATCTTTTTGTTCGTAATTTTCAGCTTTTGCATTCATTAGATTAACAAAAATTTCTTTGTTTTTATTATTTCGTGTCCAAATAAGATTAGTATGGTCTACCAATGTTAAATGTTAACAAAATAATATAAATACTTTTTGCACAACATTACCTTTTTATTTCTTCATTATCACATCGTGTATAGGATACTACAAATCTATTTTTAGTATCCATAACTTTCCAAGCTTATTCTGTTATTCATCAATTTTACGTCTTCTAATGAAATAATTAATTAATAAAATAAAAATACTTCAAAATAAAATAAAATTAATTAAAATTAAAAAATACCTAATCATTGCAGCTTAATAATTTAAGCTACTGCTTGTCCATATTTTAGGATTATTTTTGATGCATTTAAATTTAAAGAACCAAGGATATATGGTTGTAATAATAATGAATCCATATACAAGAATTTGATATCTTTAATTTTTGGTTCTTCTAATTGCTCCAATGTTTTACTTCTCTTTTCAACATTGTGCTACCCCCTATAGATCATCTGATAAAAAATTATTAGATTACAGGAGACAATGCTGTCCTGTAATCATAAATGTTTTTCAAGTTCTTTAAGAGAAGATACAATAGTAATATTTAAATTTATTTGTGAACTTCAGAAGAGAATCTTTTAGCATTTGCATTACTGATTATGGAAAATATTCCTGTCATATATGATTAATAAGATTTATAGATAATTATATGTAAAAAATTATGATTAGTGCAACAGGTGTATTACAATATCCCTTTAATTTGTAAAGTGTTGATAAATTCATGATATTAGACCATAGATTTTTAAAACAATGTTAGTATTTTACTTTTTAGATTATTATTTGTCAAATTTGCAATTTTATTTTTTAAAAAAATGTTTAACAATGGTCATTTTACATTTTTATTTGTTTATAATTTTCAATTTCCTTAATAGTTGTATTCCATTCAGCCCTTTAATTCAATATATTAATTATTGCACCTTTTTATTCGAATTAATTATAGTTTTATTGCATAAATATTTGCTTTAAGTGTTAATACTAAAAGTCACTGACTAAATCTAAGTTCAAACATTGTATAATGTTATTGAGATTTTTTATCTGTGAAATAAAAATATTTTAGATATTTTCTCAGAGAAGTTTGAAGTGCGTTTTATTTATCAAATTACAACAAAATATAGTCACAAATACTGTCTAAATGTCTGAATGGTATGTGATACTAAAGAGAAAAATCTAAAATACAAAAAGGATTAATATGATGGCAAACATATAAACCATATGAGAAAGTACTATCATGCAAGAGAGCAAGGTGCATAGAGGTACCTCATGCAGTCCAATAAACACTGAACACTGCCACAATATTCATCATAAAACAACTATAGAACCTCAGTTTCTCTCAGGCTACAGCTGGTCATTAGCGAAATGTAATTTTGCCTAGCAAACAGGGCCATGTACACATGAATTCCTTTCTCTTGTAAGAATATAAATGATACTTACCCAACCCAAATGATCCAAAGAAAGAAGTAGTGAAATTCCTAAAAGAGCAAGAAAGGAGAAGTTCCAAAGGAAAGAGAGAAAGCCCAAAGAAAAGAGTGCTAAATTTAAACATTAAATAACGTTAATTGTATGATCTTTATCTGTGAAAATAAAGTATTTTAAATATTTACCAAATCATAACAAAATATAGCACATAATCTAAAATACAAAAGGATTAGTATGATGGCAAACATATAAACCATGTGAGAAAGTACTATCATGCAAGAGAGCAAGGTGCATAGAGGTACCTCATGCAGTCCAATAAACACTGAACACTGCCACAATATTCATCATAAAACACTATAGAACCTCAGTTTCTCTCAGGCTACAGCTGGTCATTAGCAAAATGTAATTTTGCCTAGCAAACAGAACCATGACACATGAATTCCTTTCTCTTGTAAGAACATGAAATGATACTCACCCACCAAAGAAAGAAGAAGTGAAGTTCCTAAAAGAGAAAGAAAGGAGAGGTCCCAAAGAAAAGAGAGGAGTAGTTCTAAAGGACCAAAGAAAAGAGCGAAGTTCTGAAGTCCAAAGAGTGTCCAAAGTCTAAAGAAAGGAGAGGAGTCCTAAGAAAGAGAGACCCTCAAAAGAAAGTAGCAATAAATTGTTGTGTGTCTGATTTTGTCACCTTTTATATGAGTCATATTTTTATACTTTTATTGCGTTTATACTTAATATTTACTGGATTTATCTATTATTATGTGTTACATGTGTCACATATCATGAGTCATTATTTTCAATAAGAAAATTTTTTATTATCAGTCAACTGTACGTCACCAATAATTCTAATAATTCTAAAATGCTTGCGTACTATAATGTCACAGCACTTGATCGGTGGGACAAGTCCTATGTCTGTCTAGAATCACCATCATTATAATTTCGTGCGGACATTTATTAATAATACCCATGCATTATTATTTATGAAAAATTTATTTACAAATTAAAGAAAGGACTATATGATATAATTTGCTAAACTTAAAATGTTAATTAGGATATATTCATAATAATAATAAAAATATCTTTTTAAAGATATTATAAAAAAGAAAAATATATAACCTGATATTATCGCCTTGCATGCATGACGAAAATCAAATATATTTATTACGCAGAAGTTGGTTGCGGGCGAAAGTCTGAATCTCTGTCAAAATAATCACGTTCATGGTCCCAAATAGAGTTTGGTCATGTCCCGGACCGTCCTGTTCCCACTCCATGACCCTAACCCTGCCCCACCCTCCTTGCCTCATGATATTGGCAGCAATAATAACTGCCCCCAAAATTTGACCATAGACAAATAGACAAAGTAAAATCTGCGGCTAATAAATATCCTAGCTGCAAGATGTTCAAATTAGATTATCGGATTGTCCGAATATCAGAATCGTATTTTCCATTTGGATCTAAATGAGTATTATTTGGTTATTCGTAAATAATTAAATAAAGAACAATGTAATTTATGTGGAACGTATCTCCTTTTTTAAACAAGGATTGTCCATTGTTCAATATTAATTTTTTTTTCTTTGCTGATTCGTAAATTGTTATTGCTGTGTCATTCTTTCAAATGCCTTTTTTACATTATTGGAATACTTCTATAAATTATTTACTATTAACATTATCTTCTAATCTTTTTTCCAAGATAGAACAATGGTAATTTGTATTGCACTAGTTTGTATGGTCTAACAAGTTTAGCCGCAAATTTATTGCGCCTTCGGTCAAATTTTTATTTAGTTAATATGCGAAAAAATAATTCATACAGTTTTATAAATAATTTAGCACTAGATAATATCTTTTATGATATGCAAAAAAAATAAAATAAAAATAAATCAAGAGTTATTAAATTATTTCGTGATCGGTGTCAGCTGACAAGCTGATAAACTGAAATTATAAATTGATCAGACTTGAAATGATCATCCCCTTGTCTCTCTCATTATTGATCAATAGTAGTGATGGCTTCAATTTATGTGAAAGACCAAACTGTAGCGAAATATTTATCTTCTTTTCATGGTATTCGAGCATCATTGAAAGAAGAATCAATTTATCGTTAAATGTTTGCTTTAAAACCTGAAAATACTAACTTCTCCCAATTAAAATTAATACGTTAACCATATCTGAATTTGATTAACGTATATGAAAATATAGATATTTGGAAAATTAAGAATAGATTTTTCAATAATGAAGCCGGAAATGACGATGTTGATGGAATGTACATTATGCCTTTACCGGAAGTGAAAGACTAAAACATGGTGATCCTGTTAATTGTCTCGGTGGAAATGAATATTATTCGCTGAATGTATGAGAAATTTATTTATTTTTTTTTTTTAAAAAAAAGAAAACATGAAAACATGAAAATGATATAAATGATATTTACAAAATTGATTCAAAATTTTTTAAAATATATTTCTGATTTTTATTAAAAAAAAAAAATTAGCGAGCCTCATTGAACTAAATTGGTCAAATGTATTTGCAGCAGGTATGCCAGTTTATTCAAATCACTTAAAAACAAAATAGAATTGAGGATTTTTTTATCTCGCAATATGAACAGGTGGCGCAGTGTTGTTGTGCTTTCATGATGTTAGTCCACATAATATTGCCTATCAAACCCTGATATCGATCTTTTCATTTATGGATTGGACGCATCTAAGAAAAAAATAGTCAATATCCTTATCGGCATATTCAAGTATGTTATCGATGAATATTTAATTTAAAGATTAAAATTTTCCATATTTAATAATATTATTTATTAATTAAATTTATTAGATTATACTTTGATTATGTTGATTGCTATAGTGTTGAGTAATAAATTATTTGACATTTTCTTAATTATATAGATTTTATTTTTTAATGATCCCCGAACTTTGTTATATAGGTTTGATGGTAAAAATGTTTGAGCTTTACCAAGAGCTCATCAAGCAATCATCAAACAATGTAATATGATTGATTTATCCAGAAGATCTCCGTCATATGAAATGAGGTTGGCAACATATACTGAAAGAGGTTTAAGGTTTGTAATACAAGCGATTTTTTATGTCTTCTGTTAAAATAAGTTTATATATTTATTTATTCAATTGAATTTTATTTTACCATAAATAGATCAAAGTTCATTCACTAGAACGTTCCAGAATTGACCCTACAATATAATAACTTAATGGTAAACACTCCCGAAAATAGAAACGCATAAAAAAGCGTGAACGCAATTGCCGTCCAAGTTATCCAAAATCCGGTGTATATGAATCTAGGAAATTGAAAAGAAGAGATAAAATCAATGAAACCAAATTTGAAAATAATGATTATGAAATGTCTATTTTACCATAGTGACTTAGATATGATGCAGCAAGGGTTACGAGATTAATTTATTCAAAGGTATATCTTTTTTTTTTTAAAAAAAAAAGGTTCTTTTATCTTTGTTTATATTTTTGTTCCGCTTTGAATTTAACTTCATATCCTAAATTAAAAAAAAAAATCGAATTCTAGAATTTTGCACAAACATATATGTTTTATCAGTACTATTAGAAAAATTTTCGACGATTGTTGCGATCACTGCCCCGAACCTAGTACTCCAGAGGAATTTTCCGCTCAAGTTGAGGAAGATAAAATATTTATAAGAGGTAAAATGGAATTTATGAAGGACGGTCCAGGAGGGCAAACAATTGGAAGTTTCACCTATTAACTGATGATGAAGACATCGCAAGCTTATATTACTAATGTTAGAGTAGATTTGTGTAGTTCTTATGCTAGAGGTGATGTGAATATTGCTGAAAGTATCTTAAAATCAAATTCTTTACCAAATGTTGATGAGGACTTTCAAATAGAAAGGGTAAATATTGATGCGAGAGATTATCTTGGAAGAATCCACTACAATTGGCTGTTCTAGGAAGACATACTGAGTTAGTTAAAATATTGTTAAAGTATAATGCAAGAATTATTGCAAGGATATCAGATGGTAAAACTGTTGTTCATTTGGCTTCGCAATATGGATTTTGAGATATTTTAGAATTATTACTACAAAAGAGCAATGAAAATAAGGAAAAAGCACAAGAACAAAAGGATGTAATGCATTATTAGAAAACGATTAGTCGATTGATAATTCATTCGAAATAATTAATATATCTGAAATTGAAACGTGAAGATCTAGTTTTTGATCCAATAGATAAGGAGAATGATCAAGATGACATAATTGATGTGAATACTGAAACTTGTGATCATTTATTAACCGATTTAGACTATGCTACCATATTTGGGCATGTAGAAATAGTAATACTTTTAATTAAAGCTGGGGCAAATGTTCAAGGACAAATAAAGCTTAACTATAATAATATAACCTCGAATGATGCTTATTAACTCAAGATCAGAAGTCTGGATTGGAAATCGCTTCAATTTTGTTAAAAAATGGTGCTAGTGCTTTCCAGGTATTATCTTTTTTTTCATAAGCTTTTTTATTATTATTCTTTTGTTCCAATTTTATTATTTATTCATTTATTTAGGTTGATCGTGGGTTAATTTATTAAAATTCGTTGAATTCAGGAATCGAATCTCCACTCAGCATGTCCATTTTTAACAATCATTTAGAAACGACTGAATTATTAGTGAAGTATGGTGCAAGAGTAAGCAATTATTTTTTTATTTATTATTATTTTTTTTTATACATTTATTAAAAAATTATAATAAAATATAAATTTATTTAATTTTCCTTTATAGCCATCCATATATTCATTAGAGGATGTTCAAATTTATTAAAAAGACATCAAACCCACCTCGCTTCACAAACTCCAGATTTAACATGGCGGTACAACCTATAAATCACGCTGTAAATAATAATCAGTACCGTATCTTAATTGAAGCTGGAGCAGATATAAATCCGGCATATCCTAAATCGACGTGCTTACCGTTACCTATTCATGATTATAAATGTCCAAGAACAATTATTGAAAGTGCAATAATTTTAAATGAAGGGAATATTAAAAGTTATGAAGAAAAATTGAATGGTGAAAAGGAAAAGGAACCAGTTTCACGGTAAGCGCCAGTTCCAATTTTTTTTTAATTTGTTTTCTGTTTGATTACTTTTCTAAAAAAAAAATTTATTTCTTCGTCCTTTAGGATCAAGAACTTTTAGATAGGCATTCTTACTGCTGAGGCACTACGGTGAGACGGTGAGTGCTGTTTCTCCCATTCGAATTTTTTTACTTTTTATTTTTTTATTTTTTATTTTTTTATTTTTTTTTTATTAATATCAATATTTTTTTAAAAAAATCTATTTTTTCATCCTTTCAGATAAAGACTCACAGATTAGGAAATACGCTTACCACTGTGGTATGTGGTACTATGCATATGGTACAATTTTTTCGTTTTGAAATAATATTTTTTCTATTTTATTTTTTTTACTATCATCTTTTTTTTCCGTCTTTTAGGATTGGAATTCACGGATCAGGAGATGTTCTAACCATTGCAGCACTACAGTAAGCACAAATTCTCTAATTGTTTTTAAAATTTTTTTTTGACCAGAGATATGCTTTCTTTTTGTCTTTTAGGATCCAGTGAATCCCATTTAGAGAGTATTGACTTATATTTCTCCTATTACCTCTAGCGCTAATTTATCATTTTTTGATTAACAGTGAGAGTTAAAGCAATGATTGTGATTCAAATAAAATCAATCTTTTTTTTTTTTATTATTTTTATTTTTTTTAATTAATAAAAATAAACAATTTTATTTAATAAAAATCGATAACCACAAAATTAATGTGTAATTATTACTAGTCAGAAGCTCCCCGTTTTGTTAAATGTTTATTTGTTATAGTAGCGAAGGTGGTGCGAGCGTTAAAAACATAAGTATATATGATTACAAAAAGATATTTTAGGAATTTTAAGTAACAAGGAAAATGAAAATTTATTTCGACTTTTTTTTTAAAAAAAAAAATACAATGTAATTATTATTTTGTGAAAGTTTTGAATTCGGTAACAAAATTGGATTTTATTCTACAATCAATAATCTGAAAATTTCTTTTCTAAATTTTGTTTCTTAACTAATATGTGACGTTGCTGATTGGGTCATACATCATATTATAATTTATTTACGATTTAAATTCCATTTATTTTAAAAAGATTTATTTTTTGTAAATCAATCAACTTTATTTTGTTATTCTGTTATCTCTTTCTGTCATAATGTCCAACATGATGTTTTAGAAATTTTTTTTTTTTCTACCTTGAATAAAGTATTCACACTGTACAAACACTTTTGAAAAACTTTTTCTACTCTTATCAATAACACGATGATAAAAATCGTAAAAAATTAAAATTTTCACATTAAATTAATACACAGAAATTTTGCTACACCATTCAAAAATCACAATGTTTCATTATTCATATAGGATATAATTTTTTATCGCCGTTTTCAGAAATATGTGTATTTGTTATTTTGTAAAAGTAGTTCACGTGCAAAATTCGAAACTCGAAATTTTGTGTAACAATTAAAAATTATCCAATAATATTTATCCAGATTTCACGTGCTAACTATTAACAATTAATTATCACACCTTCGCATACAAAAAACAATTACAATGAGTAATTGCGAAGTTGAAAAACCAGAAACCTTTAGTATAAATGTATAATATTAAATAGGAACCTGTTATATACATTTCAAAAGTGCCTTTACTGTAATACTATTAAACCAACAATGCAACAAACTTTTCTTATCTTTTACAAGTGAATCTAAAATCTGTAATATCAAATGTTTAATCAATAAATAATTTATCAATTAATAAATTAAGCATTAATAATAGTTAGGGCGAACCATATTACTTTTAATTATTAATATTTATCTTAATCAATAACATAATTTTACAATAATAATAAATCAAAATAAATACATTTAAAACAACAAGATTTAGTTTTTTTTCTTCCTTGGCGACCTTTAAATGGATGAATTACACACAATCCCAATGATCATAAATTCTTCTGATCTCATACACAGTAGAAACGCCAATGTAAAGACTAAGAGCAGTTTCTATTGCTGAAAACCCATCAAGTTGATGGTAAATGATACACCATCTTATATCATTACTTAAAGTCTACCATGTTAATGCTAAATATTTTAAAAGATGATAAATAAGTAAAATTTAAAACGAAATTAAATCACAATAAGAACCAGAATAGTCTATAATAGTTTTAAATTTTCAAAAAAATGTTTCAGAAAAAAAAAATCATGCAATATACCTCAGTAAGCAAGAATTATAAGAATCTCAACAAAGTACCGTGAGTTTCGTGATAAAGTAACTATCTATATATCATAAAATTTATATTAAAATCTTGTATAAAGTAATATATTTATATGGAAAGGAAAAAATCGCGTATTATTATAACAACTTGCTGTCTTGTAATATATTCGTAAAGTTTTAACGCTATAAAATCGCAAAAAAATCGCAAAAATTCTCGTAAATATTAGCAAGTTTCGCGGCAAAAGAACTTTTCATATATTATAAAACTTATGTCAAAGCTTTATATAGAGCAGTATGTTCATATGGAAAAAAAAAATCGCGGTTTGTCTTAGTAAAGTGTAAAAGTTTTATATTCGGGAAAATTTTTTTTACAAAAATTTAAGTGATCATCGTGTGGCTTGGATTACACATATTTCTGAAAACGGCGATAATTTGTTTTTTATTCATGAGGATATTAAATGTTGAGACGGGATTTTGAATTTTTGGGATTATGATTTGTCGGGATTGTGAGCGTTAAGGTAACGTGATTCTAATCGTCGAAATTTTGTAAATTCATAAATTCACCATTGAATTTTCATCCTAATATTTATTCTATTTTTCATATTCAAAATTTTTTCAATCATTAGAGCAGGATAAACATTCACATGAATAAATAAAATTATCCATGGCATCTTGTTTAAAAACATAAATTTCTTTTAAAATAATTTTTTTCTAATAAATCATCACAAAATTTGACGCTACATAGGATTACGAAAAACTTATGCTTTTTTGTATTATTTTTTCTTAAAAAAAAATGGAAAATTTTATGGAACATATAACATAAATTTAATTAATAGACGATATTATAAAATTTGAATTACTTAAGCGTTGCATATGAGTGCTATTCTCGTATGTACAAAGAAAAAGAACATTCATTATGAATAATGTATATTGTTATTTGTTGTGCATTAATTTAATTAATTTACTATATATTATGAATCAATATAAAATTTTAAACTTTAAGATTTGATACAAGAAAATTCTCCGATTCAGCAATTCAGCTTCATTAAACTAATTAATGATTATTATTTTATAAAATCTCTTTTTTTTTTTACTAAATTTTTTAATTTATGATATTGTACGGTGTTGTATTTATATTGGTTAACGTCACGAAACAACACCGTAGTGGGAGTCGAGTTTAGCTAATGTTACATAGTTATCCAGTATACAAATTGAAACTGTTAAGCGTAAAATGGTCATAGCAAAAACCTGTATAATGTATATTATATTAATTGAGTATGGCTTAAACTAAAACAAAATTTATGGTTTAGTTGTCATCAATACTATTTATTATTCAAGGGCTAATAAATATTATTTAAAATATTTTTTGTATGTTTTTTTAACAAAAATTTGTATGTTTTTTTCATATTTTTAAAAATATGTATTCGTTATCTAGTTTTTGAAAGTAGTTATATAAGGAAAAATCTTAATGATAGATATTATATCAATATTGTCAAATCATTTGATGCGTTCCGATGGCTAATCTGAGATATTTTCATCACTAATACAGTTCCGGTTAATGAAATTTAATCGGATACTTTTTAACGAAAAAAAGCTTAATTTGTCTTATTAATTATGTTTCATTTTCGGCTGGCCATGCTATCTGAACGTTGATTTTAAAATCTTTTTTTTTTCGGTCTCTTTTTTTTTAGACCGGATCATTTCTTTTTAATCATATTTTTTTTTTCAGTCTTTTCAAAACTGATATTTTAATAATTTTTCTTTCCAATTTTTTTTTAAAACCGAATTTTTAATATTTTCATCCCGATTTTTTTCTCTGTCTTTAGGCTTAGATCTAGGTCAATGATCGGATCCGATCGGATTAACGCTGCAGTCCTATAATAAGCGTGATTTTTTATTTTTACAGTAATACTTCTTTTCTTATTATTTTACTTCTTTTTTTTTCTATTTTTTCTTTTTTTCGTTCTTTCAACTCCTTAGGTTTGTATCGGTGATATAATCGAAATAAACTATTTTATTGAATTAATATGCTTTATAAATTAAAAGTAAAAAACATGTTAATATTATATAAGATCTAATTTATCCAAATATAAAACAAAAATTTGTTATATTAATTTAAACTCATTTAATCCTGTTGCAACGTAATAGGCTACAGCTAATCATTAACTAAAGAAAATATTAATAAAAATTAAGAATAAAAGTTTGTATCATTCTAACATAGAAAAATTTAAATATTTTAAATTACCTTGAAAAATACACGTTTAGTCCAATATATGTGCGATATATAATAAATACGTATATAGTTAAACACTTTAAAAAAAAATGATGTAATTTCCTTTTGTTATTATTACCTATAGTCAAACACGCTAGACTAAAATTGAATATCAAAAATCCTAACATGACATATGGAAGTTGCATTTTTGAGAAAGTAAATATTTTAAAAAAAGATCATGACTTCATTATATGGTAAAAAGCATTGTTTATGGCAAAGATGGCAAGATCACTTATGATATAGGAAATTTTTAATGAATGGTCAAAAAATTTTTTTATAGAAATCTAACTAAAACATTTTTACCCGGAACACTGATCATGACTTGGTTGATTAATGCAAGTGCAACATTCTTTTTTTTACCAAAACAATAAAATCTCAATGTAATCCTTCCCATCCGATTTCCTGATTTGACTAGTATGAGGCTATGAGCCTAGTTATAACTTTTGGTGTAAATTTTCCTTTTATATTATTATATTCACAAAAATAAGAAATTTAATACTGTGATATGGCGTAAACAAATGATGTTGGCAAATAGATAGAGGTCTTAACTAGGCGAGTTAAATATTTATCATAGTCACTTTTCTTGATAAAACTATAGATAATAATCTTATTAGTTTTTATTCTATGATAGATTTTCATCTTATTTCTTTCCAACATTCATGTGGTCTAGACGGATTTTCCAAATTCCGTGCGATGGTATTGAAATCTTACATAAGAAAATTTCTGGAAATTATCCGCTTTTACCACATCAGCAAAATTATTACTTTTATTTTATTTATTTTTTCTTTTTTTTTTTTTTTTTGAAAAAAAAAACCCCTATTTATAGAAGGCCGATCATTTTTTTCAACCTCATATAATGTCCATTAAATTATGTTAAATAAACTTAATTACGTATATATGTTAAAAGTTATCATAAACTGTTGACCTTAAATATACCAGAAACATATTTGAGCACGATAATTCGAATACATTTTACAATTTTTCGTACAGAAAGAATTCAGAAAATAACAGCAGATATCCCAAAGAAATTTTTAAAGATAATAAGACATAGATTTTTCTTTAGTTGTCATCTTAAAACAAGTTGGTTGTGAAAATATCATAACAAAAACAAAAATAAAAATTCTAAATTAAAAATACAATAAAAAAAATTGCTAAAGTTCGCCAATATTTTGTCAACTATAAAAGAAATTACAAACTTACAAAATTTAAATATTTCATTGATTTTTGTAACTTGAGAATATAGTATATGATTTGAATAATTTCATAAAGTAATTTATTGACAAATAATAATATGAAAGAAAAATAAATTATTTAAATTACAAACTAAGAATCTTTAAAGATGTTTAATCTTACTACTCTAGACTTAATGTTTAAATAATTTATAACAAACTTTAAATATAATAATGTAATGTAAATGTCAATTAATTTTCATCCATATCTAAATTCGTTAGAAGGAATATTATTTTAAATAAAAAATGGAATTTTAATAATTAAAAACTTTTTTTATGATTAAACAAAAAACTTTTAAAATACTTACTCTCGGGAAGTTCAAATTCATCTTGTTCTTCAGAATGAAAATTTGGATTATTATATATTTCTTCTTCGTCTATAAATAAAAAATTTGGAAATATAAATTAAGTTAAATATAACTATTATAAAAGGTTAAATAATTATTTGAATATACCATCAATATTAATACGATTTCTCTTCATTTGTTGCATTATCTCTTGAAAATCTAAAAATTAAAACAAAAATAGCATTTAATATTAAACAATTAGACAGATATACCAATTATTTTACTTACCATTTTCTAATCTTCTTTTGAATGATTTGTTACTGCTAGCTAAAATTATTAAAAATAATTAATACAAATTCATAATAAAAATAAATATTAAAATAAAATAACCTACTTATTTTTGAAGAATTATTATTCTGATTACTCAATTTACCAATATCATCAACTAAAAAAGCAAAATCAATTAATAAATATCTTATACCATATTAATGATTAATATAAACTTAATAAATACTTACTATGATTAGGGATATGAAAGTCACATGATTTGTTACTATGAAATGCTAATAAATGGAGATAATTTATCAATTAATAATTTATTTATAAATAAAAATTTATAAATAAAAATGATAAAATTGTTTAATTTATACCCTGTTGTTCTTCTATAAAATTATATATTAGTTAGTATTAAACTTTTTTCTTTTAATGTATTTAATATTATAATAAATACCTTCCGTTGCATTTCTTGGCTCAGGAAGATTTTCAAATTGATGAACTTTACTTGTAAATAATAACTTGCTACTGCTAGTATAATTTTCTAAACTATTCATTTCCGATTTTGTATCATTTTCTTCTAATTTAGTTGAGGTAGTATTTTGGTAATATTCTCTTATTTTTTTGCGAAGTGTAACAATGTCTGGTCTGTTTAATGGATTAGCATCCCAGCATTGTATCATTAAATTTTTATATTCTATAGGAGTTCCTGGTACAATTTTTGGTCTTATACCTTTAATTATATTCATTGCAAGATAATAATCATGTTCATAATTAATAAATGGTGGTTGACCAGATGAAATCTCCCACATAAGCATTGCAATACTATAAATATCAGATTTAAAAGTAGTTTCTTTTCCTGCAATAACTTCTGGTGCAATATAAGGAAGATTTCCATATATACTTTTTAATGGTCTATCTGCAGGTCCACAAAATCCAAGATCACTAATATTAAATACTCCGCCAAAATTGAATAATATATTTCCAGAATGCAAATCTCTATGAATTGCATTTTCATCATGAATTCGTAAAAGTGCTAAAATTATACTAGCAGCAATTTGAATTCTTTTTTTCCATGTAAGTTGATTATGATTTTGTTGTAAATAATTTCTTAAATCTATATCCAATTCATTCATTACAAGCATATAATCTCCATTTAATGGATCTTGTGTCAAACCAAAACATTGAACAATCGCATCATACCATTTATTACTTATATTTAAATGTGAAATAGCCTATAAAATAAAGAAAATATTATAAAAGCTTTTAAATAAATAATTGTAACATTATTAGATTACAAACCTCTTCAAACCAACGTTTATTTGCACTTTCAACATTTTCTAATCTTTTAAGTACCACGTATTGTTCCCCAAATCTTTTAAATTGTTGTTCCTTAGAATCCCATTCATCATAACTTCCATTAATCCACTCTGCTGTATAGATTTCAGAGCATCCACCTTTTGTTAAATAATTAATATTTTTAAAATTAATATATGGAATCCATTCAACTATACTATCTGGTTTAATTGTATTCATTTGACATTCTTGTATTAAATTATCAATGTCATCATTTCCAGATGTCCAATTTGAAAATTTTGCTTTTAAATAATTTCGAACACAAAATTCACAATATAATGTAGCTAAACATTTTTGGTTACAATTTTCACAAACTCTTCTTGTTCCATTATCAAAAATAATTTTATTACGGTCATAAATTTTATTCAATTCTCTTATTGCTTCAGATTTTTCATCTTTTGTAAGTGATTCATCAGCAAGAATTATTTGTTTTTGAAATTCATCTTGTTTGTGTATATTATTGTGAATATTAAAATCTGTTAGTGCAAATGCTCTATAAATTGCAGCATCAATTAAATTTTCTCTAATAACAGACATAATGAAATAATTATACTGTAAATTTTTTTTTAAAATAAGTTTGAAGCAAGAAAAAAAAAATATTTCTGGAACGGTCTCCGAAATTCTACTTATAAAGTTACATTCGTAAACATTGTGTAACCAAATGATTCATTAAGTAATCTCTAGTACAAATTAATTTAGTAAATTGTAAATCTTTTTACTAACTAAATAAGGGTTCTACAAAATGATCATAGTTACATGATTTTTTCTTTTTTTTTTTTTGAACATTTTACTAATCTATTTATCCCAGAAAGTCAAATGTTTTAAAATATTTATTCATAATATTCCCAGCTAATTTGCTAATAAAAGTTAGTCTTTTTAAGTATGTAATACTTCAGTCTTTTTATGGTCCCGGTTTTCAAAACAATAACGTAACAATAAAAAGTTAAAAGATAATGTAATTTAATAATTTTAAGATGGATGATTACATTATAAAATGTCATTGTTGATATTATGTTAAAAGTATTATTGACAAATCCTCGAAAAAAAAAAAATGATCTGCGGAATTCAACGGAAAATGATTTGATGAATAATGCTATCACGTGTGTGAAAGTATAAACGTACGAAAAATTTATGAATCAAGAGAAATAAATTATGGTTAACTTAAAAGTCTTTTTGAGTAGAATTTAATGATAGTATTTTATAAAATGAGACTAAAACTAGTCAAATAATTTATTAATATTTTATTTTCCAAAAAAAAAAAAAATTTTTTTGTAATATGATTAAATAAATTTTAACTAATGATTTTAATGACATTATAATAATAAAAAATTGTTATTATTACAGTATTACTCTCGCAGATTTTAAATACGGTAATAAATTTTGCCTAATTAAAATCATCAAATTTTTCTAAAATACGGTATAAAAAAAAAGAAATAAAATCGTACCAAGTTTTGCCTAATGTTCTAAACCCTTAAAACTCTTATAACGTTAAAAACTTTTAGAAAACAAAAAAATAGTTACAGTATTAACTTTATTTAATATGCAAATAGCACGAAATTATAATCTATGCCATAAACCCACTAGAACCTTAAATACCATTTTATTTCGCATTGTTTGTTTTTACTTAATGAACTTATTTTTTTATTTCAAAGTAGAGGTTCCTTTTCTTTTTATTTATTTTTATTTTTAGAAAACAGAAAAGCGAACCGGTAGATTCAATCACAAATAAAATAAATCTAAATATAATTCTATCACTACACGGCAAGCCACCCCGAAGCGTGACGATTTCTGTCCTTTTTGGAATAGGTGAACACGAGTCAGAACCAAGAACTTTCCCAAGAACACCTGCCTGCAACCGAATTTAAAAAAAAAGAGTCCGTATTTTTCTTTTGACCAATATGGCCACCATCTGTAAATACTGTCAGAGATGGAATGGTTAACACTATTCTTATTGTGTACATTTGTAGTTATGTTGTAAAATTGTACGATGGGGGTTACCCGATGTTAAGATGTAGTAAACTACTGGAGTAAAAAAAATAAAATAAAAAATATTAATCATGAATATTAGAGGCGTTAACGTCCTCTGTGGTTAGTGAATCTATTCGAGATTTTTTAACAGGGCCCATTTGTCTATTATTATCTAAAGACATGTTATCTGAGCGTTTGTTTGGTCGGTGTTCTAATTCTTTCGTATCGTCCGATGTATCACCCTTTAATCAATGATGGACGGCGCGAGTATCGATAACTGAGTGATAGTCAATTTTGAACTGGTCAAATTCCAGTTCGAGTTGTTCTAATCGTTTCGTGTTTTTGGATACATATTTATTGTTATCCAGTTTAGTTTGTAAAAATTGTCGACGGTCCGTCATTTTGGTTATCTCTTTATGAACATGGTTTTGAAAATAGGTAAGATCTGATACCATGCTTTCACGAAGTTCTAAAGTGTATGAAGAAGTGCCCCAAAGTTGTGCACGCAAAGAAAGTTCCCTCCGTCTTTCTTCGGCTTTTGGCAAGTAATTTTCGATTTTTAATAGCCGCAAACCAGGGTTGACTACCTGGTGTATGGGTTCTCCCTTTAATCTTTTCTTGTGTCTTAGAGGTATATATAGGATCTTCCGTGACATAAGGAAGGAGGTAATTAGGGACCAAGAAACCTAATTTATCGTGCCAAGTATTCCTATCATCAGAAGGAATGGGTTGTATAGTGATGGCAGGTAAATCATGGGTATACGTAATCTCTTCCGACGGTTCTTGCGGAATGTGTTCGATGGGTCTGATTAATGGTGTAGAACTATTTGATGAAACCTTCTTCTTTTTCTTCTTTTTAATAAGAGATCTTTTCGCTCTAGGTGGTATAGGAAAATTATAATTTGGAAAATCAACAGAACAAAAGGTTCGATGATATTTCAAATGTTGAATAGGTTTGTGAATCTCTTGTGATGGTAAAAAAAGGAATCGATGTATGCGAGCTCGGTGCATTTGATCCTTTATGTTGATTGCAGGCGCTTGCGTGTCCATGCGGGTACCTTGTTTTTAAAAAACGGCCTTACAGGCACGTTCGAATCTAAGTTTCTGTTTTTTGTGTGTTTTACTATCAGTAACATGATGAGTTTGGAGATCATAAAATTTTTTCCGGTACATGCGTCGTTCCGGAGGAGCGTGAGCGTAAAAAATGGGGGTGTCATATTGACTTTTATAAGAAATCCCAAGACGGTGAGAGTGGATTTGTTTCACCTTTTTATTTTGCCAACAATTGTATATACGGGTGGCATGAATAGCTTTACTATTCAGTGGGGTACCTATATGGTAATCAGGATCATTCTTGCACTGAAAAAGGTTAATCAATTTGTGGTGTAAAATACAACCACGTCGTTTAAATGACATGATATAGGGAGCAGGGACAGAGCATAAAGTGCTATGTCGAGGAGTAAGTTCGTGTGTAATATTGTGCTGGCAGGGTGTAAAAATGCCAAAATAAAAATGATATCGTTTGTAAGAGAAATTAAAGAAAGTTTTTGTGTATGTGTTTCTATAATTTTGTTTATCACCACGTGATTCGATAAGATGATATCTATCTAAAAGTTTTGAACGAATAAGATTGAAATACTTTTTTTGCACCGTTCGTGGAATAACGGATTGGTGGGAAAAAAAATGTTCTAACATCTTACTAAGCTGAAATTTCAAGTTAGGGATGCTGCATGTTGAGTTATACTTAATAGGGGTTTTGTTCATATGATAATCATTTGTGTGTATCTTTAGATGAATATCATTGGTGTTAGAAGGTTGATCTGCTAACTACAAAAAAGAAACTTTTTGATCTTCTGATTTCGTAAATCTTGTTGCATCCTGCCCGTTTAAGACGGGTCACGTGAAATTTTTGAAAAGAAACGTCAAAGGAAAATTTTCCCAAGACCGGTGTATTTTTATTAAGAGAAACCATACTGGTAAGTAGGTTACGATATTGTATAGTAAAAATTAAAAAAAACAACTTTCAAAGGTCGGGGTAATAAGAGAAGAAACTTTCCATAAGAGGCCACCAGGTGGTCCTCTGTCTTCTCGGACACTAAAGAGTGTCGAAAGGTTATTTCAAAAAAAAGTGTGTTTACTGCGGTTTTCTATTAAAAAGTATGGAAAGGGGAAAGAGTTCTCCCGGTTCCTTTTCTTTTTATTTTTATTTTTATTTTTAGAAAACAGAAAATCAAACCCGTAGATTCAATTATACAGAGAACCTAAAAAGTCTATATATAATACAATCACTACGAAGCAAGCCACCCCAAGGCGTGACGCTTTCTGTTCAGAGATATAGGGTGGCCCAACATAGTTGGGACCACCCTATATCTACACCTCTAACCCTCCCCTAAGGGGGTAATGCATTGGTCGTCTATGCTCCCAGTCTACACTACCTCAGGTTAGAGTCGACCGCAAAGTATTCACAGCTCTTCAAATTGGTTGACCACTAAGTGGTTGGTAGTCCCGCCCCTACCTATTATATCCCCTAAGGGCCTTTTTCGGGTACCAAGATGTTTTAACAAGAGCTATATGAACCTTATGGCAATCCGAATATCCTGAATTTACAGCTCAGATGAGACTCACAGGCTTGTGCAGAGTGGTAGCACCTACCAGCTCCAGACGTTCGGTCGAGTCAGTGACCAGTCCTAGGACTCGCCATACCAGTCTACCAATGATCACATCAACCACCTCACCATCGGTTGGCATCATTTCAGCTCCCCCTAAGGGTACGGGATCTTCAACGCAGTTGGTGGCTGCGCACGCAGTAATATTCATAGCAAGGATCGTTGGCTGGACGATCTGAACCTGCGTCCTATTGATTGGTCAGATCAATAGGAGTGTAGACGCCTTAGGCCATTACACTAGGGACGCCAATCCTTGTTCCTTTTCTTTTTATCGGTCGAGCAAATTTCAATGTTTTATAATACGTGAAATCACGTGATCAACGTGACTTACTGCGGTTTGCCAACGGCTAAATTTGTGCCGAGAATTTTGTGCCACTTTTTTTTTGCTGCGGTAACCGAAAAATTTTGCGACAAGAAAAAGAAAAAAAATCAAAGACCGAGTGACATCCTCTACTATCGAAAGGTGAGCTTTCTTTGTTATTCCTGAATTACTATTATCGCTTTCTATCAACTTTTTTCGGCGCTAACAACTTGCCCTACTTGGCCATTTTATGTGTCATCACCGTTAGCCAACAAAAAGAAATAATTTTTTGGACAAGAAAATTGAAAACTACTATTCAAAGTCGCTAAAAAAAATATATCTACGTGTTCGTAAAAGAATGAATAAATAGTTGGTGATGTTGAAATGCGTCAAAACCCAACTTTCCTTATACACTTTTTGAATCTTCCACTTTTTTTTTCCGTCCTAAAATTTTTGGACATGATGATCAGGTATAGAGTATAAATTAGTAGAAATATATACCTAAAAATATCATTAATAAAAAAATAATATCTTTATAACCACATAACATAACTAAGTTTTGATACCGCAGTTCCCCATCATTTTGTTTTCAATATTTGTCTTCTTTTTCATCAATATTAGACATTTCCCCTTTACTCCTTAATTCTTTCTTGTTTATCCCTAATTCTTTTTCTATATATTTCACTTTCACGCATCTGTCTAACCACAATTTTCTAGTAACAGTTATTAAAGCAATGATTCCATAACTCTTTAATAACCAATGTCACATCCAATTTTATTAAACTGATTATTAAAAAGATCCCTAATCAGTTCCCACGCTTTCATCTTTCCTGGAAAAATTTAGAGTTTTCTCTTATAACTTTTATAAAATCTACATTAATTTTAATCATTATCATTTGTTTACTTTGTACAAATCTTCAACTTTAACTATCGTTGACTCAATCAATTCAACAATTGAATATTCGTTGTCTTCACATTGCCAAATATGATCTAAATCTTCTTTGACTTTCGAACATCATGATTAAATATCCGAAGTAATCATATTTGTATTACGCTCGGATAACGAAGAAGATTAGTTTATTACGGTAATCATTTTTTTCAAACGATGCGATCGGCCGCAGTAAAACGCTTTTTTTTTTCAGGTTTTTTGGTTTTTTTCCTTTTTAATATTTTTTCCTTTTTAATATTTTTTTTTTAATATTTTTTGGGGGGATTAACTTTTTTTCTATTTACGATTATGCATTTCACCTTTTAGGTTTGGATCGATCAAATCGATACTGCGGTGCTACGGTAAGCACATTTTTTTTAATAATTTTTTTTCTTGGTTATTTTTTTTTACTAACATTTTCTTTTTTTTCTAATTTTTTATTGTTCTTTTGCCTTAAATATATTTTATATGATTTTTGGAAAATACCCGCCAAAAAAAAAAATAATAATAATTTAATCAATTTTTAATTTTTCACTAACGTTATAATCCAATTTATAAATAATAATTTAATACTCTATAAATTAACATTATGTAATAACCAATTTTTACTAAATATATATCAGAAATTTCATGTTGATTTAAAACTTTCTCTGATTAAGCAAAATTAAAAAATTTCACTATTTGATGGTCTCAAATTAACAATAAAAATGACAAGAAGTAATTTTATTCTAATGATTTATGGGTTCAATTCATAACTGTCCCAATGAATTGGCCGGCATATAGCGGATTATGGTCACAAGTTACGACAAAACCGTGTGAAATCCAATAATGTGGTGTTAATATCTAAATAGATAGCATAAAATAATTTAATAGTATACATGGCTTAACAGTATAAATTTTTTAAAGCTTCCGAATTTAAAGTTTCCATACTGATTTTAAATAACTTCTTTGATTATATATTTCATGAAACAATAATTTTCATAGTAATGAAGGAGAAAAAGAATGAATAATTAGAATGATATAAAAAAATGATATTTACATACTTTATTTTATACTTTATAATATACTTTTTTAAGAAAATTTAAATTTTAATAAATACTACACACAAGTTATAATTCAGTTGTGGTACGGCTCATCTCAATGTGATCAAGTCCCAACTGCATCTCTAATTAATATGATTCTCCGGAAAGAAATTTACATTAACATTATAGTGATGCCAAACAATCGACACTTAAAATTTTTTTTTTATTTAAAAGAAAAAAAACGCAAGTACGCAACCCCAATTTATTTATTGTTTTTGGCGATGGCATGTGGCGCAGTAAATTTAATAACAAGTTATTCATTTATTCATTAATAGAACTCCTCATTATAACAAACAAAGCAGAATATTTTATCTTAATCTGACCATAGTAAATTTATGAACTAAAGCTATAAGTTATTAACAAATTCATGTTTTTTAATACAATATATACTATGTAATGTTAAAATAACTTCTAATAATATATAATATATTAAATAAATTTTTTTATAAGGGAAATTTTTTTCAGATTTGTATTTTTTATTTATTCAATTCAAAAACTCTTTAACTTAAGAAACTTACATTAATTAAAATATTTTTTTTTTTTAAAAAAAAAAAGAATGATTTTGTGTGAATGTGGATTATTCGGTTTTGCACTCCTGCACTTTAAGATAAAAGTTTCATTTTTTTATAAAAAAAAAAATCTTTGTTTGATAATAAAAGATCAATAAATCATGGTTTTGATAATATTATAATAGAGATTTTGTTTGCGAATTTATTGTGAAGAAAAAAATTTCTATTTTAAGAATTCTTTTAAAAAGCCACAAAATATTTTGCAACACGCAAAATAAACAAAAATCATTGTTTGTATTTTATCAATCATTTAATTTCATTCATTTATGAATTTATTGATTACTAAAAAAGAAGTTTTGCGAGACAATAGATTTTTTACACGTGTTTGATCCGGTTTTCATTGTTTGAATGATTATTTATACATTTATGGAAATTTGTGCAACTTGCTAAAAAAAAGTTTTTTTTTTTACCCCTTTTTTTTTTATAAAAGGAAAAAAACTGCATCGATTCGTTATGAATGAGGATAGGATTCAGATTCACCATCATTTAATCTTAATTCTATAATCTAAGATATTAAATTTGCAATAGTTTTTGGTAGATAACCAAAAAAAGAGTATACTTTGCAATTTTGATGATCATTTGTCCCCCGTATTTTTAAAGTACAACGGTTGGGTTACCGAATAGGAATAATTAGACTTTTTATCCATCTTTTTAAATAAACCCCCCGTGTGAATATCAACTAGGAACCGTGGGATAATAAACAATATATTATTTAAAAGTACCCAAAAAAATATTATCACATGTTAGTACCAGTACAAGTAAAAACCGGAATTCATAATATCTATACTTATTCTAATATAAATAGAACCATTATTTTTTGCACTACATTATAGTTTTACTATTTTGAAAAAATGACAGACTTTTTAAAATATTCTTCATTAATAATTTCTACAACAATAAAACATTATCTTAATGGACCTCCAAGACCTTCATGGGATTTAAAAAGTCATTTATCTTTTGCAAAGTTTGCATTTTTAGCCGATAATACCAAAACAATTGAGCAATTTCAAAGTATTTCACTTCCTAGTCCTGCAAAAGCTGGCGTGATTATAAATGAATTTAAGATAAATAATGATTATAGAAATGAAGCACAAGTTCATCTTGATAAAATTTTGAAACCATATGAACATGTTTTAGACCCTGAATGGAAAAATTTTAAAGAAGATGATGGAATTTTTGCTGAATGGGTTCAAGTTTCTAATGATGAATGGGAAAAAAATGAAGTTAGGAAAACTATTTTGTATTTACACGGTGGAGGTTATTATTTTCTTTCTAAAGAATCTTATCGTCCTATTACAAGCTCTCTTGCTAAATTAGCAAATGCAAGAGTTTTAGGTAAGTTTAATCTCTTGGAAGAAATGAAATTTTTATCAATCTTTAATGTATTACCAAAACTAAAATTTTTCTTTTATAGCAATCAATTATCGGCTTGCACCTCAAAATCAATTTCCTGCCGGATTACATGATGCATTGGCTGCTTATTTATATCTTTTAAATCCTCCAAAAGATGCGGGATTTGAACCTTTAAATCCAAAAAATATTGTCTTTGCTGGTGATAGTGCTGGAGGCGGTTTAAGTCTTGCTCTTGGTCTTGCTATACGTGATGCTGGTTTGTCATCATCGGCTGGTATTATCGGTTTGGTAAATATAGTTTGTATTTTTTATTTGTATTGTTGAATTACTAATCATTCAAATGATAATATCGCGACACATTACAGAGCCCATGGGTTGACCTAACAGTTAGCACGCCTTCAATAATAAATGACGATTGTGCTGATTTTGTTCCAAATCAGAAAAGAGGTAGTGCTGTTAATTTTGCAGAATCTCCAGCTAGTAAAGAATATAAAGAAAAAGATGCTGCTCTCGCAGAGAAGATTAAGAACCAAAATCTTGGTCCTAAAATTTGGCATGATTCCTTTGATAGACCTGAGGGAAGATTACAATTATACGTAGCTAATGAAGGTTTAGCAATTCCATATGTTAGTTCAATGTTAGCTGATAGTTTAGGCGATTTACCTCCTTTATTATTGGTAAGAAAAGTTAATTCCTTGATCCTCTCTTAGATTTTTTTGTACTAACAAATGATTTATTTGTATAATATAGATTGCGGGAGATGATGAAAGATTACGAGATGAATCAATTTATTTTGCTCATAGATCTGCTGAACCAACTAAATATAAGGGTCCATCTTATAATGCTGGTAAATTTGAAAAATCTCCATTCCAAACTCCGACGAATACTACACTTGAAATATATGAAGAAATGCCTCACGTGTTCCAAGTAAATATTACTAAAAATTGATTTTATTTTTTTTTTTAAAAAAATTTAAAAAAAATTAACTCTTCTAATAATGTATTCTAGATGATGATGGAACATGTTTGTTCTACGAAGTCATATGAACGTATTGCTGAATTCATAAATAGGGCGACGAATATTCATAACGAACCTCTTCCTCCTTCTTCTTATAATTATATAAATGTTAAAGGAGAATTTGGTCCTTTAAAGGAACGTCATGAAAAAGTTTTTAATTGGGAAAAAATTGGCATTGTACCAAGCTAATTAAACCACACGAAATGAATTGAAATGAATTCAACTATTTCACGTAAATTGTAAGTAAGTTAATAATAAATTTTAAATTGCGAAATAAATAAGATTATTTGAAGATTTCTTTTTAGTACGTCGTGCCGAAACTTTCGTATATATTACTGTATATTTCATTTATTTTCTTGATTCATGTATTTTTTTTTTGTTAGTTTATTTATTTATTTTATTTTATTTATTTTTTTGTTTTTTGTTTATTTTTTCACTTTACAAATTAAAAATAAAATCTGAATATGTAACAAATTGATTATAAATAATTTCCGAATTTTAAAATATAAAGTTCTATTCTAATTAATGAAAGTATTTTGTATCAAATGTGCAGATTATAGGCGCAAAATCATAAAATCATCTACCCGTCCTAAACATAAAATGCGAATTGATACGGGACTTATAAGTACGATGATAAGTTCCTAATTTCAAATTGTCGCAGAATATCCAATTCGAGTCACTGTTTTCACTGTTATCATCAGTAAGCTATGCTATTCCCTTCTCGTTGTTAAGTTTAGAACAACAGTGTTGTTTTGTTTAATATCATTTACGGTAGAGCTGCACATTTCACTATTTATCTATGGATGTGCGAGAATAAGCAACGCCTTAATGGAAAACGCAATAAGTTAAAAATTAATGTACAAAATGTACTTGTTTTTGAATACGTGTTCGCTACGAGTACTATAAAACAATAATTCAAAATCTTTCAGATAATGATTTTGGTATTATATTTTAATGACAACCTTAATACTATATTTCACCTTCCAGCCTGACATAAATCTTGATTGAAAACTTTTCGCCCGTCAAAGGTCTTTATGTTTTAGGAAGAATATGTAAATGGGAGAATCTTCTTACATTTAATTAATCTAGAAAGATTCCTGATTTAAATTCGTAATCAAGCATGACTATATTGGGTAAGAAATGGCAAATATAAGCGAGCTTTATCAGTTTATAATCATGCTGCGGTTCAATTGATTGCGAAGGTGAATAAAATTATTTTTTTGAATATTAAGTATTTGTATATTTCATTTTTTTATGTTTTAATATACAGAAGTTTTGAATAAAAAAGAGATAAATTTATAAATGATTTTATTGCATTTTACATCACGGCGAACTTATGAAATATTCCTGCAAAATTCATATATCTTCCTACTATCTAACCCAATTACTCCAATATTGAGAATGCGTCATATTTTAGCATATCATAAGCCAATTCCTGAGGGCGCAGAAACCTTCTTTTCTTTATTCGGTTTAGTTTTTTATACAAACCGAAAGAATTTTTTCATTCTTTCACTATTTAGGTCGGTGATCGGTCATTAGGATCAATACTGTGGGAACTCTATTAGGTATTAATGGGTCAACCAGCATAAGAGAACACGTATAATCTATTAATAAAAAAATAAGATTTTAATTAAATATTTCAATTGAATACTTTATTCGCGTGCTATACCTATTCCGTTTGATTTTCTATTCAGGATGAAAGATATTCTTCAACAAGTTCTAATATAAATAACTTTGAAATTGATAATTATGAAATATCTCAAGTTTATTATTTCATTTTGTAAAATTTAAAAAAAAAATGGGTTTCGCATATTTTTAATTTCTTATCAAGAAGAACATTGAGATACAAACAAGAGGGTAACACTT